>NC_133325.1:222242855-222581123 GCF_042186555.1 Aquarana catesbeiana | reverse complement strand
GCATCTGTTATCAGTGCCACGTATTAGTGCCATCAGTGCCACGTATTAGTGCCATCTGCCATCAGTGCCACGTATTAGTGCCATCAGTGCCACGTATTAGTGCCATCAGTGCCACGTATTAGTGCCATCAGTGCCACGTATTAGTGCCATCTGCCATCAGTGCCACGTATTAGTGCCATCAGTGCCACGTATTAGTGCCATCAGTGCCACATATTAGTGCCATTAGTGCCACGTATTAGTGCCATCAGTGCCACGTATTAGTGCCATCTGCCATCAGTGCCACGTAATTAGTGCCATCAGTGCCACGTATTAGTGCCATCAGTGCCACGTATTAGTGCCATCAGTGCCACGTATTAGTGCCATCTGCCATCAGTGTCATGTGTCATTGTCCTGGTGCTCCAGGGCCTTCATAGGATAGTCAACAAGATTGCTTTAGAGCATCTTTACAGCTGAAAACATATGGGTTAAAAATAGTATACCTAATATTTTATGTTAAGTTAATTTTGTATACTTTTCATATGCAGGCAAAAAAATCATCACGCGCTGGACATCAATTAGGGATCGATTTAGAAGAGAATTAAACGAAGAAGCAGAGCAGAGTAGAAGTGGTGCAGGAACATCCCAAAAAAGAAGAAGTCCATTTTTCGAATGACTGCATGGAAAACTGCATTTTATTTTTGTACTCTCTATACACTACATAATATTTAAAAATAAAAAAGATGATAGATTACATAGGCAAAGAAGAGCAATGTTGGCACTGCTTAAACACGATTATACTGCCATGGAACCTCTCCATCAGGGGACATAAAATGGTCTGCAAACTGGTCACGCTGAGCAAGAACAGAATAGCTTGGACGCGGTCCACAAAGATTGACAGAGGGCAAATGGATTTCATCTTCATCTTCCATGCTGATGCCTTCCTTCTCACGAATTATATTGTGCAGCACACAGCATGCTTGAATAACACCTTCAGCATTGGTCAGTTTCAGTTGCATGGCACTGTGAAATATGCGCCATTTGCTACTTAGTATGCCAAATGTGCATTCGATGTACCTCCTTGCTCTACTAAGTCGGTAGTTGAAGATTCTCTTTTTGTAGTTTAAATTATGTTTTGCATATGGCCTTAAAATGTGCTTTGAGAGCGCAAAAGCCTCATCAGCCACGAGGACATGAGGCATATCAGGTCCAGATGTTCCAGGAAGTGGTTTGTCAGGTGGTAAATTCATCCTGCCCTCTAGAAGCCTTCTCCCCATTCTGGATGCCCTAAACACTCTGGAGTCAGCAGTGCTGCCATATGCACCAATATCCACAGTGACAAATTTAAAGTTGCTATCACAGATTGCCATCAGAACCACGGAAAAATATTTTTTGTAGTTGTAATAGCTGGAACCAGATCCAGGAGGCATTGTAATCTGAATGTGTTTGCCATCCAAGGCTCCAAAGCAGTTTGGGAATTGCGTGTTCTTTAGGAATCCATCTGCGATTTTTGACCACATTTGTACGTCAGGAACTGGCATCACAAGCGGACTTAGCTCCTCCCATATAGCCTTGCAGGTGTCATGTACAATATCTGATATTGTTGATATACCCAGCAGAAAATAGTGGTTCAAACTAGTGAAGGTTTGACCCGTGGCAAGAAACCTAAGATGAATATAAACGAATGTTAGACTACACTGTACACAATAGTATATGTGCATGAGCTCTATACATCCAATACCAGAGAAGTGGGAGAGGAGCGAGTTGTCGGGCAGACGCATCGCTAGACTGTGGGATAGGTAAGTGGCTGTTTATTCAAAGTCAGCAGCTACACCTTTTGTAGCCAATGGCTTTTAATAGGGTGGTATTCAGCTTTAAGAGGTGGTTAGGTGGCAGTTGAGAGGGGTCGGGGGGAGGGGGGGGAGTTATGTACATGCATTGTCAAATATCTAGGGGTTTGACTATTGGCTCAGGGGAGTAGGGGGGCTCATAATCTAAAATAAACAACAGCATAAGCCTGGTGTACCTGAGAGTAAGTAGGAGACGTTCCTGGGGGGGCACGCAGCGTCTCATGTTAGTGTCCAAACGATGCAGACATGGTTGAAGTTTATCTAGGACGAAATCAAACGTGGGTATAGTCATCCTGGTAAAATTGAAGAATTTTGTTGGGTATCTTCGCAAATCGCCATAATGCAGAGCAACAAAACCCTCATAGGGCCTCTTCAGCAGCATGGGATGTGTCCAATAGGTGCGACGTTTTCGCTGCAATCTTCTCCTCCTCCGACTCTCCACTCTCCTCACATACTCCATAAGGACAACACATGTCACGTCGTCCCAAAATTGGGTAGAATACATAGCTAAAAATACTACAAACACACAGAGACAGGTAACGAGACAAAATAATGTCTGCACAATATCACTGGGACCACAAAGCAGCATGGGAAACATAATGCATGCTGGGGAAGAGTGAAGTCTCACGGGAGATTAGATAAAAAAAAGGATCAAAAACGGATGAGAAACTGAAGAAAAAGCAATGAAAAACTGAAGTCCATTAAAAAAACGGATGTCTGCGTATGTAAAACGGATGTAAAACGGATGTAAAACGGACGTAAATGGACCTAAAACGGACGTTCGCGGACATGAAAACGGATGTCAGAATTGACATCCGCATCCGTTTTTCAACCCAAAAAAAAAAAACTGAACTTAACTGAACGGACATAAAAAACGGAACGTCCGTGTGAAAGAGCCTTTAAAAAGATTTTTTTGGCTGGAGCTAAACACGTTAAAAATGTACCCGTTAAAAACAAACAGATTCTACTTAACAACAAACCTACAGTCCCTGTCTTGTTTGCACCGCCTGTATACTGCTGTTCAGAGTATATAGGGCCTGGTGGCCCCACACCTTTCCTTATTTTAATTTGGGTGCGGGGTTCCCCTTAATATCCATACAAGACCCAAAGGGCCTGGTAATGGTCTGGGGGGTACCCATACCGTTTGTCTCACTGATTTTCATCCATATTGCCAGGACCCGACATTACATTAAACCCGCAAGCAGTTTTAAATGAGATTTTTTCCTTTAAAAATGACATTTTGTGCAGGGACTGTTCTAAACACGGGAAACACGCGCCACTTTACAGGCATACTATAGACACACCCCAGGTACGATATTTAAAGGAATATTTCACTTTTTTTTTTTTTTACTTTAAGCATCATTAAAATCACTGCTCCCGAAAAAACAGCCGTTTTTAAAAGTTTTTTTTGCATCGATACAAGTCCCCTGGGGTAGGACCCGGGTCCCCAAACCCTTTTTAGGACAATACCATGCAAATTAGCCTTTAAAATGAGCACTTTTGATTTCGAACGTTCGAGTCCCATAGACGTCAATGGGGTTCTAACGTTCGTGCGAATTTTCGGTCCGTTCGCAGGTTCTGGTGTGAACCGAACCGGGGGGTGTTCGGCTCATCCCTACATGTGAACAATAAAAACCTCCCATGGGACTTTCAGTGGCATGACACTATCAACCAGGCATACAATATATAGAACAATATTTTTACAGAAGAAAAATATTTTTTTGTCTATACAACAATAAAACCAAGTTGCACAAAATCATATATTAGGCAGAGTCATACATAGCAAACTGCTATATATCTAGCTGGGCTTAAATCATATTGCCTCTCAAGGATTTTATGGGAGGCATTATGGCCCAGCTAGAAATGTCAACGCATTTCATATCAGAAAGCATATGAATGTTCATCTACTCAAATATTTAACTCTGAGCCTGGTACAGGAATTAACTTTGTGACCTCTGGTGCAAGATACCTTCAACTGTGGATCAAGGATGCAATTCGCTGAGACCAAACTGAGGGTATGTTTTAATGCTGTAATAGAGTAAGAATTAACTCCTGGGCTTTCAAAAAGCAACCAAAATAATAAATACATAAATAATGCAGCAGCTACTAACACCTATTGTGTTCCCACAATGACTACTAATACTACAGCAATAAATAGTGTTGTGCTACCCCCCTGACTGAAATGACAACTGCACTGTGTGCTATTACCTCTACGTATGCACATGTAGCAACAGTATTGTGAATAAATAAGGTATTACCATAAACACAAGTATACTGGATATTGCAAAAATGTGAATTAAATAAAATAATTGTCAAAATGCCACAATATGATAAAGGCATGCAGAAATAAAGGCCTAAATCAATCGCATGTGCAGTCTACAAGTTATCTCATAGTGACGATTTATGACAAATATAAACATATGTGCAGGTGCATGCATACAGTTCTTGAACCTAACAATGCTGTTATCTCAAAAAACAGTGAAGCTCAAAGCTGTGCCAATATTGGGATTCGTCCCGTGCCACCACAGTGCTCACAATGCTCTCACCTTAATCATACTGTATGGCCCAATACAATGTAAGGACATAATGCATGCTGTATGACCACTGTGGTCTCCTCAGGTCTTAGATGCCCGCCTGTATGCTCGTAGCATAGTCACCAGGATCTCCTGTCCACTGGGGTGCCCACTTTACACACCTTAGCTGTCATCCAGGAAAATAGGTGCAAGTCCCTTTAAGGCTGGTTACCATCCATGTAGCCATCCTGTGTGCTCAGATGTAACATGCCAAGAGAGCAGAAACATCCTCCAATGGTGCAGTGTTTAGATCAAGGCAATGTAATTATTAAAACCACACTCACATTACATAAAAACCACTTGCATATATTGAAAACACATAGAAATACCACTGTGCATTCATATTGTATCACTTCCAGTCGCCCAGGCTCCTACCTCCCTCCCACTTTCCAGTATACTTGTATCTATGGTAATGCCTTACTTATTCACAATACTGTTTTGCATATGTTGAGGTAATAGCACGTAGTGTAGTTGTCATTTCTCAAGACTGGACAAAAAGTCTGGGGGTGAAACATTATTTTACAAACATATTATTCCAATTGAATCCCCTGGAGGCTTCTAATAATCGAACTACAGCACTGGTACTCCAATATTTGCAGCAACCCATTATATGCAATGCCAGAAAAGTGCACCTCACCCTCCATCTAATCACAACACGGTGCACACACTGCTGTTGGCCCTTCACCTGGCCCACTCCTGATCCTAGGCTCACCAACTTCTAAAGGACAGATTTCACAACTGGAATATTTTAATTTGGCAACTCAAAAATGTTGGATTTCCCATCACCTTCTGTATGGAGACAATAGTAACATGACCATTAGCGGAGGTTAAAATCCTCTGTGGGGACACAGACAGCAATAAAAACCTGAATTGGTTTCCAATCCTTCTATATTCTATTCAATGTAAAATAAAACATACCTTTTAACGGAAATGTTAAGTATATTACCTGTGAGGGAATAGTTTGTTACAATATTGCAGTGTATTGGAGTATTTGTTCAAGCTTCCTATAATATTTTTGTGGAGGTATTGTTGTAGAAGACCCCAGACCGTTGTCTAGTGCAGTGAAAATATGATTCAAGTTTATTAAAAGTATATATGGCACTTTAAAAGTGTTTTACATTTCAGAGATATATTTATTCAAAGAAGCTTGGTCAACATATTTCATACCCCTCAATAACACCAGCTAAACCCATATATTTAACCCTCTAGACATCCAAACACTTGTTCATTTCCAGAGCACACTCTCTATCTTACTCATACCAAGTTGGCTGGGTGCAGGACAACCTAGTATTTCCTATGTATTTCCTATGTTTAATACTATAAACCCATATATTTCTGTTTATTAACCCTCTCCCTAGCTGGAGGAGCTGCGGGAAACAAGATCATAACCAGAAGTCCTGAGGCCTTATTGAAGTTCTGGTTGCTATTATCCATTAGCATATACCGTACTCTCTTGCCATTGTTACTTTATGGGTAACTCAAATACTCATTTGACAGAAGAAACATCAGCAAAAGCAATAGATATAATGATTAAATATATTATATTTATATAATAAGGGTGGGACTTTCCAACTTATGTCACTTCCAGTCTATGGAACGCAGGTGGAGCTCAAACCGGCCTTCCTTATTTCGTCATTGATGCTCGTTTTTATTGTTACTATGTAAGCATAGTTTTTACTACTTTTGAATAAAAGCCTGAATTACTACACTATGAGGATATCTTTCATGTCTCCCCTCGCCAATGAGGCAACTTAAGGACCGTTTAAAGACAGAGGAATAGTTTGTTATGAGGTGCTGATCCGTTATTGCCCAAAATTACCCAGGATATTGATGGAGGAGTACGTTTAAATTCCAACTGGGGACACACTTACCTGAGGTGTTTTTTGACCTTCTTTGAGAAAAGAGGTCAAATATTTATGATAAGTGAAAAGTGTTTTCACTTGGGAGCACGGATTTGTGGAGTCTTTTTATTACCAAGTCACAATTTTGGCATTGCATCACAGCAAGTACTTTATTGAGGACTTTTAAGATCTTTTCTTTTTTGGATTATCACACAGCACATTACTGCTTGTCACAATTTTTTTTTATGAATTATCGACAGTGTATTTTATTATGTTAGTTTTCAGTTCAGCATTTTATATATAGATTTGTTTTATTTCGAGTGGTTTTGAGGAGCGCAGTTTGTCTTTGAATTTTGTCACTATATATTATATTTTCATGTACAGTAGATCCGGGATATGCAAAGCCATTAGAAATTGTTTAAATGATAAATACCATCAAAAGAAATGATAACGTGTTGCGGGATGGAACTTGTTAAGATATGTTATTATTAAAGCAGAGTTCCAGACATTTTTACACAAAAAGTCTAGCTTCTGACTTTTGATAAACACACACTCACCTGTCCCGCAGTCCAGTGATGCAGCCGCCTGAACCCTTGGCTCTTTACCTTGTCTCTCCCTGTCGCCGGAATTGCAAGTGTGGGCACCCAGCTGTGACAGCTTGCAGCTTCACAGCCGGGTGTGCACTGCGCATGTGTGACTCACGCTGCGCCTCCTCAACGAACAAGAAATCTTCAGGGATGCGTGACGTGTGACTACATGCCTGCGTGCATTCTCCGTTCCTGTATTGTGAGTATCCTTACTGGAAAACACACATTTCCACACCAATCCACAACAGCATGATGCTCCAAAGATGTCCCTCTAAATCAAGGGCCTCCTTTAATATATTTTTTATATTAAACAAAACAAAAACAACAGTAGTGTAAAATGCTCACACCAATAATTAATTATATGTATTTGTGTTCACTTTAATGAATAATCAAATTTGTGCAAAACCAACTTTTCCTTGCTCTCTCACATCATTGTGATCCTTCCCTCATGCGCAAAGAACCTTACAAGACTTGCCCCCCGAAGACACAGGGTTAGGTGGATTTTCCAAATACCCAGTATTTCAGGCAGATCACTTCCCCATGATTGGTAGCATAAGGATATGTAGGAAGAAGAAAAGCCAAATGGTGCATAAAATCCCACCAAACTCATTTATTTAGAACAGTATTGCTTACATTGGCAGATAGGTACAAACATCTAATTTCCAAGATGGAGGAATGGGCACTTCTGGTTCACGTCTGACCATCCCCTCTCCTCCTCAGAGCTTCCCTCCAAGACTTTCCCTCTCCTCCATATAGCCTTCCCCTCCACAAACCTTCCCTCTCCTCCTCAGAGCCCCCCATAGATCTGCCATGTGGGCAAACAGAGCAGGATAAAAGCAAGCATTGAGATCCATTTTTTCCACCCACCTGTACATGGTGATGCAGCTGCTCATGGCTCACTCAGGAACGAGCCTGCATGTACATCCCTATAGGAAGTGGCCCTTTATGGTGGCCCACAGAGAAGAAGAGGAGCCAAGAGTGCCAGTGGGGGACCTTAAAAGAGGAGGTTTGGAGCCATGGCGCAGAGCAGGTAAGTATACTTATTTTGTTGTTTTAGGTTTACCCTGAAGCATTGCGTCTAATTATTGGTCTTCAATATCAAGGAGTGATTAGCCAAAGACCCTAGAGAACCTGGGCTACTTTGCTGCAAGTTAACACCAGTTCAAGGCCCTTAGCAATTGCTCCACCAGGGGTTGCAGGAGGTAGCATGGTCAGGGGCAGCTGGACCAGGGGAGGCTGGATTAGAATAACTATCACAGGAACAGGCTTGACAGGAACGGCTGGTATGGACAGACCAGTCTGGAGCAGAAAGCATTAAAGCAGGCTGGACAGAGGCTGGTTACAAGCTTGAGGAACACAGGTCACACCAGTCAGAGAATGGTGAAGTGGATGTTGGTCCAGGGCAACAGCAAGGTCTGACTCTATGGAGAATAGAACTGGTACAGTGGCTGAGGAGGGAATGGGCAATGACAAAATGGTGTGGATTGGAAACAATTTCTGTTTCTTTTTAGGTTTGGACACTGGACTCCTGAGGGTGAATGAAGTGTACCAATCACTTGATTTGTTAACAGAAAAGTAGAAGCATAAATGGGAAGCTGTGAGGGTAAGGTAGCAGTAGCAGGATAGGGTTTCTGATTGGTTGACGTGTTACAGGACTGTGGAGAGAAATTTCAGATAACTGTCTACAGGGAACGTATAGCTAGTGTGAGTAGGGTCATAAAGCTGTGAAGTAGGCAGCTGTGGTTGTTATGTGTAATGGAGATTAAGATATTTGGGAATGCTGGTGTCTAGAGGTAGAAATGGAGTAGTAGAGCAGATTAATTGGTATTGGGGGTGATTGGTTGCAGTAGGAGTTGAATAAAATTCACTTACAATTTCCTTGTCTGACTAAAGTATTTATCACATGAATACAATCCAGCAGATCCTCTTGTGAATACACTGAATAATGTTCATAGAAATAGGGTTTATCATCTTCTAACAGCCACACTAGAGACACAACCTGAGACACACTAAAAGGCGGAGAAAAATCCTGACTGCAAAAGTAACCATGTAAAGCCTGCTGAAAGCAAATGTGAACCAGCAGCTGAATTTCACAAAATAAAACATTGCCTTAGTCTAACTAAAGCATGAGCAAAATACCTAATCTTAGAACCATTCCTCATTCCCTGTGTATGACTTTGGACCGGATTATTGGACTATTCCTTGAACTCAGCCTGCATTTTACCTGGACTGTCATAGAACCACGTTATCTGTCTGCTAACCGCAAGTATCTATTTGCTTTGCTGTATCTATTTGCTTTGCTCAGTTTGCCTCTGCCCTGGTGTGGTGGCCAGGCACTATAGCATTGTGTATAAGTCCTGGGGGGAACCGAGTACCGGTAGGCCTGCTTGCCTTATCGAAAATGGGGCTGCTAAAGGTGAAGAACACAGTAGCCAGTTATACTGTCTGAACACCTGCGTTGGGGTAGACGTGACATTAACACATGCCTGAGACCAAGCGTTTGGCTTGCTTATAACAGGTGACTGACTGCACCAATCACCATGCAGGTGGACAAAGACAGGGAGAATGCAATAGCCAAAACCCTGATGCTGGAATGAGGAGCAGGAGCACTAGGTTCTCCTGACATTACCCTCCCCCTCTGAGGAAGAGCCCCGAACCCCTTGGAGCAGGTTTGTTAGGATTCTGGTGATGGAAGTTCTGTACAAGTCTGTTAGTGTGAACAGATGCAACTGGGACCCAAGGATTTTCTTCAGGACCATAGCCCTTCCAGGCCACTAGATACTGGACAGAATTCCTTACTTTCCTGGAGTCCAGAAAACATTCTACCTTACATTCTTCCTATCCAATGACCATGAGCGGGGTCTGAGATGAAACAATGGTATCCCTCTGAAGGGGTTTTAGAAGAGAAACACGTAAATAATTAGAGATCCCCGTGGAGTCAGGAAGATGTAATCTAAAGGATACTGGATTTACCTGAATAACTTTGTAAGGCCCAATAAAACTAGGAGCCAGTTTCTGTGAGGGAACTTTGAGAGACAGATTTCTCGTGGACAGCGAGACCTGATCCCCGACCTTAATCTGAGGAGTCTGAGAGCGGAGACGATCATTTTTGGGCAGCAGAGCTAGAGGACAAAGTTAACCCGCCTGATATTTTTTCTGGTGATCCCCATGTGTTTTGCAACTTTAAAAATAGTTGTATGCTATACTTTAAGCTTAAAGGGGTTGTAAACTCTCATGATTTTTCACCTTAATGCATTCTATGCATTAAGGTGAAAAACCTCTCATGCTGCAGCCCCCCAGAGACCCTGATTTACTTACCTGAACCCGTTTTTTTTCTCCCCGGTGATGAGCACACCAGCTCTAGCTGGTGTCTCATGTCCTGATTGGATAGATTGATAACAGCTATTGGCTCCCACTGCTGTCATTTAAATCCAATGATGCAGGTGCCGGGGCGGGCGGGGCCGAGTACTGCTTTCTGTGTCAATAGATGCAGAAGCAGGACTCAGGAGCATGCACGCACGGGTGTCCCGAAGGAGAGCGCTTCTCTGACAGGGCACTCGAGAAGAGGAGGAGCTACTAGAGCTGCTGAGGGTTCCCCAGAAGAGGAGGATTGGGGCCACTTTGTACTTAACCAACTGCACAGTGGAGGTAAGTATGATATCTTTGTTATTTAAAAAAAAAAAACCTTTAGTAACCCTTTAAGCCACATTCCTCTGGTTCTTAAGCACAGCCGGTTGACCTGATTATTACATGGTTGCAGGGGGATCCCCAGTCTCAGGCATTTAGTCTCCCCGCAGATGACCCAGCCAGAGGGTCAGTTGAAGCTTTTTTCAAGGCCTTAGGTTTGCTGTATGATGATCCTGAATGTGCCCATTCAGCTGAAGCTAATCTTAGGTCATTACATCAGGATAAATGCACCTCTGAACTAGAGCTGCATGATTCAGGCCAAAATGAGATCACGATAAAAAGATCACAATTCTTGCGACATAAAATCTTTCACATTATACAAAAAAATGTGCTAACTTTACTGGTTAGTTTTTTTTTTTTTTTTATTCATTAAAGTAATTTTTTCAAAAAAATAGCATTTGAAAGACCGCTTCGCAAATACAGTGTGACATAAAATATTGCAACAACAACCATTTTATTCTCTAGGGTGTGTACTAAAAAATATATGCATATAATGTTTGGGGGTTCTAAGTATTTTCTAGCAAAAAAAAAATGATTTTAACTTGAAACCAACAAATATCAGAAAAAGGTTTAGTGTTTAATTGGTTAAACTTTTTTCACTTACACACAAAGTCTATTCCATTGACAAATTATTACAATGTTTATACTTAAGTTCAACTGATAAAGAATGTTTTGATTCTTGGCAGACTGTCCAGTTTTTCCCTTCCTTTCTTTTTAGGGCTGTGGCTTCAGAAGAGCAGAGAGAATTCTTTGCATACAAAGAATTGTGAAACACTTTAGTCAAGATCGCAATAATGATTCTTGATGATTAATCGTGCAGCTCTACTCTGAACAATACTGTTCTGATTTCCGCCACTGGGCACCTGGCTCAGGTTGGAATGACTCAGCTCTAAGATGCCAGTTCAGGTTAGGCTTATCAGACTCCATCAAAGTCATTGAATGAAGCCATGCAAGTAGCCATCCATATAGACAGGTGTTTATGGGAAAGGCGTTCAGGGAGGTTTGTTTCTTTTCCCCCAGTATGCCGCCTACTTCTTAATCTTCATAAACCCTTCCTGAACCCTCTCAACCTCTTCTGGAGGATGAGCCCATGCAAATTGGCGCTACCCATTTATCCTCTGGGGAAAGGCTAGAAGAAGATCTCAGGGACTCTGCTTATACTGTGGCAACTACGGCCACTTTGTTGCCTGCTGCCCTAATAAGCCAAGAAACGCCAAGTCTAGTGCGAGTGGGGTCTGCTTCTATAGACTTTACTTCTATAGACTATACTGTGTCAGTTTCCCTCAGAGATAAACCATTTGTTCCTGCATAACTTAGCTCTGCCAAGTTTTCTCATCACCTTTCAGCTTTCATAGATTCTGGTGCTGCTAGCAACTTCATTGATAGAGACCTAGCACACTGTCTACAGATTCCCGTGACTAAGGTGCACAGACCCTTTTCAGTGTTAGTTGTTGATAACTCTCCCATGTCCATGGGCCTGGTCACCTTGTGCACTGTACCTATTACCCTGACCATTGGGGAATTTCATAGGGAGATGATCAGCTTCTACATGGTATCATCTCCTGCTTATCCCCTTATCTTAGGGTATCCCTGGCTTAAACTTCATAACCCGCACATAGACTGGGCTACAGAGGAGATTAGGTTCTGGTCCCAGACCTGCAATAAAACTGCTGACCAGTTGCCCATTTATAACTCTTGTGTGGCCAGTACAAATCATGTGCCTTTATTACAGTCCTATTCCCTGATCATGACAATGTTTCCAAATGTGACTCCAGTTTGCATAACATTTGCCTTTATATGACTCTGTTAAAGCAAAAAACACTAAGAAGTTTATTCACTTCACTTCTCCTGCCATTTGCCACAGCCTGAATCTTTTCCTCCTAGAAGCCAAACCTACCAGCTGTCTCTCAGCCTTGAGCCCTGTTTGGAAACTTCCTCTAAGTCCTCAGAAGTCAAGCCCCCTGGATTACCCCTACCTTTGCATGTCCCTCAACTCCCTTGGATGCACAGCCGGGCTAACTTGTTCGTCAGTTCCACAGTCGCTACAGATGGAGATGCGATTCAGGTAGTCACTACGCCTGGTGATGAGATTCAGGTAGTTACTATGTCCGGTGATGCAATTCAGGTAGTCGCTGCACTTAGCGACCTGTCGGCCTCTGCACCAGTTATGCCAGTCCAGCCCATGTCCATTGAACCTCCTGCTTTTTCTTATTCAGGACTTTCTGTAACCTGGCCTCACCCTACGTCTACTACATCCATTCAAACCTGTCTAAGAAGTTCAATCCATCCTTTGGATAGAATGCCTCATTTGTCCAGGTGGGGCTTTCAACCTTTTTTCAGAGCTCTCTGCATTCTGCTTGTGTTTCAGCTACCTGGCTTGGCTCCTGTGACACGTCACCTGCTAGCCAACCTGACCTCACGGATCCACTGACCTCTGCCCAGTCTGATGGTCCTGTGCTGCGATGTCCAGCTTGTCTTTAAGGGTCCTCAGAGGGGGGTAATGTCAAGATCACTTAGTGCTCCTGTTCCTCATTCCAGCATCCGGGGTTTTGGCTATGGCACTTTCCCTGTCTGTCTGTCTACCTGTAGGCTGATTAATGTGATCACTCTCTGGGTGGGAACCAAGCCTGTTATAAGCCAGCTCAAACCTCATTTGAGTGCTTGTGATAGAGAGTGATACGTGTGTTGTTCCTGATCAAGCTCCCTGTCTGTCTACCCTACTTTGCTAGTTTGGATTTCCATGTGTATAATTTTGGACCGGATTATTGGACTATTCCTTGAACTCAGCTGTGTTTTACCTGGACTGTCATAGAACCACGTTATCTGTCTGCTAACCACAAGTATCTATTTGCTTTGCTCAGTTCACATCTGCCCTGGTGTGGTGGCCAGGCACCATAGCATTGTGTATAAGTCCTGGGGCAACCGAGTACCAGTAGACTTGCCTTATGGGAAAAGGGGCTGCTATAGGTGAAGAACACAGTAGCCAGCTATAGTGTCTGACCACCTGTGTTGGGGTAGACGTGGCACAATCAAAGTAACAGATCAGCCACTCTGGTCAATATTGGCTTCAGCGTTATGTTAGGATACCACATGCTGGTATCCTGTAAAGCAGGTGTAACCAGATAATGTGAGCTGCGCAGAGAAGATGGGACTCAAACCAAGTGGAAAAATAATGATTGAGTACACAACACCCAACATAAACACAACACAATATGATTACAGCAACATATACAGCACCTATACAACACCAGTGAACTCACGTGAAAAGTACAGACCACCTAACTTATCTAACTGGCCAAAAATGCTTCAACATAATGTTGATGGTCAGCCGAAGACTGGGAATAAATCAAAATATAATTCAGATAGACGAAAAGGAACTTGCCCAGGTTGTCACTGTAAATATCTTTAATGAATTTCTAAAAGACAGAGGGCATTACCAAGTACTCATAGTGCCCATTTCTGGTATTGAAGGCTGTCTTACGCTCATCTCCCTCATGAACTAAGTTGTGTTCCCACCGAGATCAAGTTTGGAAAACATACAAGCTCCTTTGAACATGGCTGAATAGTTCAGTGATAAAAGGAAGTTGGTATTCACTGAAAATGTTTATAAAATGAAAGTAGAGCTCCACCCAAAAGGGGAAGCTGCACTTGTTTGCACCCTCCAATGCCACATTTAACACTTTTTGCGGGGGGGAGCTGGTACCTAGTTTTGACAGGTACCCGCTCCAACTTCCGCTCAGATCGACACAGCGAACTAAGTCAGAAGTTTGCCCCCTCTCCTTCCACCGCAGTCTTCTGGGACACATCACAGGTCCCAGAAGACTATGGGACCATTCACAAGGCACAGCATGACTTGTGCAAGGCTTCACTTCCTGTTTCCCTTACTTCAGATGCTGGCAACTGCACCTGAAGCCGATTGAAGAATCGGCTTGGGTGAGGACATCGCTGGATTCAGGGGCAGATAAGTTTTTGTAGCTGTTGACTCTTAATTTTTTGGGGGGAGTCTGGAGCTCCGCTTTAAGGGCTCTATAGACTATACGTGGCCTGAGGGAGCCAAGAAAAAGAAACCTGTACCCACAGGAGAAGATGAGGGGTGCAATCACTTTTGCAAGTTTTCCTATATATAGGCCTTAGTGATGGGCCAAACACCCCCAGGTTCAGTTCACACCAGAACTCCTGAACAGAGAAAAAGTTCAGACCAGAGCCCCAAACTCTATTAAAGTCTATGGGACCCGAACATGAAAAATCAAAAGTCCCTTTTTTGAAGTCTTATATGCAAGTTATTAGCCATAAAAAGGGGTATGGGGGCCCAGATACTGCCCTGGGGGACATGTATCAATGCAAAAAAATATTTTTTAAATATCTTTTTAAAGGAGCAGTGATTTTAATGATGCTTAAAGTGAAATAACAAAAAAATTAAGTATAGTGCCTGGGGGGGTCCTCTTAGTCTGCCTGCAAAGTGTCGCATCTGTACCATGTATAAAACCTGCTGCAGCCAAACTGACATATGTAAAGAAAAAAAAATACATTTAAATTGACTCGCAGTTGCAAGCTTTTGCCAGCATTAAAAAAAAAATGAAAAAAAAACAGCGTGCAGTCCCCCCAAAATCTAGACCTTTATCGGAGCACACAGCCTAGCAGGCCAGGAAAGGGGGGGAACAAGTGAACCATACCAGGCCACATGCCCTCAACATGGAGCTCTGCCCCCCACCCCAAAGCACCATGTCCCCATGATGAATGTACCCCATACTCATTCACATGGGAGGGTGGGATCTGGGAGCCCCAGATTCCAATAAGCCCCTGCCTGCAGACCCCCACAACCACAGCCCAGGGTTGTGGGGAAGAGGCCATTATCCCCATCAACATGGGGACAAGGTGCTTTGTCCCCCACCCCAAAGCACCCCCCACATTGAGGGCATGTGACCTAGTATGGTTTACAGGGAGCGCTTGCTAGCCCCCCCTTTCCAGGCCTGCCAGGCTACATGCTCCAGTAAGGGTCTGGTATGGTTTTTGGGGGGAACCCCGTGCTGTTTTTTTATTTTGGTGTAGGGTTCACCTTAAAAACCATACCAGACCTGAAGGGCAACCCCAAGCCATTTAAAAAAAAAAAAATTATATTGCAGGCAAATTCTGCAATTTTTTTTAATTCAGCTGACGGCGGTGAAGCCCGCTGACAGCTGATGACTCATCCGTTGTGAAGGATGCGGCAGACATCTTTCCGGCCCTGCTCCTTAATAACCTATTGACTGTGCGCTCGGTGGGACGCTCAGGCAAAACTTATGCTCTCCCTGAACTGTTCGCCCATCCCTAATAGGCCTTCATGCCTTCATTTTCATCTATCAAAAAGTCATAAGGCCGATTCAAAGATAAGTCAGCAGCAAAACATAAGTCTTTTGAGTGATACAACTGATACTCAGGTTATGTGCACATACGTAACTATATGGATAGCCCAATTTAAGAGGGTAGGCCAGAGAGCGGGTGAAGTACGAGATCAGCTCCTAATGACAGGCTTCATTGGCAAGTTCTGGCAAAGGCAGCTGGTAGTTAATTCTACTTTGGGCTAGAGGACTGTTGCTGATAATAAACAGGAAAAATTGAAAAAATAACTTGTGCTCCATAAGGAAAAGAGCATGTCTTGGCAAAGTCCCTCCCACTCCACTAGGCCTTGGTTTTTCCCAGTTTATTTGAACAACTGACCTTTGATACTACAAAAGAGATAGAGGCCAAGGTTCCCTCTAGGAAACATATCTTGGATGGAAAGTCAAGTAACCTCAATCTGCATAAATTCATCCCATGAAGATTGGGCAACTGAAACATCAGAGAAAGGCAAAGAAAAAGACAAATGATGATGAGAACATGTGACCATTCTTTCTGTGCGCCACTTTTATAGACGCTGATCAATACAAACTGCCAGCTGTATGGCTTCTTCCAGCATCTCATGTATGGGGTGATTGACCTGTGCATCCTTAATTGCATTGGACAGTCCCACTTTAAACTGGCTTTAAAGTCATATATCATGCCAGCCAAAGTCCTGGGTCCATCTACAGAACTCAAAAAAATATTGCTTGATGGGAAGTCAGCCTTAATATAAAATGCAAAGGTTTGCTTCTGTCATGTGCACATGATCATGGCTATTGTAAAATAGACTTAAACCATTTAAGAATGCATACACAGAAGTCAGATCATTGGACAATGGATCCCTTGGAAGAGAGATATTACAATTTTAACTTGCTGTTGTTCAGAACAGTACAACGGGAAGGCTGAGCTGAAAGTACATCTTGCAAAAGTTCTTAAAGCTAGAAAAGTCCTGCCACTTACCAGTAAACAGTTTGGTAAAAAGTTTTAGGCTCAGATTCAGAGGTCACAAAGGCCACAGAAATAGGGGCTAGCTGCAGTTGAGAAATCAAACTGTGAGTGTTTGGTCCTAATGGTTCAGTGTATAGTGTTCAGCAGCAAAAACTGGGTCTGTGCAGATCTATCGCCAATGTGTTTTGGGCTTGTGATAAAGTAAGCTTTACCAGTTCCTGCCCTGTTTTGTGAAAGCAGCAATGTGCAGGTTTACCTATAGCAGCCACTTTTCTGGGAGTATCCATATCCGGAAAGTCAGACACATCTAATAGGTTCCTTCCCAGCAAGCTAGTTCTGACAGTGGAAGGCCTCTCACTTTGCTGCACGCAACTTGGTCTACTTTTTCTGCTTCATCAATTGTGGCCTTGCTGAGCTCCTGAGGGATGGAAGTAAAGGAATTGTATTATATCTGGGTGTGTCCATGAACTCATTAACCAAGGGAGTTGTCGTGAGAAAAGGAGTTAAAGTGGACTGTGGTGAGTACCTGAGCACTCCGCAACAAAAGTATCTTTGCCTAAATTTCACAAATAAAAAGCACTGTATTAAACAAATATAGCTCAATCTCTGTCAGATTGGATGGAGAGTGTCTGTGAACAGCAATTTTTAAGTGTTGCCACAGATTCTCAATTGGTTTAGGTCTGGACTTTGACTGGGCCATTCTAACACATGAATATGCTTTGACCTAAACCATTCCATTGTTGCTCTGGCTGTATGTTTAGGGTCCTTGTCCTGCTAGAAGGTGAAGCTCCACCCCAGTTTCAAGTCTTTTGCAGACTCTAACAGGTTTTGTCTAAGATTGCCCTGTATTTGGCTCTATCCATCTTCCCATCAACTCTGACCAGCTTCCCTGTCCCTGCTGAAGAAAAGCATCCCCACAACATGATGCTGCACAACATGTTTCACAGTGGGGATGGTGTGTTCAGGGTGATGTGCAGTGTTAGTTTTAAGCCACACATTGCATTTTGCTTTTAGGCCAAAAAGTTAAATTTTGGTCTCATGTGACCAGAGCACCTTCTTCCACGTGTTTGCTGTGTCCCCCACATGGCTTTTTCGCAAACTGCAAACGGGACTTCTTATGGCTTTCTTTCAACAATGGCTTTATTCTTGCCACTCTTCCATAAAGGCCAGATTTGTGGAGTACACAACTAAATAGTTGTCCTGTGGACAGATTCTCCCACCTGAGCTGTGGATCTCTGCAGCTCCTCCAACGTTACCATGGGCCTCTTGGCTGCTTCTCTGATTAATGCTCTCCTGTCAGTTTGGGTGGACAACCATGTCTTGGTAGGTTTGCAATTGTGCCATATTCTTTCCATCTTCAGATGATGAATTGAACAGTGCTCTGTGAGATGTTCAAAGCTTGGGAATTTTTTTTATAACCTAACCCTCCTTTAAACTTCTCCACAACTTTATCCCTGACCTGTCTGGTGTGTTTTTTTGGCCTTCATGATGCTGTTTGTTCACTAAGGTTCACTAACAAAACCTCTGAGGGCTTCACAGAACAGCTGTATTTATACTGAGATTAAATTACACACAGTTGGACTCTATCTGCATATTAGTTGACTAAGGCAATTGGTTCCCTTAGATTTTAGTTAGGGGTATCAGAGTAAAGGGTGCTGAATACAAATGCACGCCACACTTTTTGGATATTTATTTGTAAAAAATTTGGAAAACCATTTATAATTTTCCTTCCACTTCACTATTATGTGCCACTTTGCATTGGTCTATTGGTCTATCACATAAAATCCCAATAAAATACGTTTACGTTTTTGGTTGTTACTTACCAAAATGTCAAGGGGCATGAATACTTTTTCAAGGTACTGTGTATGTATGTATATATATATATATATATATATATATATATATATATATATATATATATATATAAAATATATTTCTCAGTATTTAGTTGAAATAATCTCATACCACCAATTGTATAGCTTATTAAAAGCAAGATTTCTGAATTGATTCTTTGACTCTAGAAAACTGACACATAAATAAATTACTACACCAACACACAATGTAAGAAATCAACAAGGTATATATAAAAAAAAGAGTGCTTGAAGCATTTTTACCATCTTTTAAATCAACACAATCATAACATATCAATTTTATAACAAGTACACTAAGCCCAGAAGGTATAATAAAATTGATAAACCATGACATCACTGCTTTAGGATTTCAGCTCTCCTTTTAACTCTTACAGCTTTATTCAGCAGCTATAAGATAAAAAACATGTGAACAAACATTTTATGACTTTGGATGTCAAAGAGCTATAGCTTTAACCAGACCAACTAATTAGTGCCAACAAGAGGTCTGCTTATGAGTCTCTTTAAAATTCATGACTGTCATATCTTGCAGGCAATGAAAAAAGGAAGTTAGGTTTTAGAAACGGAATTGTGGTTCTGTACTAATGTGATAAGAGGGAAATAATGAAAACATACATTCTGGCAATTTTCAAAGTATGGTATTTCTACTGTATCGCAGCCTTGTTAATATGATATGAAAGTCATTATTGAATTTTGGATTCCATTTCAAGCAGAGTGTGGAATGCTAATGCATGGTGAACATGAAATAAAAATACAACAGGTTTTTCCATGTCTCTGATGTGACTCTTTCAATTATGGGAAAATATTTTTAGTGAACAGATAATTAATATGTAAAATATTAGCTGCAGGCCAGATAGGATTCTGATTTTATGACTTTTTTTACTCTACAGTACATTTCCAACTTGTAACTGCCATATGAAAGTAGCTCTTTTTGCTTTTTGCCATTTGATGCATCCGTCCAGCCATGTTATACTTCATTTTTGCAAGGGAGGTGGCACAAGAATGTAGCTCTAAAATTATAACTAAAGCCAAAACATTTATTTTCAGTTTGACTAGACAGATTTCTATTCACTGGTAAACTCTTTCCAACATGAGGGAATTTTTCCTCTTTAACAGTTATCTTGGAAACTGGTTTCCCCCATTGGAAGATTTCTTTTTTTGAAAGGTGTTTATTTATTTTTCATCAATACAGCAGAAAAATTGAGAACAAACAATACAGCATCCTACAAGGGCAATATAAATGTGCGGCACATAAACATATACATATCACACCTTGTAGGCTGACCTGGCCAGCTGAAATTAACTAGAAGGAGCAATATCACCCGATCACCCCACAGCCAAAATAGTGGCGGCAGGGGTAAAGGGTCTACATGGGCTAGGCCAGAAAGGTACGTTTCCAGAGAAACAACTAAACCAAAACATCCCTGACATGCACACAATCATTCATACACACTCATATCCCACTAATATAACAAAGTACCACAGTCCCCGCCCCCACAACACAGATAGTCAGTACCATATAAAGTGTAGCCTTTATCATTTACCCCTCAAATTCCCTCCCATGGGAAGATTTTTACTTTTACTATTTTTGTTCTGGTGGCAATTCAATAGTCTGGGGATTTTCCTTCATTTTCATTCCCAGTGACACTGGTGATCAGGACAATTAGTGTGAATCTCCATGTAAGCATGTGAATTAGCCATATAAGCAAAGAGGCACAGTGATGGTTACATCATTGACTAAATACAGTCATGGCCATAGACCATTAATATCACATGTCCCGCCCCTTTAATATAAACCTAATGACAGCTCCAGTGAGTGTATGGGTCGTCATGGAGACAGAGTTTTTTTTTTTACAACGATCAGTGGGCGATGTCCTTTGTGATTGATGCTGGAATTACATTGCTAGATTTTTTGGGAGGTTTTCATTTTTTTGATAAGTGACTTGTTAGAATCTTATGTGTGCTTATTTACAACTGACTACTGACTTACTTATTATGAAGGGGGTGGATATCTGAGGGCCCCCTTATCTTAAATGAGGCTTTAAGGTTCCAATAGGTCCCTTTCCTCCCCTCCACAACTTCCAGACCAGAGTTGTGGGGAAGAGGCCCTTGTCCTCATCAACATGGGGCTTGTGGTCTAGTGTGATGCAAGAAAAGGCATGTAGCTTGGTCTCCCTTTCCTGGCCTAACAGGCTGCATGCTCAAGTTAAGGGTGTGGTATGAATTTTGGGAGACCGCATATACTTTATTTTCTGTTTACAAAAGCCAAAAAAGCCTCGCTAGCTGTCAAAATAAAAATAAAAAGATGGCCGTGCGGGGCTTCTCTCACCCGGCCTGTGTCTCTCATTCACAGTGCTTTGTAAATTGTGCTCTGTAAATCAGCTTGAAGTTCTCAATGAATTACCACGGTGCTGTGAAGCACCGTGGTAGTTCATTCATGCTTCCTGTCAGAATGTATTGAGGAAGCAAAAAAAATGACAGGTCTGCAGGTGACCTGCATGGCATCAGCTACCTGCTGATCGCTGGTACAATGCTTTACAGGCTCCTGCAACAAAAAATAATAAATGCACATTTTTTTACCTGCAAAAAAATGTACATTTATTATTTTTTAGCAAAAGGTGAACTTATCCTTTAATTCATGATTAATATTATCTTTATTATTTTATAGGATTTATATAGTGCCAACAGTTTCTGCAGCACGTTTTAACATTTCCTGCAAGTGTCATTTAATCCTCAATGAGAGTCTGGTATGTAATTTGAAGGAGGGGTTCCCCATTGCATTATTGACAAATAAAGGAAGCTTGCAGGGGAATGTAAATTAACAGCATTTTAAAAGTCTTTTTCCCTTTGTAAACATTACTTTTATTATACTTCCTTACATTGTAGATATGCACCATTTCCTAAGATTTTTGGGACCCCCCCCCCCCCCCCAGCAGGGTTTTTTTTCCAAAAGATTTTTATTAGGGGCATTGGAATAAGACAAGTATTATAAGTTTTACAGACATAGGAATCTGAATGGATAACATAGAGTCATGTTTACATAAATGGTTAAACTGTTAACAATAGAACCAAACAGCTGGTATGAAATGCAATTTGGTAAGAAACAATATGGATAAGGTACAGCTGATGTATAACAGTTGAAAACAGACTAAAACTGAGAATTTGTCTGCTTGAGAATTAGCTTCGATCTGAATGCTATAACCATTTTTCCTTTTTTTTTTTTCAGTTTCCTACCATGTATTATGTAATATGTTGAATGGGAGAGGATGAGAATGGGTGTATGATAATTGAGTTTATTCTTTGCTTTGAATTTTTTTTTTATGAAGAGAATAGATAATATATAAGTGCATGTGACCTGCACATGCATTTTACATAAGTTGAGGGATGTGAATGCATTAGGATGGCTGAGATTGAATAGAATAGGAAGGGATGGGGGAGAAAGGGGAAAAAAAAACACAGGAGGGGAGAGGCGAGAGATTAGGACTCTTCTAAAAGGGTAGAGATTTGTGGGTGAAGCAGGAGGACGATTGAATGTCTCCATATATGATTTTAAAATGTTTCTATTTACGGTACTTAATTCTGATTTAGTGAGTATGATAAAAGCTTGGTGTTATTCAGTTATATCAGTAAAGTGGCTTGAGAGTTCTATGATTCTAAAGTTTGAAATTACTGGGAGTAAGGAGAGCTAGTCTAATTTCAGATTTGGGATAGATGGGGACGACCCATTTCCTGATGTAGTCAGTCATTAGTTGTGCGGAAGTGTATCCAACAAGCCTATGTAGATGTAAATTTGGAAGGAGAGTCATGTGAAATTGGGATGAGTTCTTCCATATCTGCTATTTTGTCTATGAAGTTATACCAATCAGCGAGGGAAGGGACTCTTGGGGTACCCCACAACCTGGGAACACACATTTTTGCTGCATTAATTAACATCATAAGTAAAGATTTGAAGTATGACATGGTATTGGACTCTTGGTGGTGAAGGAGGTATTAAGCAGGGGTTAATTCTAAAGGATAAGTGGTTATTGTTGCTATTTGGTTGTGCACCTTTGTTCAAAAGGGTGCAATGAGTGGGCAACTCCACCAGATGTGAAGGAGGTAGCCACTTGTCTTTTGGTATCTCCAACACTGGTCTGGTACGGTTCTGTCTATTTTATGTAGGAGAGTGGGTGTGCGATACCAGCGGGAAAAAGTATTGTAATTGTTTTCCTGTATTTTTACAATTATGCCAAAGATTTGCAGAACAGGAGTTACTGCCCACATCCCTAAATTAGTACAAATACAGAAACAATTTCCTCTATGAGACTTTAAAAGGCAGAAACTCCTTAGCAATCAGTCACCGGTGCGATCCTACGGAGGCAACGTGATGCTCCAAGTCTGCGTGCCGGACCACTATCTGTGAAAAAACATCTCTGCTGGTGATCGCTTTCCTTTGCAGCCATTAGTGAAATTTTTTCACTTGATTATGATGCCATCCCCATCTACGTGATAATATTTGCCGTGTTACTTTTATGTTCCAGGGCCGTTTCTTAAACTTTATATTCCCCTGTGGTCATAGCATGGCAGCGATATCCCTCACATATGAGAACTCCCCGGTTTGAAACTAGCAGCAGTACTGTCATTCTATTGAAGTATCTATATCGGATTAATGTGCTACAGCCTGAGTTCGCCACAATCATTGCCTTTAAACTCCTGAAGAAGCTCGTATTAGAGCGAAACATGTCGAGCGGCCGATTGTCTTGGCACCTTTAAGTAGTTGCTTCTTGTTACACTGTCTAATGTGAAAAAAATAATTTTTGGGTG
Source organism: Aquarana catesbeiana (assembly GCF_042186555.1). Taxonomy (NCBI): domain Eukaryota; kingdom Metazoa; phylum Chordata; class Amphibia; order Anura; family Ranidae; genus Aquarana; species Aquarana catesbeiana. The sequence goes on along the minus strand of NC_133325.1, from coordinate 222,557,632 downwards.
ACATTGTTTATGTCGTATTGTTCTTACTTACATGTCTCACTCTTGAAGTGAGGCATGAATATTTTAATGTGATTTAATACAAATAAATATTAATTTTACTCAATATGATTGTATAGAATTTTTTGAATATACTGTTTATTAAATAGCACCTTAAAAGTCCTTGGGGAAGATTTCTTTCCCCTCCCCCCCTTCTCTAGGCTAAACAGCCTTCAGTTTTTTTTCCCCATCAGGAGAGCCACCGATCAGCTCTCCTCTACTTGCGCCTGGCAGTTCGAGTGGAGGAAATGACGATAAACGGCTCTTCCTATTTATACTGTGATCAGCTTTGATTGGACACAGCTGATCACATGGTAAAGAGCCTATGTCAGAGGCTGACTGACAGACTGACACACCACACCACTGATCGCTGTGCTGGGCGCCCCCGTGAGCGCGTAATCATGGCTTATCCTGCTGGATGTTATATGATGCCCAGTCAAGATAACAGAACCACTTCCCAGCCATAATTCTGCATACGGCGGGCGGGAAGTGTTTAAAGGAGCAGTGAAACAATAAAAATGAAAAACTCCTTTAAATAAAGTGCCTGGGGGGTCCCCTAATCTACCTATGAAGTGGCGCATCTGTAGCATGTATAGAACCTGCTGCAGCAAAAATTATGTTCCTTAAGAAAAAAAAAAAAGAGTCAAATCACATTTAAATTGACTTACGGTTGCAATTGCTGGCCCAGCACCTGGCTATTTAAAAAAAAAGAGAAAAAAATAGTGTGGGGTCTACCACCCTGTCCAAACCAGGCCCCCTGAACAGTTCACCCAACACTAGTAAGCATGTTACTTGGCCAATAAATCTCTCTAGCTACTGTTTCTGGAGTATCATGGTAGCATACACTTGGCTAAATTCAGTCTTTCTTAACTGTACAAGACCAATAACTATTTGGCAACCACCAAGTAACATCCTTGCCACTACTGATGAGCCAAACTACCCTGGGTTCAGTTCAGGGCCCAGCGAACTTAAAAAGGAGTTCAGATGCCAAACCTGAACCCCATTGAAATCAGGTAAGGGGCACTGCCCTGGGGAACATATACCAATGCAAAAAATATTTTCAAAAATCCTTTCCGCCAGGAGCAATGATTTTTATATCAGAATGGGGAATTGTGTCACCGGCGCAAAACTTAATCAAAGATAGTTGTAATAAAAATATGGGATATGGTCTGCTGAAGTTAAAAAGTCCTATACCATAGAATAGGGAAAAATTATACATTTAAATGTAACTGCGCTGATCAAAAAAGTGCAAGTGCAATATTACCACTAAAACGGTGTCTATACGCTTAAAAACTATAAAGCTAGTTTTATATAAAGCAACGTATCAATGAATAATGCAAATTTTCAAGTGCAAAATATCAAAACTCCAGAACATAGTTTTTTTGCAATAGTCCCCAAAGTCCACTTCAATTTATCATATAAATTCCATGTGCATATTGTGCCCCAATTCACATCCGTGCTTTATATAAGGACTTTTCACCACTTCATGTGCCACCACCACCTAGTTGAAGGAACGCCAGGAAAGTGGAGTGGTTATCAAAAATATAATATAAATATATAAAAAAATAAATAAAAATATAAATCAAAGGCAAAAGTTTTTCTAGGTTCTGATGAGTGCCCATTTCAGAAGGTGGTGGTGGCACATGAAGTGGTGAAAAGTCCTTATATAAAGTGTGGATGTGAATTGGGGCACAATATGCACATGGAATTAATATGATAAATTGAATTGGAGTTTGGGGACTATTGCAAAAAACTTATGTTCTGGAGTTTTGATATTTTACACTTGAAAATTTGCACTATTTGTTGGTATGTTGCACTTTTTAGCTTTATAGTTTTTTAGCTTTTAAGGTTTGCATACATGGTATAGACACCATTTTAGTGGTTATATTGCACTAGCATTTTTTGATCAGTGCAGTTACATTTAAATATATAGCGATTTTTAATGCCTAAAGTGAAACACTAGAAATGATGAATTCCTTTAAATAATATGCCTGAGGTGCCCTAATCCTGGCTGAGAAAAAGCACATCACGGTGCTGTACAGAACTTGCTGTAGCAACACTAACATTTACAAAGGAGAAAAGTTTTAAATTGTGAAAGACTTTGACAGTTTCTTAAAAAAAGAACAGCACACAGACTCCTCCAAGGGTCTGCTATGTATTTTGGGGGACCTTTTGAGAGGTTTGTGTGCTGTATTTTTTTTTTTTTTTTTAAGAAGCTGGCAATGAATGTTATGTGCCAGAAAATTACACTGTATCATTATTTTCTTTGTAAATGTAATTTTTGCTGTAGCACATGCTACCCCCCCCCCCCTTTCAGAATACATAACTACATAACAGACCCTTTGAGCCATGTGGATTTTAAGGGGGACTCCACAAAAAAATGAGGTCCCCTTAAAATCCCCACCAGTCCCTAAATCCGATCATGCAGCCTGGCTGGCAAGGAAATAGGGCGGCAAGCATGTGCCCCCCTCCTGAACCATACAAGGCCACATACCCCCAACATTTAGGGGGTTGCCTTGCCAGAGGGACCCCCTGGCAAAGCACCCTGTTCTCATGTTAATGAGGACAAGGGTCCCTTCCCCACACCCCTTGTCCAGTGGTTGTTGGTGTCTGTAGGCAGGGGGTAATTATGACTTTGGAAGCCAAACATAATAAGGGGGCCCCAGATACCGGCCTGCCTACGTAACAGAGTATGGGATACATATTACCCCTACTCATTCAAAAAAAATGAAGACACCCCAATGTTTTACAAGTCCATTACTTAAAAAAAACACAAAAAAAAAATGTCCCTCATTGTAAATCCAGTGCCAATCATGATGTCCACCACCCAAAAAAAAAACTACAAAAGGAGAAGGGGTCAGGGGTAGTGGTGGACATATTTGGGCAGTGATGTCAGTGCTATCTCCATTTTTTTGCTTAAAATGAGCAGGGATTCCCCATGATGTCATTGGTTCCTAGGAACTCTGCAGGTGTGAGCACCTGTGGCTTTCTTAAGAACCTGTGACAGCAAGAAAATGTCACATATAGAAGTAGTAAAAATTCAGCTTCTATATATAATGCGTTGCTCCTACTGAACAAGGGGCCCAACGGGCTAAAGTTCAGGTGTTCATTTGGCACATCCCTTCTTGCCACCAGGTGCGGTATCCAGCTGGGCTCAGCCTTGTTCTCTACTTTAATGTGCCAGAAGGTGAAGAACCCTCCTAATCTAATTGTCCTAAAGCCCCCACAATCTGTTGAAGTCAGTTGTGGAGATGTTTCATCAGCTGTTAGTTTTGAAGATGAATGGCAACAAAAGGGAAAGAGTCAAGAAATGTATTCTTTCACTGTTTCAGCACTGAACACAGGTACTTTACTTGAAACACATACCCTGTCCCACAAAAGCTCTTCTTAATAAAGCCTTTAATGAATGACATAAATTTAATATACACATTGTGGCTGTGTTTCTGGACTGTTCACTAAAAAAAAAAAATATACTACTAGGACAGAGTACCCAAACATTTAAAAATATAGCAACCCTGGGAAAACAATTGTCTGTCTTCTGGCTTTGATGTCTCTGCCTTAGAACCCTGGACTGTGATAATGTTAATTTTGTTAATTTACTCCTGCTGGGTGCCCAGAGAAGACCTCCCCCACCCCTAGTATCTTTCCCTTTCTTTACTTCCTGTCTCCTCTACACTAAATTCAATAATTTTTGGCTTTGTCGTTTGATTGCACCTTTGTTGCTCATTATTGGCTTTTGTGCCCATTATTCACATGTTGGGCTTTTAGCCCCCAAAATTATGCATCTATGTTTGGATATCAAGTCTCTTAAACTTTGTGTTGTTACTTGAAATTTCTACAATATCTAAACATATGTGGGTGCATTCCCCACAACATATTGTACTTGTATACTGTATTGTATCTAATGTGATCCTATAAAACTGAATAAAAATATTGAACAAGAAAAAAATGCTACTAAATTATCATTCTTCCAGGAGGCACATGTGGTGTCATCCAAATGCATTGTCTGATATTCCCATTTTGCTTGTGTAGCTAAAGCCAAAACCAAAAAATGTATATAATGCAGCTCACCAGTCCTTATGTTCCTTTTTTCTCACCCAGTAACCCTGCAAAAAACACAACTCCTATCCTGGAGTGGATACACTCAATTAATTTACATTATGTATGGGAGAAAGTTACAGTTGTCTCCCCGGGCTGGACTTTAAACAAGTCTTAATATATCTATCATCATTACATGTGGGGGTGGGGGGTGGGGGTTGATAATTTCCAGAAGGAAGTTAGCTTTCTGTGTGCTTTCAGTTCAGATCACAGGGAGGTGACTAGGACACTGCATTTTTGGCAAGATCAAATGGCCTGCACTTTCTGAAAATGTCCCTTGCCTGGATAATGAAAATTAATGAACCCACCAATTCTAAAGACTGCTAAGCTGCAATATATTATATTTTAGTTCTTAGATTTAGCTATACTTTTAGGAAGCAGCACAGCTTCCTTTGTTTAGCTTTATGTTCTACACATGGTCCAGTTTGCAGCTAGGGCTCCTGCAGCAGCACTGGATGGAGTGGTCAAATGCATTTTGAGATGGGAATGAGGAACACTTACTAACAAACGTATGTAGGCATAGGACACGCCCGTGCCACACCCCCTTAACCGCTTGCTGACCGCCGGCCGTCAATTGACGGCCAGGCGGCGTGGCTCTCGTTGCGGGAGGGCGTCATATGACGGCCTCCCATTTAAACAGGGAATGCGCGCGATCGTGCGCGCGCATCCCTGTTCCTTCGGTGGCGGCGTGTCACGGAGACACCGCTCGCCACCGAGGGAGGTGAACAGCCATTGGACATGGCTGTTTACCACGCGATCGGCCGTGATGAAGTCACGGCCGATCACAGATAGGTCCACCCCATTGCGCATGGCGCATGCGCGCGAGCGTGCTGCGCGTGCATGTCGGTGGTGGAGTGTTCCCGGGAACACTACTTGTCACAGACGCCGGATTGGCTGGCTGTTTACCCACGTGATCGGCTGTGATCCATTCACAGCCGATCATAAATGTAAACACAGAGCGGTAACTAGCTGTTACCAGCTCTTCTCTCCTCACACACCGTTTCCAGTGTGAGGAGAGAAGAGCCAGAAGCAGTGAGTTACCCATCTGTGTTCTGTAGTGTCTGCACCAACACCACACCTGTCCCACAGTCACCCAATAAAGTGCACCTGTCACATAAGGGACTGCCATCAGTGACTGTCAGCGGTGCACCTGTCACCCGTCACAAATCAGTGACCATCAGCGGTGCACCTGTCACCCGTCACAAATCAGTGACCATCAGCGGTGCACCTGTCACCCGTCAGCCATCACCCGTCACCCATCAGTGACCGCCAGCCGTCACCCATCAGTGACCGCCAGCCATCACCCGTCACCTATCAGTGACCGCCAGCCATCACCCGTCACCCATCAGTGACCGCCAGCCATCACCCGTCTCCCATCAGTGACCGCCAGCCGTCACCCATCAGTGACCGCCAGCCATCACCCATCAGTGACCGCCAGCCATCACCCGTCACCCATCAGTGACCGCCAGCCATCACCCGTCACCCATCAGTGACCGCCAGCCATCACCCATCAGTGACCTCCAGCCGTCACCCGTCACCCATCAGAGACCGCCAGCCGTCACCCATCAGTGACCGCCAGCCGTCACCCATCAGTGACCGCCAGCCATCACCCGTCACCCATCAGTGACCGCCAGCCATCACCCATCAGTGACCGCCAGTCATCACCCGTCACCCATCAGTGACCGCCAGCCTTCACCCATCAGTGACCGCTAGCCGTCACCCATCAGTGACCGCCAGCCATCACCCGTCACCCATCAGTGACCGCCAGCCATCACTCATCACCCATCAGTGACCGCCAGCCATCACCCATTACCCATCATCTGTCACCCATCAGTGACCGTCAGCCATCACCGATCACCTGTCACCTTTTAGTGACCGTCACCCATCACCAGTAACTGTCCGTGGCCTGTCACCCATCAGTGACCATTGAACCAAATAGTGAATCGGCAAATGATTCGGAGGAAGAATGGGTCCCTCCCAAAAGGGCACGGCACTCTGGAAACCAGGATTATATTCCCAGGCCCAATACCAGTGCTGCCACCACCAATAGGCCCCAGGAACAAATTCCCAGGCCCAGTACCAGCGCTGTCGCCAGCGTTAGGCCCCGGGAACAAATGCCCAGTACCAGCGCTGCCGCCGGCGATAGGCCCCAGGAACATATGCCCAGACCCAGTACCAGTCCTGCCACATCACGCCTGAGTACCAGCACAGGAAATTCCAATCCAACTACTGGAGTGTCACACCCCCCAAGAGCCAGGGCCTCTACATACATGCCAGATGGTCTTGCCAACCCAATATGGCTGCCTTCCAACTCGGCATCGCCAATTATTCCCCCGTTCACAGCACTGCCAGGTGTGCAGACCAACACCCAAAATTTCTCAGAGATTGATTTCTTTCATATGTTTTTGCCCGACACTATGCTGCAATTTATTGTGGACCAGACAAATTTGTATGCCCAGCAATATATTGCCAACAACCCCCAATCATCCTATTCCTTTTGAGTGGAGAGATCTGAATTTGGAGGAGTTCAAAGTGTTTATGGGCCTCACCCTAAACATGGGGATTACAAAAAAAAATGAAGGACATGCCTATTGGTCCACCAACCCTATCCACAATATGCCCATTTATTCTGCCCTAATGTCCAGGTCCCGATACAAGATGATAATGCGCTTTCTTCACTTCAGCGACAACATCCAGTGCCCTCCCCACAATCATCCAAATTACAACAAGTTATACAAGATTCGCCCACTGATAAATTTCTTTTCTCAACAATTTGCAGAACTCTATGTCCCCGATCAGAATATTTGCGTCGATGAGTCCCTGGTACCCTTTTCAGGCCGGCTAGGAATAAAGCAGTATATTCCTAGCAAAAGGGCCAGATACGGAGTAAAGTTATACAAGCTATGTGAGAGAGCCACGGGATATTTGTATGTGTTCCGCATATATGAAGGAAAAGATTCCCAGCTCCAGCCCCCTGAGTGCCCGGCCTACATGGGCACAACTGGAAAGATTGTATGGGACCTGGCATACCCACTTCTAAACAAAGGATATCACATTTACGTTGACAACTTTTACACCAGCCTGCCCCTTTTCAAACACTTATACACTGCAAAAACCCTGGCCTGTGGAACCTCCAGAAAAAATAGAAAGGGCTTCCCACAATCTTTAGCGAACAAAAAGCTGCGAAGGGGGGAAGAGCATCATTGAGATGCAACAAAGTGCTGGCCTTGAGGTGGAAGGATAAGAGGGACATGCACATGATGTCCACCATCCATGAAGACACTGCAATTGAGGTACAAAGATGACAAGGTCCCATTGAAAAGCCAACATGTGTCCAAGATTATAATCTCTACATGGGGGGCTAGATTTTAATGATCAAAGGATTCAGCCCTATTTGTCAATAAGGAGGTCCCGATTCTGGTATAAGAAGGTATCAATTTATCTCATCCATTTGGCCATTTACAATTCCTACGTAGTCTACACCAAATCCATTGAAAGCCCCGCCCCCTTCCTAAAATTCATAGAAGAAGTTGTCACGTCCCTCATCTATCACCAAATACCCCCCCAGAAGACCTTCGCTCTGAGGCTGTTTGCCGACTCCATGAGCGCCACTTCCCCTTCAGCATTCCACCATCTGAAGCAGGCCGAAGACGGCAAAAAAAATGTCGCGTGTGCACCAAAAGAGGATTTAGAAAAGATACCAGCTACCATTGTCCCCAGTGTCCCTCCCAACCTGGCCTTTGCATTGGTGAATGCTTCCAACTTTATCATACATCCATAAAATATTAGCCCATATTTTTAACCATTTCCCCATTTTCATCATCTGTGCTGACCATTTTCCATTCTTTCCCAAATAACCATGCCACTGCCTTCCATATGAACTGACCCTGGCCTGTTTTTTGACTATGCCTCTGCCTACCGTTTGGACTGCTTTCATGTGAACTGACCCTGGCCTGTTTTGTGACTATGCCTCTGCCTACCGTTTGGACTGCCTCCACGTGAACTGACCCTGGCCTGTTTTATCAACTACTCTACTGCCTACCGCTTGGACTGCTTACATGTGAACCGACCCTGGCCTGTTTTATGGACTATGCTTTTGCCTACCGCTTGGACTGATCTGTTGCCCTGCTACTGTAGTACACAGGGATCTCACATATGTGAGGGGCTCCAGAATTGTTTTTCCGGTTGAGAAAACAATTATTTTTGTTTTCTCTGGGTTTCGGAATTAGGGTCTGGAGTCCGGAGGCTTCATAGAGATTTGGGTGGGTCGAAGCCTCTACCCCTGTGTCCCTGTGCACAGGTATTACCTGATTGTGGCCCTCAGCCTGCTGCTGACTTACTGCCACCATGCCCATGCCTGTCGCATGAATGGACCACACCGCTACCTGGACTATGCAAATAATTAGCTGTAGCAGGAGGCAGTATGTTTATGAAGGGCTGGAGAGCAGTACAATAATGAGTGTCTGCAGTTAACAGTGTACCAGGACCAATATTATGGCTGTGCTGGCTGTCTCTGCCTGGACAATTTCTATAGACTGTGCTGTGCCGACTATAGACAATATTCCTGCCTGCTGCCTGGATAGTTAATATTGCTGTCGCTAAGCACCTCCCTGCCTGCTGCCTGGACCAGTGCTCTCCTCTGTGGATACTACTAAAAGCACAGGTAATGTTTTTTTTTTTACCCTTTCTGTGATAGAATTTATTTTGGATTGTAATTCGTGCATTGTGCATGCTATGTGTTAGAAATATGAAGGGTTTTCAAAAATGATAGGTTGCCAGGAAATTATATATGTCATTTATGCTCCTAGAACGCCTGATGGTGCTACTTGGATGTTGGGCCTCTGTATGTGGCCAGGCTGTGTAAAAGTCTCACACATGTGGTATCGCCATACTCAGGAGGAGTAGCAGAATGTATTTTGGGGTGTCATCTTTGCTACGTACATGCTAGGTGTTAGAAATATCTGATAAATGGACAACTTTGTGTAAAAAAAATTGCGTTTTCATTTTTTTCCACATTTTCCAAAAACTTTTGGAAAAAAATGAACCATTCAAAAGACTCATTATGCCTCATAGATTATATGTTGGGGTGTTTGCTTTCCAAAATGGGGTCATTTTGGGGGCAATTCCATTGTCCTGGTGCTCCAGGGCCTTCAAAAATGCAATAGGTGGTTGAGAAATGAGATGTGTCATTTATGCTCGTAGATCGCCTGATTGTGCTACTTCAATGTTGGGCCTTTGTATGTGGCCACGCTGTGTAAAAGTCTCACACATGTGGTATCGCTATACTCAGGAGGAGTAGCAGAATGTATTTTGGGGGGTCATCTTTGCTACGTACATGCTATGTGTTGGAAATATCTGATAAATGGACAACTTTGTGTAAAAAAAAAATGCGTTTTCATTTTTTTCCACATTTTCCAAAAACTTTTGGAAAAAAATGAACCTTTCAAATGACTCATTATGCCTCATAGATTATACGTTGGGGTGTTTGCTTTCCAAAATGGGGTCAGTTTGGGGGCAATTTTATTGTCCTGGTGCTCCAGGGCCTTCAAAGGTGTAAATGGCGGTTGAGAAATGAGATGTGTCATTTAGGCTCGTAGAACGCATGAAGATGCTACTTCAATGTTCGGCCTTTGTATGTGGTCAGGCTGTGTAAAAGTCTCACACATGTGGTATCGCCATACTCAGGAAGAGTAGCAGAATGTATTTTGGGGTGTAATTTGTTGTATGCATATGCTCTGAGAGAGAAATAACCTGTTAATATGACAATTTTGTAAAAAAAAAAAAAAAAAAAAAAAATCTTCATTTTGCAAAGAATTGTGGGAAAAAATTACAACTTAAAAAAATTCACCATGCTACTTACTTAATACCTTGGAATGTCTACTTTCTAAAAAGGGGTCATTTAGGGGGTATTTGTACTTTTCTGACTTGTTAGTGTCCCAAGAAATGAGATAGACCATCAGTACATCTGTGTGATCAGATGTGATCAATTTTCAGTGATTGGCACCATAGTTTGTAGAATCTATAACTTTCACAAAAATCAAATAATTTACACTAATTTGGGTTATTTTTACCAAAGATATGTAGCAGTATAAATTTTGGCCAAAATTTATGAAGAAAAATTACTCATTTGCAAAATTTTATGACAGAAACAAAGAAAAAGGCATTTTTTTCACAAAATTTACGGTCTTTTTTATTTATAGCACAAAAAAATAAAAAACCCACTAGTGATTAAATACCACCAAAAAAAAGCCCTATTTGTGTGAAAAAAAGGACGCAAATTTCATATGGGTACAGTGTTGCATGACTGAGTAATTGTCATTCAAAGTGTGAGAGCGCTGAAAGCTGAAAATTGGTCTGGGCAGGAAGGGGATGTAAGTGCACTGTATTGAGGTGGTTAAAGGAGAATTAACCAAAAAAAGGTTAATTACTGTAAATCCACAAGGGCTTTTTTTTTTACCATTACCATTCCTATATATTGGCTTTTAAAATGTACAAATGCAGCAATTTAGAAATGGGATGAAAGGTTTAGCACTGGGAAACACTTTTTGAAAGATAAAAATGCATTTTATATACAACTATATAGATCAGACCAAAATGAGGGACAAATTAGGAGGAATGAGGGACAGGGGGACATTGCTCAAAATCAGGGACAGTCCCTCAAAATCAGGGACAGTTGGGAGCTATGGTCAAATGGCATCTACTGTACATGTTTGAACAGAGGACTGAAGTAAGGGGTACCACCAGCTATTAGTGGGCATTGATGCAGTGATTAAGGGATTTCCTTTTCTCCTCCTTTACTCAGTCTTGAGGCGACTGATCTCTAGCTCACTACCCATGGAGTCCCCTATTTTGTTTAACATTGATTTTAACTATTTGCACATGTTGTTAACCCTCATAACGTATGCTTATGGAGTTATGAATTTCCTGAAGAAGCAGACCTTGCCCTGTGAATTGCAACACATGAATAAAATGACCCCATTTGCACATGCCATCTTGGGGTTGTTGACTCTATGTCAAGACCGGTACGCATATTGTGCTATTGCATAGCTCCCAAATGTCCCTGATTTGGAGGGACTGTCCCTGATTCGGAAAAAAGTCCCTCTTTCCTCCTCATTTGTTCCTCATTTTGGTCTGATCTATATAGTGGTATATAAAATATACTACTTCTCTTTCAAAAAAGTGTTTCCCAGTGCTAAACCTTTCATCCTATTTCTAAATTGCTGCATATGTAAATTCCAAAAGCCAATATAAAGGAATAGTACTGGTAAATCACTTGTGGGTTTAACCAATCAATTTTTTTGTATGATTCTAATTTAGGAGGCGTGGTAGGGGGTTTGTCCTATGCCTACATACTTTTGCTTAAAGATGTCCTTCATTCCCATCTCAGAAAGTTGGGATGTATGCTACTGTGATATGTTTATGTGCATATGATGCTGTGAATAACATGTTGTCAGAGAACCATCACAAACGCTGATTCCCGTTTGCCAGCCAGACGTACGGTAAGAACGAGCGAGCCCCGGACTAGGCATGCACGTAACGCAATCGTACGAACGAGGGCACGTCAGCGTGGGCACGCTCACACGCCAACGAATCACGGCACAAGGCACCCTATTTAAATGATCAGCATACTAGTATCAGTGCTGGATTGTCTCAGCTTGTTCCACAACCCTTGCTGTTGCATTGTTTACTTGACCCTGATCTTGAACCTCTGCCTTCCTCGGACTGGTAATTTCTACAGGAGGTATAGCAATGGATCCCCAAAAAGTCGCAGCTATAACATCCTGGCCACCTCCCATTGATAAGAAAGGGGTACAACGGTTCATCGGCTTCTCTAATTTCTACAGGAAATTTATTAGAAACTTCTCTGGTATCATCATGCCCATCACTCAACTCACCAAGAAACAGAACCGTTTTCAATGGACAGAGGCAGCCCAAACTGCTTTTGACAAGTTAAAGGGACTTTTTACCTTGGCCCCATTACTAAAGCATCCTGACCCCGCTCTTCCATACATCCTGGAGGTGGACGCCACAGAGAGCGCTGTAGGGGCCATCCCGTCCCAGCGCCAAGGACCCAAGGCTCTAATGCACCCTGTGGCCTTCTTCTCAAAGAAGTTAGGGCCTTCAGAAAGGAACTATGATGTGGGGGACTGAGAACTGTTGACAATTAAATTGGCTCTAGAGGAGTGGCGGTACCTCTTGGAGGGAGCAACACACCCAATACTGATCTTCACGGATCACAAAAATCTAGAGTATCTCAGGACAGCCAAACGCCTCAGGCCCAGACAAGCAAGGTGGGCTCTTTTCTTTTCACGCTTTAATTTCCACATAACCTACCAGCCCGGCTCCAAGAATGTGAAACCTGGCGCGTTATCGCGTATGTTTACAGAAGTTGAAGTTTCACCTCAAACAGATACAATCCTACAGGCTGGAAATGTTCTACTTACACAAACCGACTTAATGTCACAGATCCATCAAGCATCCAGGGGAGTCTCTTTGCCCCCAGACACGGACCTCCAGGAAAACGATGGGCTCTATTGGCGGGGTAATAAAGTTTTCATACCGCAGAATTTACGTGCTACCATCCTACAAGTGTGTCATGACTACCCGCTGGCCGGGCATTTTGGGGTATACAAGACCATGGATTTGATCCAGGGACATTTTTGGTGGCCTACCTTAGCAAAGGATTGCAGGAAATATGTTGGATTATGTTCAATCTGTCTCAGGAACAAAAACAGCAAAAACAAAGCATGGGGACTATTAGGACCACTACCCATTCCTGAGAGACCCTGGGATAAAATCGCAATTAATTTTATTGTAGAGCTCCTTACATCGGAAGGGTTTTCATCTATCTTTGTAGTGGTAAACCGCCTCTCCAGGATGTCACATTTTATCCCTCTGAAAGGGACCCCATCAGCAACTTAAACTGCTAAAGTCTTCATTAAAGAGGTTATTAGACTGGTTGCATTGTCTCAGATTGAGGAGTACAGTTTACTTCAAGATTTTGGAAAGCACTGTGCGAAGCCCTGGGCATCAAACTCAATTTCTCTTGACCTGTTCTTTTAAGTCCGAGATTTCTTTGGCTTGAGTGCCTGAGACCTCTTCTACCTCCTCCATCCGGCGGAGGAGGTGTCCCATGTCCGCACGGACGTTTAAGATTTCAGCTTTTATCACATTTTCTAATTTGGTGAACATTTCACTCAGGCCTGTTTTACTTGGTACCAGAGCCATTATTCTTTGTTCATCTGCAGCACTCCAGGCGGACGCGCCCTCTAGGTCCAGCTCTTCACAGGTTCTGTCCCCCTGACCCCCTTTTTGTTTCTGTTGTTCTTTTTTCTTGTCCTTTGTTCCTGGTTGTTTCGCCTCCATTCCCGGGCTCTTTGCGCTTACTTCTTTTAAATACTTTTGTATGGAACTGGTGTGTAGGCTCTCTCTCGTACTCTGGGGTTCCGTTGTCCTTGATGAACGACCTCTCATGCTTCCCCTTCCTGCCGGCAATTTACCCCTTGTTATAGTTGGGTGGATAAGGGGATATCAAGGTCAATACCTTTAAGTGCTTCTCTCTTTCACTGTCCCCTTCCCGCCCCAAACCGTGAAACTGAGAGACGGGCTGCTCACAAAGATGCTGTGTACAGAAGCGATACAACTTCCTTTTCCTGCCCAGTCAGTAATATAAACTATAAATGGATGAAGGTCTCTTGCCCCGATTTCCCTTGTTGGTCCCCGTCTTTTGGTTGTAAGACCAGACGCTGGTTAAAAGAGGGAGACACCCAGCTTACTAGTAATGGCAGATCGGAGGGCTGGGGTGTATAATAGAGGCAGTTCATATAATCACAAAGGGTACTGCGGGGCGTATGCACAGCCTCGCAAGGCTTCTGAGATTTTATACATTTTTTTTTTCTTTTCTTCTTTCTCCCCTTCCTTTCCCTTTCCTTTCCTTTTTTTTTTATTTTTATTGGTCGTAGCTCACACCAATTTGTTGAAGAGATTCAGCCCCAGACCAAACATTGATGTTACTGACTCTATTTGTTTTGTTTAGCCGTATCGAGTTATCTATCCACCAATATATATTCATTCACGGCTTGTACATGGGGGGGAAGGGACAGGCATACCCTCAAATTTCAGCCAGCCCTTTACAAAGCATGGCAAATATCAGTGTCCACAGGTAGATCTGAGAGCATGTATCTTCCTACTCTCCTGTCTCCGACAAGCAGCCCAGGTCTAATGTCCACAGATCATCCCAAGACTGTTAACAGGTTACAAATACAACAACAGGTCTTCTCATACCTTGCTTCTTCTGTCGTAGTGCAGCGGGTACTTGGAGGTGTTAGCTTTTTTTTTATGGTTGCTCCCTGCCGCTGGGTTCGGGCCTCAAGATTCCTCGGTGAGTAGACTACAGCTCCACTCCGCAAGTCCCCGAGCCGGGACTCGTTCGTTCACGTCAATCCTGACTGTCGGGGGGGGGACTCCGTTCACAGCCCCGACTACCGCCAGACCGAAAAAGCTCCCAGGGAAGCTCACAGCGCCGCCACCGCAGCTACAGCAGGGGGGATAGGCTAGACGAGTGGGCGAACACACACTCGCTCTTGTCCGGGCATCCCGCGGTCTCTCACCCCGCGAGGCATCGTCTTGGACGCGCTGTCTTTACACCTCCTCTGGAGCCGGCGGTAGGCTCCTCCCCCATGCGGATGTCACATGCACCTCACGTCCAACCCATCCCTCCCCAGCAGTCTGCATCAGTTTACATTCGAAATGAAAATCGCACTCTGGCGTTTAGATTGGAAGAACAGGAGAATCAAAGCCGGCGGCAAAATTTGCGCATCAGATTTATCCCGGAACAACAAAACGAGAATCTGGGAGAGAAGATGAAGAAGATTTTCAACCCTATTCTGGGTAGGTGGAAGGAAGAAGCCTTACAGATCGACAGGGTTCACAGAATAAGAAAGCCCCCCCATATAAAGCAAGACATCCCAAGAGACGTTATCGTCAAATTTCATCTGTATGAGGATAAAGAAAGAATTTGGAAGAACTTAAAGGGGGCCTCCCCAATAAGTTTTGAAAATAAAAATTTGCAGATATTCTCAGATCTATCAGTGGGAACTCTGGCGCGGAGAAGACAGATGAGACCAATCCTAGATCAACTCAGGAGGTCAAACCTCAAATATAGCTGGGGGTTCCCAACATCCCTGATAGTTATAAAGGATGGAAGATCATACAGGATGAGATACTTGGAAGAGACTCAGGACTTCTGTAACAGTCTGGGCATCTCCATCCCCGTTATGTTATAGATATAGGGGAGGAGGGGGACTCAGGGGTGGGGTGGGGTGTGAGGGGGATATTTTCCTTTTTTTTTTTTTTCCTCTCCCCCCCCATTGGGCGGTATAAGGTATAATGTGACTGGACTCAAGTTGTGTCAGGATAATGATGGGAGGATTAGGTGGTTTGAGGACTCTCCCCAACTATATATTGTCTGTGCAGGGGGGGGCTGTGGTGGTGGTGGGGCATATCACCGGGATGGGGCGCTCTAAATTTTCACCTCCTGCGCCCTTCTCTCCATAGGGACACCCCGGGGGAGGAGCTCCGTAGTTTGGAATGGGAGTAGTTCCACGCTTGCGAGCCCGGGGTGAAATTTCGGCCGGGGGGTGGGGGGAAGAGGGGGGACGGGAGGGGGAAGGTGTCGGGGGTGGAGTATGGGAAAGGGGAGAGAGGGGGGTGGTGAGGGGGGGAGGTGGGGGAGGGGGTCACTGCAGGACGTGCTCTGGAGGAGCATGGGGTAGGGCAGAACGGCTGGTTAATTGACATGCCAGAGCTTAGATTTATTTCCTACAATGTGAAAGGGTTAAACTCGCCCAGGAAAAGACATAAAATATTAAGGGAACTGAGCCACCTACGGGGGGATATAATATTCTTACAAGAGACACATCTGACCCTTGATACTAGAATTAGGCTATTTTCTCCTAAGTTCCCTCAATGGCTTCATGGGGACTCCCCCGACAGAGGGTCAAAGGGAGATGCCATAGGGTTGTCAAAGGCTTTGAATTTTTCACTAAGGGATAGATCGATAGACCCTGAGGGTCTTACATCTTTCTAAAAGGCAACATAGGATCTAGGTTGATTACACTAGCGAACGTTTATTGCCCTAACAAAAATCCCACGTTTTTTTTAGGACAAGCATTGAAGAAGCTGTCGGAATTTGGGGAGGGGGAGGTAGTTTTGGGAGGGGACCTAAACTTTTGCCTTGATCCTGATCTGGACGGTACGTCCCGTGCCCAGGGGATAGGGAAGGTGTCATTAGGGTTTAGATTATTTTTTTGTGGACCATAGTTTACTGGAGTGGGTTGAAGAAACTAGAATAGAAATAATGCCCCTCTCCGATCACTCTCCGGTCACCATGAGGGTGAAGATCCCAGAAGTGCTGGGGCGGCCCTTCTCGTGGAAATTGAACGAGGATCTGTTGAGGGATCCTAAGGTGGTAGAGCGGCTCCAGGATGAGGTGGACTTTTTTTTCAAAACAAACGACACGGGGGAGGTGTCACCGTCCATATTATGGGAAACACACAAAGCGTTCATCAGGGGATCCTTATATCTATAGGAGCAGGTTTAAAAAAAAGAGAAGAGAAGAAAGGGGAAAGCTAATAGAGGAAATTTTTCCAGGCCCGGGTACCTCCGCTACTATCCACCTCCGTGCTGCTAGATCCTCTGGTCTGGGATCACTGTTGCTTCATCTGCAAGGTTCTGGCTGCAGCATAGCAGCATGCAGCCAGAACCTTGCAGATGAAGCAATCCCAGACCAGAGGATCTAGCAGCACGGAGGTGGATAGTAGCGGAGGTACCCGGGCCTGGATCAGTATAAGGGGACCCTTATCATCGGTCTAACGGAAGAAACTCATGGTGCAGTGAAGCCTAAAAGGGACATCCATCAGAGGCAGCTACCCAAAGACACCCACTCCTCTGCCTAATACCCCCTTGGGGGTGACGGATTCTGGTGAGTGGGGGAGCACGGGGGGGGAGCACTTGGAGTCACCAGCTTCTACTTGCACGGAAGTCACCTCTTATCACCCCTTGGACATTTTTAAATGCATGTCAACCGATCCTGTTGTTTTTAATTATTCCTGTCTCTACAAATTAGACATTTTATTCCTGCCTGGGTCCAATACAGGGACTGGTTTACAGATGTTGTATTCATATTCGCTGTTTTTAATTTGAGTGTTAACTGTTTGGATTCCTATCTTTTTATATATGAATTTTGAGGAAATTTAATATACTGTACTATAGAGGTTTTTTGCACTTTGGTTTCGCTTTATACACAGTGCACTTTAGTCACCATATATATTGGGGATATGTGGTAACCTCATATGGATACTATTAGCCCCCAAACAGTGTGCTTTTTCACGGACCCCAATAATTTTAAAAAGGAGGCTATTCACTAATTTCAACAAAAAAATTTTTATTTTTTGTTTTGTTTGGTTTATTGCATATGCAAAGTTTCACATTGAAGGTGGAGCAAGTGTAAACCCAACCCACTTACTGTATTATTTATTCACACAACACAGAGGATTTACACGTTCACCCTTTAGGATCTTATACTATATAAATTAATTATTTTATTCATTTATTTTTGGCGCATATATAGGGGTACATTCACTTAAGGGACACACATCTAGTCCTTTCCTTGCATATACACATTTTTTGTCACTATTTCTATTTATCTACTTATTTATTTATTTATTTTTCTGACCTCCAAGTAATACTTACTGTTAATAGGGCAGCGCCAATTCCCCAGATCTCTCCATTACATACTTTCAATTAACTCCTAATAGGAATTAATTAAGGGGAGGCTGCAGCTCTTCTAATAATTATTTTCCTAAGCGCGGACTTCTAATCAAGTATCTTGGATAAACCTATCGAGGAAGAGGAAATACTAGCCGCCTCGAGGGACTCCCCAAAGGGAAAGAGCCCAGGTCGGGATGGTTTTACTTCCATTTACTTAGAGAAAATGAAACATATTTTGGTCCCCAGGTTGTGTCGGTACTGGAACGAACTTGGTTCCGGATGTGGAATGGTGGCCGAGGCATTGACTGCCACGATCACCTTGATACTGAAAGAAGGGAAAGATGCTAGGTTGTGTTCAAGTTACAGACCAATTTCACTGCTGAATGCAGATGTCAAGTTATATGCAAAAGTGTTGGCCAATAGACTGAAAGGGAAAATGACAACATTGGTGCATCCGGATCAGGCGGGTTTCGTTCCCGGAAGACAGTGTAGGGACAACGGGGTGCGGGCGGTGCTGCTGTCGGAATTCTGCAGACACGGCGGGCCCCCAGCTCTATTCCTGTCAGTTGACGCTGAAAAAGCATTTGACAGGGTAGACTGGGGGTTCATGACGAACACTCTGGAAGCCCTGGGGTTTGGCCCGAGGTTTATTTCCTGGGTCAGGGTTCTCTACAGCAGCCCTGCGGCGGTGGTAAGAGTCAATGGGGCCATCTCAAAACCTTTTAGGATGTTTAACGGTACCAGGCAGGGCTGCCCTCTCTCCCCCCGCCTGTTTGTTTTGTCCCTCAAGCCTCTATTGTCTGCTATTCGTAACAACCCTGATTGTAGGGGCGTGAAGGTTGGAACGGAGGAACATAAATTAGCGGCATTTGCCGACGACGTTCTGTTCTTCATTACAAACCCTAGAATAACCCTCCCTAATGTGCTCCGGATCATCAGAATGTATGGAGACGTCTCAAATTTTAAAATAAATCCCAGGAAGTCTGAGAGTTTAAATATTAATTTGGGCAAGCAAGAAGAAGATCATCTAGCCGCAGTTTTCCCTTTCCCATGGAAAGGAGAAATCAAGTACTAGGGGATTAAATTAGCAAATACTTTCAATAAACTTTATCAAAAGAACTTCATTCCATTGTTAGACGAGATTAGGCAAGAAGTGAGAAAACTGCACATTAGGCCCCTCTCATGGCTTGGACGAGTAAATGCGGTCAAAATGAGTCTAACGCCTAGACTTCTGTACAAATTCCAGATGTTGCCTATTCCTTTACCGAGGTATTACTTAAAAGCTCTCAGGAGTTTAATCAGCGAAGCTGTCTGGGGTGGCAAAAAAACACGTATTTCCTATGCAATATTGAGCAGAGGGAAAAAAAAAGGCGGAATGGCTTTACCAGATTTCAATAGGTACTACATTTCTGTAGTGCTGTCACGGGTCATGGAATGGAGTAAAATAGGTTCTGATAAGCGTTGGGTCCATATTGAGCACTTTTTGAGCAATACTAATTTGGGACACTTACTTTGGAACCCCCCAAAATATAGAGCACTTAGCACGAACACATCCTTGTTAACGTATAACACTTTTAAATATTGGGATGTGATACACAATCAGCATAAATGGTCATATAACTCACCACTGATACACATGAAAAACAATTTATTTTTTGAACCTGGGAGGAGGGAGGTGGGAGGGAATTGGTTGAAAGAAGATTCTATTCAATTAAAAAATTTTATAAACAAGGGGCGAATACGCACATTTTTGGAACTAAGCACTGAGTCAGAGTTATGGGTTATGGATGGGTGGAGGTACCTCCAGCTCTCCCACTTTATTGAGAGGTTACCGAAACCTCTCAGAAGTTTGGAGGAGCTCAGACCGTTTGAGCGGCTCTGTATGAAGGAGCAATCAGGCGGTGTTATAACTCAATTATATAGGGTCTTGGGAACAGAGCAGGAGCTGTTGGTGCCCCCCTACATCCAAAGGTGGGAGCAGGATTTGGAGTCACAATGTAATAAAAATATGATAGATAAAATTTTGAGGCTGGTTCATCTTCTAGCGGTAGATACTAGGAGAACGGAAATTCATTATAAATGCCTTGCAAGATGGTATGCCACCCCAGACAGGGTAAGCAAAATGGATAAGACAAAGTCTAATACGTGTTGGAGGGGGTGCTCATGTTTAGGAACAATGGCCCATATATGGTGGGAGTGTCCAATCATTAAAATATATTGGAAAAAAATTTTAGGACTGATAAAGGACATCACGGGGAGGGAAATTGCAGAGGACCCGTGGGTCTGTCTTTTCCACGGGACTTCGGAACCAGTTAAGAGCTATAAATCCTCTCTGGTCCCCATAATGTTAGACAAAGCCAAGAGACAGATTGCGTCAAAATGGCTGGTCACCTCGAGTCCTAACACCCGAGACTGGCTCTTTGGCCTTAATGAAATATACAATGTCGAGTGTATGGACGAAGGGGGAGCCGAACCTGAGGAGAAGGACCATTCAGGGAAATGGGCAGGCTGGATTAAGTTTAAAAGGACATGGAGCTATTTAAAGGAGATTATTAATCTGGTATAATTAGTCAGGGATTTTTTCCGCAGAGCTGAGAGACCAGGAAGGAAGGCGTCCTCTGTGAGCAGTGTCCTGCAGGTTGGGGTGGGTAGGGGGGAGGGGGGTGTGGGGGTTAGGTGGGTGCTGGGGATAATTATTTTTTTATATATTAAAGTGGATTGGAATTACGAAAGATTCCCTGTGGGAAATGTATTGTTATGAAAAATGATAAATAAAGAATTTAAAAAAAAAAAACTCAATTTCTCTTCAGCTTATCATCCCCAGTCCAACGGACAGACTGAGCGTACCAACCAAGCGCTAGAGCAATACCTGCGCTGCTTCACCTCCTTTTCCCAAGAAGATTGGGCCTCACTTCTGCCATTGGCAGAATTTGCATTGAATAACTCTGCCCATACCGCCACCAACCAATCTCCCTTCTTCTCAAATTATGGGTTTCATCCCTCCTTTTTGCCAACATTGATTCCGGACTC
This sequence comes from Aquarana catesbeiana, assembly GCF_042186555.1. Taxonomy (NCBI): domain Eukaryota; kingdom Metazoa; phylum Chordata; class Amphibia; order Anura; family Ranidae; genus Aquarana; species Aquarana catesbeiana. Next base: position 222,536,698 of record NC_133325.1, on the reverse strand, counting down.
TCCTTTGCCAGCAGTTCAGGACAGATTGAATTTCCTTGCTACCAATAAACAGGTGCTGAGAGAGACCATTGCCAAGGCACAAGAGGTTAATAAGAGGTTCTTCGACAGGAAGAGGAGAGGAGAACTGGATTTGAAGGTTGGAGATCGTGTGTGGCTTTCAACTTTGAATCTGAAACTTGGCTGTCCGTCCAGGAAATTGGGACCTAAATATCTAGGACCTTTTCCGGTCAAGAGAAAAATTAATCCAGTGGCTTATGAGCTTGAACTTCCCGACTCATTTAAGATTCACCCTGTGTTTCATACCTCCTTGTTGAAGCCTGATGTGGTTAATCCCTTTCCAGGTTGTGAAAGGGGGCCCCAGAAGCCATAATGGTGGATGGAGAAGAGGAGTTCGAAATCGAGACCATTGTAGATTGCAGGAGAAGGCGGGGACAGAATCAATATTTAATTAAATGGAAAGGTTTTGGTCCAGAAGAAAATTCCTGGGAACCAGAAGCAAACCTCCATGCCCCAAGACTTATACAAGCCTTTCATCATTCTCATCCGGAAAGGAGGGCTCAGATGGGCATCCGGAGGCTGCCCATAAGGAGGGGGCAATGTCAGAGAACCATCACAAATGCTCGTTCCCATGTGCCAGCCAGACGTACGGTAAGAACGAGCGAGCCCCGGACTAGGCACGCACGTAACTCAATCGTATGAACGAGGGCACGTTAGCGCGTGCTTGTTCGCACGCCAACGAATCACGGCGCGAGGCTCCCTATTTAAATGATCAGCATACTAGTATCAGTGCTGGATTGTCTCAGCTCGTTCCGGAACCCTTGCTGTTGCCTTGTTTACTTGACCCTGATCTTGAGCCTCGGCCTTCCTAGACTACCCTCTCGGATCATCCCTGCATCTCTGTCTGCCTTGCTTCCTGTACTGAACCCGGCTTGGACTTCTGACTACGGCTCTGTCTCCTGATTCTGTACTTCGCTGCCAGTTTGTTGCCAACCTCCGCCAGTCCCTGACTACAAATCTGCCTGCCGATTGTGTACCTCGTTGCCAGCACGTTGCCAACTCCTGCCTGTCTTTGACCCTGCAAGTATCTCTGCTGGACCTCTCCTGAACCCATCCAGTGATCAGCGTCCCATCTTCTTTATGAAGACTTCCGTGTTCCTGATCCTGCCAGCAGGCACCTGCACCCTTCCGCCGCCCTAGCAGCCCTGTCTCAACCTCCAGGGGTGCTAGGACCGGGACCGTGCAAGAGGCCGCCCTTGTCATTTCAGACTCCGCTGTAAGGTACGTGACACTTGTGCAGCCGCTCTTTGGGATTTTAACTGTTTTTCAACTGAATAAAAATGTCTGAGATGAGGGGGGCGCATGCGCGGAGTCTAGCGAAGCGGACATGCATTGCTAGAGCTCCACACCGCTGAGGAGAGGAGATAAGGAAAAAGCGGAGACAGCAGGCTTAAAAGGTACCCAGCCGAACCTCCTTGCCCTCGGGAACAAACTGTGGTAGTTTGGACCGGAAAGATGGTACTGGGGGAAGCCGTGGCAAATCCAAAAATCCCCTCATAAGGGGCACACGGGCACGCACCGCAGCGAAAATGGCGCCGCCCCCTCATCTTTCACTGCCTTAGTGCACTCTCACAGACAGAAACTGTCACAGCAGGACTCTCCAATTGAGTCAGAAACTGAACAAATCCTCTCACAGAGCCCCTCACAAGCCTCCTCAGCATCCCCAGTTTTACTACAACAATTTGAATGAATGCTCCATAAAGCATTAAAACAGACTTCAGAGCAAATAACAAGCAGCCTAACTAAAGAAACCAGAGAACCGGGTAAGTGTACTGCAGCACTAGAAATTAAAATGGATGAAATTGAAACCACAACACAAAACTATATGGCTGAAATGGAAAACCTGAAAGAGGAGAATTTAATACTCCAAACTAAATTGGAAGACTACGAAAATAGAGCCAGACGTTCCAATTTGTGCATAAGGGGAATCACTGAATCGATGACAGACTTGCAATCTACAATTACAGCCCTATTCCAAGAACTTCAACCGGCTATTCCAATCAAACATTTATAATTGGACAGAGTGCACAGAGCCCTCAAAGCTAAAAAGACAGATGGACCACCACGTGATATAATCATAAAATTCCATTATTACCGGACAAAGGAGCAATTATTGGCAGCTGCAAGGGAAAAAAAGAGAATTGAATCTCCAAGGCTATAACTATCAACTATTTACTGACCTATCCCAACTTACCATCACTAAAAGACGCTCTATGAAACCCCAGCTAATGGAACTGCAATGCCACAACATTACGTACCAATGGGGATTCCCCTTTTCTGTTAGATTTACCTATCAAGGCACCAGATACATGAGCAGATCTGCAGATGAACTACAACAGACCCTTCTAAAATTGCATCTGATGGAATCCACAAGCAACAATCCCTCTTCACGTAGAAGAACTGCCTCATCTTCACCTCCAAACAGCACTCAGCAAATTTTGGGGCAAAATGGAAGTCACCATTCCCACAAGAGAAGCCGTTATGCCCTTTCTTCTTTAGATCAAGAAGACTCCATGGACTAACAACTCTAGTATCTCCTTCAGTATACTTGCTCAGAGACTGTTCTCCAAAAAAATTAAACATATGACTATATATGACCTTATCCTGGTATTCACATACTAAGTGAGGTCATATTACCTATAAGTTATATACCTTATTATTGCTAGTTGTTATTTCTTAGTCCCTAAATGCAGAAAAGGAGCCAAGCGTCACTGGGGATTTCTACAAACTAAGTATATCATTACCCGATTCCCCTTTTCTCTTGAATTCGTACTGCTCCATTTAGCCTCAATATATTTTCATATTTCTAAAATATTTTTTTTCTACAGGAACATATTCTTTAAAATATGTGACAGTTTGTTTTCGATTATTACATTTAAGCATAAAAGAGGCAGAAACAACCTTAAATACATACTCAAAGAGTGTATAACTTTATAGTTTCTTAGTTTCCAGTTTATTAGAAAATCTGTTCCAGTTCAGAAATTCTTTAGGTTAATTCCAAAAAACTCTGGATAATAGTCACCATCCCTACCATTGTTCTAAATGGTATATCATTAGCCGATTTGGCTAGACTAAGGTGGTGCTAACACTTCACAATTATCCTGGAACAACTAGCACAACAAATAATAGGTACCCTGCGCTTCAATTAATTAGGCATCGTTTTGATGCTCTTATTATAGTACTTTTCTCCAACAAGCGGAAGATCCGTGTGCCCCCGTTAGCCTTCCACCCACCCATAATATGTGAGATTCTGACAAAGGCACTTTTCCCCTGATAGGGATCTATTTCCTCTATCACAGACTCTTTGTGACTATTTATTTATGTTGAATCAAAAAATGTATCCTCTAACCTCATATGTTTTTTGTTTCTTCTCCACTCCAGACTCCACTGGATTCATCTCTACCTTTCTATTCTTCTATTCTCTAAGTTCACACAGGTCGATCCACATAGTCAGAATTGTATAATACTTGGTAAGTCATACCTATTTGATCAGTTACCATGGCACCATTAAATATCCTCTCCCGGAATGTTCAGGGTATAAATGTACCACAGAAATGAACCAAAGCATTCCGTACTTTCCATACCAGGAAGGCCCACAAACACATTTCACCAATAATTCCACACCTAAATACATGTCCCCTTTTACCCACACATTTTTACAGCTTCTGCCAGTACCAAACAAAATGGAACTCTCTTAGCTTTCCACTGGTCCACACCATTTACTCTCTTATCAGAAATAAAGGATCCAGAAGGACGATACCTAATACTCATGGGTTACATAATGGATACAGCAGTTACAATAATTTCATACTACGCTCCTAATAAACAACCCACATCTTTCCTCTCACACCTATTGCAAATGATAAATACACACAAAATAGGAACTGTGATTATGTGCGGGGATTCTAACCAGGTCCTGGTCCCATTTCTAAATAAATCACCCTTTTTCCCATCCAGAACCGTATCCAAACTACCTTTCTCCCAACTTCTTTCCAAATACAATTTGGTAGACTCATGGAGAGAAAGTAACCTAATAAAAAAAGAGATACACTTATTTTTCACATCCTCATCAATCCTTCACCCAAATTGACCATATTTTTCTAACCATCGGAATGGTACCAGAAATACTTGTGTCAGATATAATTCCTATCCCTTGGTCAGACCATAATGTGGTTTATACAACTATAGCCTCTACCATACCGAAAGCACATGACCCAACCTGGTATCTCCCAGACATAATGCTTAAACACCCATCATATCACATTATAGTTGAACAAGCTTTAAAGGAATACTTGTCATATAATACTAATCCAGACATTTCCCCCCTAACACTATGGGAGGCTCACAAACCTGTTTTGCCTGGTGTTTTATAGAGACAAATGGCATTACTTAAACAGGAACGCAAAATTCTTTCACGGAAACTAGAATCAAAATTTAATGCAGCCTCCATATCATTCCAAGATAACCCATCTCAGAGTACAAAATCACATTTGGAAAAACAGATTAGAATATGACCTATTTCTCACAGAATCCGTGGACAAATCCCTCAAACGCTCTAGACACAATTTCTGTATGAAAACAAACAAACCAGGCACATATCTGGCATGAGCGCTGAACTCAACTAACAAATCATTCAAACCAATACGTTTGAAATTATCAAAGGACATTTATACTAGTAACCCAATCAAAATCGTCCACAAATTTCACTCACATCTCACTTCTTTATACAAGTCAACCAATGAATTCAACCCTACAGAAGCTGAATCATTCTTTTCTCAGATTACCTGAGTTATCTCATGCTCAAAAAAATAAATTGGAAGAACCTATAATAACTACAGAGGAAGTAGCTAATTCCATTAGAGACCTAAAAATCAAGACCAGGCCCAGATGGACTCGGCATTATTTTATTGAACATTTTCAGAGATTCTTTCCCCTATTCTAGTTGAGGCTTTCAACATAGTGTTAGAAGGACATTCTTTTAGACAAGAAACACTAATGGCAATTGTATGCATGATCCCAAAACCTCTCTCTGATGATACCTCTTGCGTAAATTATCACTCCATTTCTCTTTTAAACCTTGATATCAAACTCTTAGCAAAAATTTTAGTAAAACGTCTTAATAGCATCATAGGTGATCTAATACACAGAGATCAAGTAGGCTTTATGCCAAATAGGCAAGCGGGCAATAATCTACGCAGGGCAGTGCTTCTGGCACATATTGCTAAAAAGCGCAGAATCCCTTCTTGCTTTTCATCCCTTGATATTAAGAGGGCATTCGATACGGTATCTTGGCAATATATGCATTATTCTTTACAAAAATGGGGATTCGGTCCCCATTTTATAAAATGGAATGCAGCACTCTATAATAAACCTAAAGCATAGATAAAATATGCTGGATACAAATTCTTTTAATATCGAAAGAGGCACTCGACAGGGTTGCCCATTATCTCCTCTCATATTTGCCCTTTTACTAGTACCCTTGGCCCAACAAATTAGAACCAACCATACAATAACTGGCATTGAAATAGGAGGTTTTCCACACAAACTCTATGTTTGCAGATGATATTTTGCTTTTTCTATTATCACCACAAGTTTCAGGTCCTAATCTCTTGCTCATTCTTGATAGGTTTGCGGCCTTCTCCGGCCTTATGATTAACCTTAAGAAATGTTTAGCGCTTAATATTTCACTTTCCAACACAGAACTAATTCCGGCAAAGGTAGCACTCCCATTTACCTGGGCAAAGAAATCTATTCCATATCTTGGAATTCATTTGACAGCTTCTCATACAGACTTATTTTAAGCCAATTATCCTCCTTTATTGAGACAGATCACAAACTTATTAAAACAATGGTCACAACTTCCACTATCTTGGATGGGAAAGATTGATGCAACTAAAATGACTATTCTGCCTAAATTACTATATTTGTTCAGAGTTCTACCTATTCCAATTCCTTCATATTATTTGAGACTAGTACAAAAAAGAACAACGTCATTTATATGGGGTTCTTCCAAGCCATGTATACCTATACACACGTTACATCTCCCCAAAACTAAAGGAGGCCTGGGGTATCCTAACTTTACTACTTATTATAAAGCTGCTCACCTGGCCAGTCTTTCCAAGTATCTCGCAAAACAGGAAATCCCATTATGGGTATTAATAGAAGCATCAGAATGTGACCCATTTTCAATTTCAAACTTGTTATGGCTTGAACCCAAAGACCGATCCAAATTCCATAACCCCATAACTAAACACTTTTTATCACTTTGGGATATAATAAAAATTAAACACCAGCTACAATCACCACACAATCTCCTCTTATCCTTTCTTAAAAATCCGGTTTTTTATCCGGCATGGATCTACCCTAAATCCTTTAAAGCTTGGATAACATCAGGTATTCAGACACTGCACGATTTCGCCACATCTAAATCTTTTCTTCCATTCCCAACGCTTAGAGAAAATTAGGATTTACCACAATCAGATGTGTTCAGATATCTCCAAATTAAAATTTTTTTACACCACTTCTAAATGTGGAAACATCCTTGTCTCAATTATCCAATTTTGAATCAATTTGTAAAAATGACCCACTTGCCAAAGGAATAACATCATCTATTTACATTCAACTACTAGTAAGCACAGACCTCGACAAACAAACCTATGTTGCTGCGGTGGAGCTGCTGATTTTTAGCGGGCTGTTTCCGTCACCTTGTTACCTGTAATTTCACCAATACCGGGTCTAGGGTCCCTGTTGAGCTTACTATCAGACAATGTAGGCACCAGTCACTTGAGTACTTTTCCAATGCTTTAATGGGAGATGACTGTAAGAAGTAGCAGGAAAGAGGTAGAAGGAGAGTTGCAGGGAAGTTCAAATACCTTTTCTTGGTGTAGCATCAAGGAATTTAAATCTTTAGAATGAATGTATCCTCAGCTTAGGATTAAATCGTTGCCCGGATAAGTCTCTCTCGCTAACCTAGCAGCCGGAACGCAGCAGGAACAAAAAGTCTCTGCCACAGACTTGAGTGAAACAAACTCATACGATCCTCTGCCACAGGATGTAGTAGTTTTCGATGAACAGCAAACACAGTACCAGAACCTTTAAGCCGACCCAGCAGTACTTGTGCGGTAGGGTAGTTTAGGATATGTCCTCCAATCGAGTCACCAGGCCCTTCTTAAGACCAGCCTTGCATTGTCTCTTCCAAGATGGGTCCTCCCCTGGATCTTCCCGATTGTCCGGCTTCTTCCCGCAGGACAGACAGCACAGGAACATCCCAGCTATAGCAGGCCCCAGACAGGGGCTTCTGGCTCCTTGCTTCTGAGCATGCGTGTTTGTACTTTGGACTTTTGTCCAATGGACTTGTGTACACACGCTCAGAAAATCCGACAACACACATTTGTCTGCGGAAAATTTTAAAACCTGCTATCAAACATTTGTCCACGGAAAATCCAACAACAATTGTGCGATGGAGCATACACACGGTTGGATTTTCCGCTAACAGCCTGTCATCGAACATTTCCCATCGGAAAGTCCAATCGTGTGTACAAGGCTTTAAGGTTTGACCTCATATTTTATGGTTTTGATAAATCTGAAGACAAAATCTGCAGAAAATCTAATAGTGTGTATGGGGCTTAAGTCCACGTTTCCACTATTGCAACCACAAAGTTGCACGATTTAGAGTGCGACTTTGAGTGCAGCTTTGATCCATCCTTACACCTCCCATCTCCCCCCCCCCCCCGTGTGGATGGGACTTTATATTTCTTAATTTTCTCATGTATTCGGATGTACAATGAGAGAACACAGGGCGGGAACCTATGATCAGCTCCTCCCATCCTGTATACGCCCACTGGTTACACAGGAACAATGTCCCTCCCAGGAAGTGATGTCACTTACTTTCAGCAACTACACCCACTGGCTGATTTTAGTCTCAGAAGGAGTAGATTGAAAGTCATGTGACAGCACTGGATTCTGCAAAATAAAGGTAGAAAAACTGGGATTTTTTTCATTTTGAGACATAAGGCTGAACTTTGCACACATTAATGATTGCAGGGTGAGAAATTGGGTGTTAGGGTGGACTTCCACTTTAAGTGGGGAGGTGGGCTGACTATGCTGCAAACTCATTCATCTGCTTGGATATTGCTGAGAATTATAGTAGATCCATGGATATTATTTCACATTTAAAATGTGTGCATTTATATGTAACACCGTCTTTAGCATTGTAAATTGCATAATTGCTAACATGTCTTTGCAACTTCCATCTTTTCTAAATAAGTTATTTCAGTGAAGTGAGTAAATAACAACTTGTGCATGCTGTCCTGTGCCATCAATCACACCCACTTTATTGCATGAATTGTTCGATTCTTCCTTTTCCCATTTAAATGTGTATTTGTTGTGATGATATAAACATATATTGATGATGTTAGAATATATTTAGAAATATGATATTGCTAAGAAATCGGGATGGATTGAAAAACTTCACAATGTACGATTTGTTTCTCCAAAGTGCATGCAACAAAAACTTTTCACATTTGCTAAACTATATACAGTACATGTACAGCCATCTTAAGACGGTTCCTGTTCAGAAAACTGCAGTTAAATCTGATTATTATCAGACCTCAGTGCATTTACCTGTAGGGAACATCTATGCAAAGAAGGTAGAATGGAATATTTACATTATATTAGTAACCATATCAGTTAAATTATCTTTGCGGGAATGAATGAAATGCAAACTACGTCATAATGTATTGCTTCGTGTTTTCTTAAATACTAACAGCAATGGCATTAAGCATAAATGTCAGTAAGCAGTCTCCGAAGAATGCCATTCATTTTAAACCCTCAAGGGACTCACTAGCAAAATGTGTTAAAAATAATCACAAGCTACATGTAGGTGCAGGCAAAGTTAAATGAATTTCATCAGCATTCAGTTTAATCCTATAAATATATATATATATATATATATATATATATATATATATATATATATAGAACATTCCATATATCTATATTAAATCATAGTGGTATGATATACTTTACATTAGTGTGCAAAGAAAATATCACACAGTAGTTTAGGAAAAAGTGAAAAAAACTTGATTCCAAAAAGCAATACACACTGGATATAAGAAACATACATTATCATATGCAGTTTTAAACAGTACCCTGAAAAAACACGATACATAAAATAAAAAATAAAAAGCATGGGAAATGCAATTGATATCATTTGCAATAATTTAAAATCCACATATGAACTGGTGAACTGTTCTGTTGGTTTTTTTGCAAGTTTCTTACTCGTTTTTATTTTTTCATTTTTAGTTTGGACAATGCCGCACTTATTGTATTTTGACAATTGCCATACAACCCTAGCTATCAGATCAGACAAATCAGACAAGTACAGCACTCTGAAAAATAGATATATGGCCCTATTAGCTGCAATGTATGCAACTTAAACTGGCAAATAATAAAGCAGCTGAATTTCTTCTTATTTTTTCATTTTTGTTTATATATATAAAAGCATATCTAAATATTGTGTAGCAATAACTCTCGGTGGAGCTGCTGGTTTAAGCGGGCTTGTTACCTTCACTCTCGATACCTCTTTTTCACCGGCACTGGGTCTAGGGTTCCGTTGAGTTTACCTCTGGACGATATAAGCACCAAACACTTGAGTAGGTTTTCCAATGCTTTAATAAAACGAACAAGGGAAGTAGCAGGAAAGAGGTAGTAGGAAAGCTGCAGGGAAGCTCAAATACCTTTCTGTTGTATTTCTTCAGAACATTCTTTTCATTTGAACACTTGTAATTGAATAGTCCCCCTTTCGTAGGATTTAATCTTTGCCGGCCTGGATAGACATCTCTCACTTGCCTAGCAGCCAGCACACAGCATGAACAAAAGTCTCTGCCACAGACTTATCTGGAATAAAACCCGTACGATCTTCTGCCACAGGATGTATTGGTTTGTGATGAATGTCAGATACAGTACTTGAACCTTTAAGCCAACCCGGCAGTACTATACTATAAGATTACTTCGGAATGCGTCCTCCAACTGAGTCACCAGGCCTCTCTCCAGACCAGCACTCTGCATGATCCTTCCATGACGGGTCCTCCCCTGGGATCTTCTCGGTTGTCCAGCTTCTTCACTCAGGATAGACAGCTCAGGACCATTCCTCCGCTACTGTGGTAGGCCCCAGACAGGCTTCTGGGCCCACCCACACGCCGCAGCGACGTGGGCCTCCGGAATGGAAGACCACAAGGTGATATCCCTAGTGCATACCTGTCGGCCAGGAGGGCCAGCATGTGGCTGAAAACGAACCCCAAAACATGGCGTCTGTCCCATAAATACCCTCTCCCAGAATGCAACTCGGAGGACCACCTCCACCGAGTTATCTCCGGGACAGAGGAGCACTCATTCGCTTCAACACGTTGCTTTTCCAACACCTGCTGATGGTGACAACGACACCCACCGGCACAACGTGGAACTATATGCAACGCCAGCCAAGCTGGAACAAAGGCAAATCTAACTTCCTATAATAAGCGACCCACTAAATTTACCTATCAGCGGTAGATAAAAATCTACCAGCGCTACAATTGTAAATGGTAATATAATGGTATATTACAGCTTACCAATTGTTACATGTGGTGGTGCTGTATTAGCTTTCTTTTTTAAGGCCTTTTTCTGTTAGTTTCAGTTTGTGATCCTACTAGTAATACACTTCCTGTCTTAGTGTGGTTACACTCATTGCTCCACTGTATCTTCTAGAAAAAATGTAGCCACCTCTGGACAGCAGCATTGTCAACCTGTTGGGAGGGTAGTGCTAGATTCATCAGGAGATTTGGATGAACTTGACTTTTTGGGGGGGGGAGGAAGGGGGATAAATGTTTGAAATATCAGCTGACCATTGTAAGGACCCCTTTAAGCATTACATTGTTTGTCTCAACCCTGTAACTGCCAATATTGCTGGGCAGCTTGGTCTGTTAAAGTAAAAAAAAAATAAATAAAAATACTGTTGTGTTATTGCTATTGACAGGCCTCCCCATAGATTTTTTTTTTTTATTTTGCTAATTTTCAGTTCCACAAGTACTACCTGTAAACTACTGTTTACCTGCAGCAACATCCTGTTCTAATGTGTACACATAATGCTTATAAGGTCTTAAAAGAAACCTGTTCTGAAATACGTATGTGTGGAATTGCTTTGATGCTTTCTAGTTTACTGACCTCAAAAATATGCAATACATAAGACCGGAGTAAGGACAGGAACTAGCCAGACAAGATTCTGATGTTTGAATTTCTAAATAATAGGTTGGGGCTTAGGTCAAAGGAAGGGTGGAAGTCAGTCAAGGCTTTGTCATAGCTAGAAACATTCCAAAACATTTGAAGTAACTCTTCTGATGGAGGTAAATGCCAGCAAATGGTAGTGGGTGTGGCAAATATGTAAGCATGACCATAAAAAAGGGTTATTTGATAAACCATTCAACCTATGCATGCAGTACATCCTAGAAAAAGAGATTTAGGTGCATGTGATTAATGCTCCGTGGAAATGGCATGGACCCACCAAAAATAATGCCTGCAGAACCATTTTAAAAAGGACTTTTAGTCACAGCACTTAGAGATATACACACCATATGTAAATATTTAAAATAATTAAAATGATTGGGACAGGCATATAGAAAATCGAAAAAAAAAAAGCATGAAACACAACTTAAAAGATGCTTACAACAGTACACACAAATAAGCATTCAAGATTTTTTTTTTTCCCAGGCCACCAATTAAATAATTGATTTAACTTCATTTTTTTTGAATATTTTTTTTATTGCCATTTCAGATAGAAAACAATGCAATATATTGATTTACTTTTATTATGCTATTTCACCCAATACCAGACAGGTAAAGTGAATTGCAATTTAGCCTAAAAGTTGGGGGCATATATTAGACAGAAAGTAAATGTGTTGTCCATGAAGCTGCTGTGTTGAAAGCATAAAAGATAGGCATTGCACTTTTTTGTGTATGGGGCTGAGTTCAGGGTGTCCATGCTGACCCGTGTCCACAGTCAAAAGTGCCTACAATGGCACATGAGCATCAGAACTGGACTAAGGAGCAATGGAAGAAGGTGGCTTGGTGTGATGTATCACATTTTCTTTTACCTCATGTGCATGACCAGGTGCTTGTTGTCGCTTTCCTGGGGAAGAGTTGGCATCGAGATGCAGTATGTAGTATGGGAAGAACACAAGGCGGCAGAGGCAATGTGATGCTTTGGAAAATGTTCTTGCCATTGGTCTTGCCATTCACATGGATGTCACTTTGACACATACCACCTACCTTAACATCGTTGGTGACCAAGTACACCACTTCATGGAAACTGTATTTCCTGATGACAGTGGCCTCTTTAAAGCAGGATAATGCATCCTGTCGCACTGCAAAAATCGCTCAAGAATGGTATGAGGAACACAACAACAAGTTTGAGGTGTTTACTCCAAATTCTCCAAATCTCAATACATTGAGCATCTGTGGAATGTGCTGGAAAGTCCACAAGGTCCCACCTCACAACTTAGAGGACTTAAAAGATCTGATACTGATGATTTGGTTCTAGATTCCACAGCGCACCTTCAGAGGTCTAGTGGCATCCATGCCTTGACAGGTCAGGGATGTTTTGGCTGCAAAAGGGGGGGATCTACTCATCATAATGATATGGCTGATCAATATATGTACAGTATACCTAGGTACACTGTGTGCAAGTGTACCTAGAAGAATTGATGCTGTATTGAAGGCAAAGGGTGGTCACATCCAAAATTTGATTTAGATTTCTCTTCTGTTCATTTACTTTCCATGTTGTTCACTGATAAAAATAAACTATTAACACTTCTATTACTGAAAGCATTCTTGTTTTACAGCATTTGTTCACACCTGCCTAAAACTTTTGCACAGTAGTGTTTTTGAAGGAACTTGGCGGGTAGGTTGTTTAAAACATCTTGGAGAACTAACCACAGATCTTCTGTGGATGTAGGCTGCCTCAAATCTTTCTGTCTCTTCATGTAATCCCAGACAGACTCAATGGTGTTGAGATCAGGGCTCGGTGAGGGCCAAACCATCACTTCCCGGACTTCTTGTTCTTCTTTATGCTGAAGATAGTTCTTAATGGCATTGGCTTTATGTTTAGGCTTGTTGTCCTTCTGCAGAATAAATTTGGGGTCAATCACATGCCTCACCTGATGATATGGCGTGATGGATAAGTATCTGCCTGCATTTCTCAGCATTGAGGACACCATTGCTCCTGACCAAACTCCATTTGCAGAAATGCAGGCGCAAACTTGCAAGGAACCCACATCACGCTTCACTGTTGCCTGCAGACACTCATTATTGTACTGCTCTCCAGCCCTTTGGCAAACAAACTGCCTCCTGCTACAGCCAAATATTTCAAATTTTGACTCATCAGTCCAGAGCACCTGCTGCCATTTTTTTGCACCCCAGTTTCTATGTTTTCGTGCATTGTTGAGTCACTTAGCTTTGTTTCCATGCCAGAGGTATGGTTTTTTGGCCACAATTTCTGGCCACTTCTGGCCAGACTTCTCCGGACAGTAGATGGGTGGACCTGGGTCCAACTTGTTTCTGTGCTGATGGTACTGCTGGACATCTTCTGATGTTGAAGGAAAGTAAGCATAATCTGCCTTTCCTCTGCTGCATTAAAGGGTTACTAAGACCTCATGTTTTTTTTTAATAACAAACATGTCATACTTACCTCCACTATGCAGTTCATTTTGCACAGAGTGGCCCTGATCCTCCTCTTCTGGAGTCCTTCAGCGGCGCTAGTAGCTCCTCCCTGCATCGAGTGACCCGTTGGAGAAGCGCTCTTCTATGGGGCACCCATGCGGGTGCACTCCAGAGTCCTGCTTCTGCGTCTATTGACACAGAAAGCAGGACTCGGCTCCACCCCCCGGCACCCACGTCATTGGATTAGATTGACAGCAGCGGGAGCTAATGGCTGCGCTGCTATCAATCTATCCAATCAGGACATGAGACACCAGCTAGAGCTGGTGTGCTCATCCCTGGGGAGAAGGAAACGGGGGCACTGGGGGGCTCCAGCACTACAGAAGGTTTTCCACCTTAATGCACAGAATGAAAAAAGTGTCAAAAAGTGAAAACCATAATAGACAGTTTTTGACAATTCCTTTATTAACCACTTGCCAACCATGTCACGCAGATATACTGTGGCACAATTACTCTCCTGTGTGAAATCCTGTACTGGTACGTCCTACCCTTTTTGAGGGAACACACAATTTTGCGCAAACAAATCAATATATGCTTATTGCGATTTTTTTTTACCAAAAATATGTAGAAGAATATATATTGGCCTAAACTGATGAAGAAATGTGTTTTTTTTAAAAAAATTGAGGATATTTCTTATAGTAAAAAATATAGTTTTTATTTCAAAATTGTTGCTCTTTTTTTGTTTATAGTGCAAAAAATAAAAACCGCAGAGGTGATCAAATACTACCAAAAGAAAGCTTTATTTGTGGGAAAAAAAGGAGCAAATGTAGTTTAGGTACAGTGTTGAACAATCAAGCAATTGTCAGTTGAAGCAACGCAGTGCCTAATTGTAAAAAATGCTCTGGTCAGGAAGGGGGTAAAATCTTCCGGGGCTGAAGCAGTTAAAAAGAAAAAAAAAGTGTCCCGCAATGTACATCCATTGTCAACCACGCCGCCCGACTGACCCGAAAAATAGAAAAAAAAAGAAGAAAAAACTTCTGTCTTTTGGCTTTGACAGCTGTTATAAACGGATAACCCCGCCCCCCTCTGATGTCACATGGGTTCAGAAGGGGCGGGGTTACTCGGTTACATCACCAGGTGGCCCTGCCCTTGCCTATATAACAGCTGTTACAGCCAAGAGACAGCAGTCCCCGGGAGGCCTCCCATCGAGGCAGAGCTTTTTTTTTTTTTTCGGGTCCATCAGGCGGCGTGATTGAAGATAGATGGACATCGCAGGACACGTTTTTTCTTTTTTAATAAAGGAATTGTCAAAAACTATCTGTTGTGGTTTTTACTTTTTGACACTTTTTCTGGTCAATGGGTAGGGGTACAATGTACCTGATACCCATTCACATATGGGGGGGCTGGGATCTGGGGCCCCCTTGTTAAAGGGGGCTTCCATTCCAGATTCCGATAAGACCCCCCGCCCGCAGACCCCGACAACCAATGGCCAGGGTTGTCGGGAAGAGGCTCTTGTCCCCATCAACATGGGGATAAGGTGCTTTGGGGGGCACCCCAAAGCACCCTCTCCATGTTGAGGGCAAGCAGCCTGGTATAGTCCAGGAGGGAGGTGCGCTCGCTCGTCCCCCCTTTCCTGGCCTGCCAGGCTGCTTGCTCGGATAGGAGTCTGATATGGATTTTGGGGGGACCCCACGCCAATCTTTTTTTTATTTTGGCAGGGAGTTCCCCTTAAAACCAATGCCAGACCCAAAGGGCCTGGTATGGATTTTGGGGGGAGCCCCATGCCATTTTTTTTCTTAATTCTGTTATAGGGTTCCCCTTAACCACTTCAATACACTGTTTTATATACTCTGCAGTGATACCCTACAATATATATATATATATATATATATATATATATATATTTTACATTGCCTACACTGTATATATATTCTACACTGCCTGCACTGTATATATAGTTTACACTGAATGCACTGTGTGTATATATATATATATATATATATATATATATATATATAGATAGATATATATATATTACACTGTGTGTATATATTTATACACTGCCTGCACTGTATATATATTCTACACTGACTGCACTGTGTGTATATATATATCTATATATATATATATATATATATATATATATATATATATATATATATATATATTTATATATACACTAAGCTGCCTGCAAGCCACTAACTAATCTCAACATTATCACACTACATACGGCCACCGTGTAAGCAGCCTTATATAGTGTGGGGCGTGGACTTAGCCCCCTGAGCAGATTGTGCTGTGTTTCTTCAAAGCATGTAGGTCAGGTGAATGCGTTGGCCGGCAGCCGTCAATGCCGTACGTTCTCGCAGTGCATTATGGGGCATTCTGTGGCGCTCGAATTTGCCGCGAAAGCCCCATATGTTCGGTTCGTCTGCAAATAAACACCCAATGTTCGAGTCGAAAATTACGTTCGATTTAAACATCGGGACCATCCTTATGACACACAGTTAACCAGTGATAAGGCTCAGTTATAAAGCTCAGTTAGCATATGCCATAGGGCCTAGGTGGTGGCTTTAGGCCATAATTCCCATTTTTTGATAAATGAAGTACTAGTAAGGGAATTTATAGCTAGGAGGTGTTCATATGTGTAATTTTGTTGGACCAGGGTTGTCACTTCAGTGACGTATGTATATGCATCAGATCTCCATTCCCTAAGTACTACTAGACGTGCCGCTAGTAAAATATGTGTGACCACCGTCCTAGAAGAATGCGGGTAAAGGTCGATCCCAATGTTCAGGAGTGCTAGATTTGGACATGGAGGGTGGAGTATTCTGGTAATCAATGCTATAAACTTAAAAACCTGTATCCAAATCCATTACGCCAGCAGTAAGAACATGTGGATGATGAGAATTTTGCTAGTCTGTGTAGGGTGTAGTACCATCTGTGAGTGATTTTTATGGTAATTTCCCAGTGGCCTACACAGTGCGTTACCCTATATATCGTGTTCAGCGCAGTACACCATTGATGGGGGGTAAAGCGGAATTGGCGGTCTGCTTCCCATTTTAGCATGGTATTGGTTTTTTGAAAACCAGTTTTGTTTTGCAGGGCATTATAGAAAAGAGATATCTCCCTGGCCATCTTGTTTTGTGAGGAGTAAAAGTCCTAAAGATTGGAGGGTATTCGAACGTTGGGAATATGGTGTTTGGTCAAATAGTGTGTAATACGCGTGCATGTAAAGTAGGCCTCCTCATCTGCCATGAGGGTGTTTACCGATTTGGATTTATTACCCTGCATGAAGTCATGCATTGAGTTCATACCCTTGTGGTAGAGGGGTTTAGTAGAGAGTGATGGGATTATGCTTTCTAGGATATGAAGAGGGTAGTTCGATGGTCCCTTGTATAATTTACTGCAGGAAAGGGTATTCAGTGATCTCCATGCTAATATTGACGTTTGGAAAGGTAGAGGAAGTTTGAAGATGTCCCGTGGGTTCCAGGAATCACAGATGAGGTAGAATAGACTGGGGGTCGGAGCTAGAGCTAGTTCAATATCCGTCCACAGAGGGAGATCTGTGTCACGGAGCCAGAGTTTAAGCTGGCTGGTCCATGTGGACAGCCCTGTAGGAGTCCCGTATGTCCACCAGTCCTGCTCCTCCTACTGAGTTATGTGGGAATAAGTAAGCTTGAGGGTATCGGGTTCTCTTGTCCTGAGGAGACTCGACATGGTCCTAAGGTAGTGATCTGGGATTGGGAGTGATCTGAACAGGTAGAGCATTTGAGGTCGTATCATCATTTTGAAGGAGGCTAACCTGCCAACCCAGGAATGTTCCTGTGCAGAGAATTGTCTCAGTTGCTATTTGATTTTGTGAATGAGAGGGATGAGGTTTGATGAGGGCAATTTGGAGGATTTACTGGTTAGGATGATACCTAAATACGGAATGCCCTGGGAACTCCATTTGAAAAGAAGAGCACTCTTGAGAGCTTGTTTGGATGAGTAGTTTAGGCCATGAGATTTTGAGAAATTGATCTTATTGTAGGAGATTTCACAACATTTAGATATTTATAAGTATGATGTATGTAAGTATGTATGTATGTATGCATGTATGTAAGTATGATTCCTCAAAAAGATTGATGGTATGTTGATGTGAGTTGAATTGAAACCCTGTTATAAGGGGGGAGTTCTGCGAGAAGTTCAATCATTAGGTTAAATATTGTGGGGGATAAGGGACAACCCTGTCAAGTTCTGTTCGATATTGTGAATGGTTTGGACAAGAGGCCCGATGTATATACCTGTGCCATGGGTTGTGAGTACAATGCTAGAACTGCCAATAAAATGGATCCTATGAACCCAAACTTTGATAGCACCATAGACATGTAATTCCAATGGACTCTGTTGAAAGCCTTCTCCGCGCCAATCGAGATCAACAGAGAAGGCGTTTGAGATTTTTCCGCATAATGCACAATGTTCAATATTCTCCTGGTAGCGTCAGAGGTCTGACTCCCCTTGATGAATCCCATCTGGTCTTTTTGCACTAAAGATGGGACAATGTCAGTAAGGCTAGAAGTTTTGCATAGATTTTGATGTCGGAATCTAATAATGAGATGAGGTCTGAAATTAGCTGGTGTGATAGGGTCTTTCCCAGGTTTGGGAAGTGTAATGACATATGCTTTGAGCATTTCCTGGAGGAAAGAGGAGGATGTTGCTGCCTCAATAAATACCATATTTAAATGAGGTGACAATATGGGGCTGAATAATTTATAGCATTCTTTGGAAAAGCCATCCGGTCCGGGTGATTTTCCATTT
The DNA here is from genome assembly GCF_042186555.1 of Aquarana catesbeiana. Lineage (NCBI taxonomy): Eukaryota > Metazoa > Chordata > Amphibia > Anura > Ranidae > Aquarana > Aquarana catesbeiana. The sequence goes on along the minus strand of NC_133325.1, from coordinate 222,518,158 downwards.
GGTAGGGGGATTATGATTCGCTCAATTTCAATCGGGGTAATCAGGGCGTTTAACTTTTGTAGCTGGGAGTCAGATAAGGATGGTAGGTGAGGTTTGTGTTAGAATTCTTTAATACTCTCTTCAGTAGGTTGAGGGGTCCCATAATATTCAGCAAATTGGTTTGCAATCTCCTGGAGATTGATAATTTTGTGGTTAAGAGTAGGTTGGAGAAGATTAGCTATTCTTGATTTGGCTTTTACTGCTTTGACCCTGTTGGCTAGGTATTTGCCTGCTCTATTTGCATTTATGTATGATTGTGCCTTTACGTGTCTTAGAAGTTTGTCATATTGTTGTGACAGGAGAGTTCTTAGGTTTTCTCTGAGTTTATGAAGGTTATTAGAGATAGTAGGTGTGGGATTATAGAAAAAAGTTTGATTACTATGCCCTAGGGTGGCAATCAAAGCACCCTAAATACCATTTTAATAGTTCACATGTAATGACTACATATAGAGGGCACACTTAATAAAACACATTTAGATATTAGATACACATATGGGAACCCATTGATCAACCCCAGAAAACAGAAGCCACTTGTATACTTCCTGTGGAGCTATATTGGTTTGTGTCAGAAATGCCCACACTAGAGTCTGGCATTCACTGTTGAGGTGTTCAAAGGCCCTTGGAGAATTAAAAGATGCTCAACATGTTTTGCGACTGAAATTGTCGCTTCTTCAGGAGTTTCTATATTTCGAAACAGAGAAATAATTCGTCATTAGAATACACATATTTCAAATACAAAACTATTGTAATTATATATATATATATATATATATATATATATATATATATATATATATATATATATATATATATACACACACATATACACACACACACACACACATACACACACACACACGTGCATGACCATATATGTATATTATATAATCTCACCACACTTGGTGTTTATGGAAAGTCTTTGCCCTCACTCCTATTGGCGGGACACTGCTACAGACCATTGGGCATCTTGTGATGGATAAAAGAGAGGATGACCACAGGATTGGACCCCAGACACATAAGGACGGCAGCCAGAATGCAGTTTGAGATACGGGGGTGCATCTGGTAACGAAAGTTATAAAATGTACCAGTTTTACTAAGCTAGCTTAACTGCTATTTGAAAATGTCCTAGCAATTGCGTTAACAAACAATTATGTACTCACATATACACTGTAGTCTGGTTTTCAGAAATGCCTGTCAGGTACTATAGGTGGCCATAGAAACTGTACTGTCTATAAAGAGACATATAATGTTTAAGTTTTTTATATCATACTGCCAAGAAATATTCATTTTAGCAGCTACTGGAGTTCATTGTATTAGATTGTATTTATATCTACTTTCCATAAAAACATACACGAGCATATGCTTCTACTACATACCAGTGTATTGGGCTATTAGACTTACACATGGATAGTTTCATTTAATGTTAACGTAACTGAATACTTATAAATAGAAAAATTGAAAAATAATAACCAAGTAAGTGCAAAGCCCATTATCTGTCTGAAGCTGCTGATTAATGTGCCTGTGTCGGTCAGCTCAAATAATCATGGGCATTGAAATTAGCAATAAAGATGTTTATCCTATGGACATAGATATAAGAGATGCTATAGTTAGATACAGGGAGGGAAACTTTCAGATCGTTACTATATCTATTTGGGCGGTCAAACTAATTTCAGAACCTAACATACCTGGTAAGAGATTTGTCTATTTGTGGTCCCGCCTCCAGGGATAGTGGTACGTATGTTCGCGAGGAATTGTGGGGCCCCTCCGTCCCTCAGAGCGCCTGGGGATAGGAGGTCCCATCTCGCTCTTTTATGCATCCCGTCTGAGTGCCGCCAGACCGGCGTCTGACGTCACTTCGGACCAGCCGCCATACATTGCGCATGCGTCAACAAGAGCATGAGCACTAGATAACAACAGTCATCCAGTGCACATCCCCACAAGACACATCGCAGATGTAAATGGAGACATCATGATGGTGTCTCCATGGTTGCCGTGGATAAATAGAGGTACCATGCTCCTCCTCCTCTTGAGTATGAGACTAGGGTGGGCAGTACATGGTGTCTGCAGCTTGGGCGGCCTCATATCTCACTATACCCAGCACCGTCCAGCCGGATCATTTCCTAGTGGTCATGTAAGTGCCTGCAACAGTGTCCCTGCATTCAACAGTAGAGAGAGAGAGAAAGACACCGCATTAATTGATGTAAATACATGCTGATCATGCTATAAGAATTAACACTGCTGAGGAATCCTCAGCTAAAGTGTAATTGATATTTTTTTAAAAACTTGCAGGTATACTGAATTCCTGCTTCATAACTTGATTCTACAAATACATATACAGTTCAAATTCATATCTGTTATTATAATTGGACTACTAATACAATGTTGCTAAAAGAATGGTTAAGGACCTACAATCTATCAATCGATTTTAACTGGCATCATAACCCAGCACTTTGGCATTGGGTGAATAATTCCCCATCAAAGAGTCGGCACATAATCAGCAATGATATCATCAGATATCTTCAAATCTATATATTGGTATAGTATGCCAATAGGGAAGTACCCAGGAATCATACGTGGTACCCCACCAGTCCCTCATAAGAAGGGCCGATTTGATAGCACCTCATTGATTCCCGGCAGGCTGGTCGCCTCCAATCTCTCAATCCAGTAAGTCTCATTTTGAAGAATGCGCTTATCCCAGTTGCCGCCACATGGGTCCTGAGGAATGACCTTTAATACCACAAACGGAACCATAGTGGTGTCCAATCTGTGATATAGGCCCAAATGGCGGCTCACCGGGGTGAGCATTTTGGCAAACTGGGAATAGATGTGATCATATATACGTTTTTTCAATGGGCGTATCGTCTTTCCGACATAAAAGGCCCCACGTTTGCACATCATTGAGTAAATAACTCCCGGAGTGTTACGGGTGGCATGAAACCGTGTACTGAATTTCTCTCCATTGGGTAAACAAAACCTAGTGCCTGACTGTATCCAGGGACAATGGGAACATTGTCCACATGGATATATTCCCCTTGTAGATGTATCTGCATAATAATTAGGTCTATAGTGACTAGCTGGACTTTTCCGAAAAACTATTTCTGGAGTATCTCTCACATACTGATAAAGTGTTGGATCCTCACTGAGTAGATGCCAGTGCTTGGCCATGCATGTACAAAGTTGTTGGTGCTGGGCTGAGTATTTTGTAATGAATTTCGTAGTATGTTGGTCTGCATTAGTTTTACTTTTTGAGTAAAGTAAGGATGTCCTATACCTATTTAGGGCTTTATTGTAGGCTTTTCTAAGTAGACTTTTACTGTAACCCCATTGTCGCAAACGTATACGTAGCTAGCTGCCTCAATTTTGAATTGTGCTCTGTATGTACAATCCTGTTTTAAATGGATATACTGTGCGAACGGAATACTGTGGACCAATGATGTAGGATGTCCACTTCCCGCGTGGAGTAAGGTATTGCCAGCTGTGCTTATACAATATAGTTTTCATAGCTAGATTATTTGATACATCTCTGTATATTGTTAAGTCCAAAAAGGATATATTATCATTATGCCATTCAAATGTAAATTTGAGATTAAAGCTGTTAGTATTGAGTTGTTGAATACATTTTTCCAATGCAGTGATCGTCCCTGTCCAGATCATAAGTATATCATCAATATACCTGAACCAGCAAATTGCCTGGTCCAGGTATTGACTTAACCTCTCATCACAAAAGAACTCACGCTCCCACCCCCCAAGTACAGATAGACATATGCAGGTGCACAACAAGTGCCCATGGCAACGTCCTGCACCTGGAGGTAGTGGGAGCCAAGAAAGGAAAAACAGTTGTGTTTCAAAATATATGACAAAAGTTTGAGAATAAAGGAATGAAATTCCCATTGCCGATTATCTTGTTCCATTAGAAACTTCTTAATAATTTTCAAGCCTAGTTCATGGGGTATGCTTGAATAAAAAGCCTCAACATCGATTCTGACCAAAAGAGCATCTGGAGAGATTGATAATCCATCCAGACGTTTGAGTAAATCAGATGGGTCTCTTACATAGGATGGAAGTCCAATAACATGGGGCATAAGAAAAAAGTCTATGAATCTGCTTGCATTTTCGGTGATAGAACCTATCCCTGAAACTATGGGTCTGCCTGGAGGAGTATCTCTGTTTTTATGTATTTTGGGAATGGCGAAAAAGATAGCTTCCCTTGGAAAAGGCATATTCAAATATTCATAAGTTTGTTTGTCAATCAGGGCATCAGTATAGGCTGTATATATTAATAGTTTATATTCCAGTTAAAACTGAGATATAATTTCAGGCGTAACTGGCCTATAGCATTCAGTGTTTTACAAAATATTAAAGCTCATCATTTTGTATTGTTGGTGAGTTAAAAGTACTATATTACCACCCTTGTCTGAGGGTTTGATGACTGTATCCTCTCTATTGTGTAAACATTGAATTGCTGGATGGTATAGGCATTCTTTTAATTTTCTTCACCATGGCGATGAGGAAAGCTGATATTTGTGGGTTTAAAGTTAAATCGGGGAATTGATTGGATTTATTCTTGAACGGTAAATCCTTATTGGTTGGTGTATCAACTACTGCGTGGGACTCTATTTGTGAGGTACTACTCTGCGGGGTACTATTAAAATCTTGATTCTCTTCCAAAAGTAACATTATATCTCTCAGGGCACGGAAATCTTTCATTGTCTGATAATTCTCTCTCATCTCTTATCCATTTTTCATCTGGGTTAAATATAAATTTGTATGCAAGTTTCCTCTCAAAGAGGTAAAGGTCCTTTATGGCCTCATATTTGTCCATATTGGTACTGGGGCAAAAACTTAGGCCCAATCTCAATACTGCTAATTTGTCCCAAGATAATGGATATGGAGTTAGATGTATCACACTTAATTCATTGTTTACATTGTAACAGGGAACGTACCCCCTAAAGGCATATCCTGACGTGTTGTGTTCATGTTTGTGAGTTTGGATTTCTGTGAATCATTACTAAGTGTTGCGGTTGAACATGATTGATTCTGAAGTGTACCAGAGGAAGATATACCTCTGACCTCCGTTGTTCTTCCAGTTGCTGCTGAATTGGTAGTGGATTGAGCATTTTGTGATGTGTTTTGTGTGTGTAAAAGTTGTACGGCTTGCACCACTATAGGCCCCATATAGGCATATTGTGATAAGTCCATACTATGTGACCTTCCATCACCTCTTTTTTGTGACACCGTGTGACTGATTATGTGTGGGTACAAAACCAGACACATTTTCTGGTTTCTTTTTTGTACTATGTGTGCTGGGGTATCCACCACCATGATGACGACTCCTACGTGATCCATTTTGGGATTGGATACCTGTCATGGAATGTGTTTGTTGTGCCTGTGAGTAGGATGAAGACATGGAAGAATCAGATTCAAAATCGTCCTCTGACATATTAACATTACGATAGTTATGCCCTGTACACACGGTCGGACTTTGTTCGGACATTCCGAGAACAAAATCCTAGGATTTTTTCCGACGGATGTTGGCTCAAACTTGTCTTGCATACACACGGTCACACAAAGTTGTCGGAAAATCCGATCGTTCTGAACGCGGTGACGTAAAACACGTACGTCAGGACTATAAACGGGGCAGTGGCCAATAGCTTTCATCTCTTTATTTATTTTGAGCATGCGTGGCACATTGTCCGTCGGATTTGTGTACACACGATCGGAATTTCCTACAACGGATTTTGTTGTCGGAAAATTTTATCTCCTGCTCTCCAACTTTGTGTGTTGGAAAATCCGATGGAAAATGTCCGATGGAGCCCACACACGGTCGGAATTTCCGACAACATGCTCCGATCGGACATTTTCCATCGGAAAATCCGACCGTGTGTACTGGGCATTATGGCCCGTACACACGGTCGGACTTTGTTCGGACATTCCGACAACAAAATCCTAGGATTTTTTCCGACGGATGTTGGCTCAAACTTGTCTTGCATACACACGGTCACACAAAGTTGTCGGAAAATCAGATCTTTCTGAACGCGGTGACGTAAAACACGTATGTCGGGACTATAAATGGGGCAGTGGCCAATAGCTTTCATCTCTTTATTTATTCTGAGCATGCGTGGCACTTTGTCCGTCGGATTTGTGTACACACAATTGGAATTTCCGACAACGGATTTTGTTGTCGGAAAATTTTATAGCCTGCTCTCAAACTTTGTGTGTCGGAAAATCCGATGGAAAATGTGTGATGGAGCCTACACACGGTCGGAATTTCCGACAACAAGGTCCTATCACACATTTTCCGTCGGAAAATCCGACCGTGTGTACGGGGCATTAGTCTGTAATCGGTTTCTGTTACATATACCCCTGCTTCTTGTATGATGGTCCCACCTTTATGCATACCCCTCAGTGAATGCCATCCTGTCTTCAACTATTTAAGCCTGTTTTTTGAAATTATGTTTTTGTTGAGCCTGCCCAGGAACTCTTTGAGCTCCTGGTTTTTACTTACAAATTTGACATGCATTTTAATATGTTCATATTGCTGATTGAGAGTAGCTAATTCATGATCCAATTGATTTGTATCCAGCTGGTAATGAAATAGCAACAGCTGCATATATTCCTTGCTGCATTTATTAAGGATACCTTCCCAAGGGCCTTTTAGTTCTTGAGCTGTATTTTTAATTGTGGGGAACATTTGTATTCTTAAGCCCCTTAAAGAACTCCATGTGCCAATGTAGTTTGGATTTCTTTTTCAATAAGTTTTAATTCCCCACTTTTAGATCATCATTCTCTTTATTAGATCCATTATATGATGTTTGAAATGTATTCATCAGACCCGACCAAGCTGTACCAACAAAGTCCATATTGCCTCAACCATTCAATAACAAGGGATAATTTAGACAGTTGAATTTTCTAAAAAAAATGTTTATACTATAAGATAAGGGCTATCCACTAATATAAGTGGACAAAAAAGGTGCTTCCACCAATTATATAGAAAAAAGTTTGATTGCTATGCCCTAGGGTGGCAATCAAAGCACCCTAAATACCAATATGCCACATCCTAATGTTTAGAAATTGAAGGATAAGGAAAATGGACTTTAACGGCACGTATAGAAAAATATAACACATTTTAATAGTTCACATGTAATGACTACATATACAGTGCACACTTAATAAAACACATTTAGATATTAGATACACATATGGGAACCCATTGATCAACCCCAGAAAACAGAAGCCACTTGTATACTTCCTGTGGAGCTATATTGGTTGTGTCAGAAATGCCCACACTAGAGTCTGGCATTCACTGTTGGGGTGTTCAAAGGTCCTTGGAGAATTAAAAGGTGCTCAACATGTTTTGCGACCAAAATTGTCACTTCTTCAGGAGATTCTATATCTCGAATCAGAGAAATAGTTCGTCATTAGAATACATATATTTTATGAGTTTATGAAGGTTATTAGAGATAGTAGGTGTGGGATTATGTTTGTTTTGTGATTCTAAACTGTGGATTTCAGAGGTGAGGATATTAAGTTTGAGGTTTCTTCCCTCTTACCCCTTGTTGGATCAAAATGCCTCGGATGAGCGCCTTATGGGCATTCCAAACTGGAAGGGATTGTTTACTGAGGGAGCATTCGTCTGAAAGAATTCTTGCAACTTGTTCTTTATGATTTTTTGAGCTGGTGGGCTCTTGCAAGATACTGACATTGCATCGCCAGATGGAGACGGGAGGGGAGACACCCTTTTCAGCTATCATTATAGATATAGCTGTGTGGTCAGACCACGTAATGTGATGGATTTTTGAAGTGGACACATATTGCACTAACCATTTATCTGTGATAAAGAGGTCTATATGCGAGTAAGTTCTGTGTCTAGCAGAGAAATACGTATAGTCTCTTTCGGATGCGTGCTGGCATCTCCACATATCGTAGACATCTTCTATGTGTGGTAGGTTGTGAAGAGAGGTGGTGTGGCCAGAGGCTTGTGAAGTGGAGACCAGTCATGGGTCCACCGTTAGATTGAAGTCACCGCACATCAGAAAGTGACCATATGCAATAGAGGAAATGCGCTTTGAAAAGCTTGCGGAGAAAGCGGATTTGATGTGAATTTGGTGCGTACAGAGCCACCAATGTGTAGGGTTGTGCATTTATATCACAGGTAAGTATGATTTAACGGCCTTCTGTGTCTATGATGGAGCTTTTAAGTCGAACGGCAGGGGAGTTGCATATTGCTAGGAACACTTCGGTAGTGCATTATCTTAGAAGTGGGTTTCTTGTACACTGAGAATGTCTGCCTTACATTTGTTTGCCTCTGTCTATATCGAGAGGTGCTTGGTGATTTAGGCCCCGTCGTATTGATTGAGAGGCATGCGATCGGCTTGTTAAAACGTTCCTTTGGGTTACTCACTGCCGTTGTTAGGGAGCTGGGGTCAGGCCTCCGTGCTTGGGTTGTGTGGATGAGACCACGAGTGGATGAACCTGATGCTTCTCATGGCTTGGTGGGATGTAGGTTCTGAGGAGGAGAGGATGACACTGGTTGTAGATTTTTCTGTAGTTGGTTTCTGGATCACTCGTGTACCAAACAAAGATTAAAGATAATATTGAAACAAAAGTTAATACAACCTTTAAAGTGAGAATTGTAAAAAGAAGATCTGGTAGTAGATACGAGATATGATAAACTGCCTGTGTTGATCTGGGGGGCATTTGTAGGAAAGCATTCCAAAATGTGACCTGGGGGGAGTACGGGAGTTTGAATGATAATGAGCGTGTTCAGGAGCCTCCATTACAATGTTTCTTGGAGGAGCGCTTGTGGGATACAGTCTGCCATTCCTGTTCTAGGGATCCCAGGTGGCTAACAGCATGGGAGGCAGGTGGAATCTCCGGTATGATGCCCCATATGCGTAGGGCTGAGATCCCTTCATCCAAGGTTGCTACCGAGACGGTGACTCCATTGTGTGTGATGGATAGGGCAGCAGGGTATTTCCATTCATGTGGAATTTTGTGGTTCCTAAGTGCTTTAGTAATAGTTGCCATTTTGCGACAACGCTGCAGCGTGTGCCTGGAGAGATTAGGGAGCAATTGAATAGTGGCATAATGCTCAGGTAGGCACTCAGCTTTCCTGAATGTGGTCATTATCATTAGTAGTTCTTTCACGTGATAGAAATGTACCCTTAGGAGCATGTCCCTGGGTACTTCATCTGCCAGAAAAGAGGGTTTTGGTAATCTATGGATTCTATCAATCGTGAGTTCTTGAGCAGTGTGGGAACCATAGAGGAGAACAGGGTCAGAACATATTATTTGTAGCTGTTGTGGAGGTACAGATTCTGGTATCTCTCCAATTTTTATGTTGTTTGTTCTGGATCTGTCCTCGAGGTCCACAACTTTATCTTTGGGCCATGTAATTTCCTCTGTGTGAGCATTGTGAGCATCCACTAAGGAGTTGAAGGAGGTAGAGTATGTTATATTCCACATGATCTTCTCTATCCCCTAAGGCCTGCACTTTTTCTGGCAATGTTTCATGTTAGTCACCAGCTCTGAGAACAGTGATGCCCTGAGTGACAGCATCATGTCCTTCAGCATGGTGTCTGATGTGGGCTGGCCTGTTGTGGGGAAGGCCTCAATTGGGTCTTCAGTGGGCGTTCATATATTATCCCTGCTTGATGTCTGTGACCCACTGATTTCCATGCCTGGATCCCTGTGATGCCTGGGGGGAGAATCTCTGTGGAGTTTTGACTTTGCTGGGCGCTGGGTGGAGGGACTAGAGCTGCCTGATGATGTCACGCTGTGGGGTGTTCTGGCTGGGTTAACTTTAAGGTGAGCTCCATGATCCGTGGCTTTTACTGAGGCTTTGTGCTCCTGGTGCATGGTGCGGGTGCCGCCGCCATTTTGTTGTGGATTCTTCTGCATTGTGGGGAAGAATCCCTGCATTTTCTGCAGTTGCTGGGGCTCCTTGCGATGCCTGGTCATGTCGGGTCCATTCCAGAGCCTAGGTACGCGAGGTGCAGGCGGGTCACTCACGTGCATAGCTCCTGCTGTTGTTATTTCCCCCAGTGGTCAACTGGAGCTCCTGGAGTATGCGGCCATATTGGTGCTTGGTCACCACACCCCCAACATACAGTATATTAAAGTGGTTATAAAGGCTTAAGGTTTTTTACCTTCTTTGCATGTAAAAAGTCTTCTGTGTGCTGCTCCCCCACCGCCCCGCCATGTCAATCACAACAAGTGAGCCAATAAGGAGAGAGCGAGGGTGGCTCTATGTGTCTTATGGAAGCATTGAGAGGGGGCACTTGCTATTGGGGCACAGGTCAAGGGGGAGGAGCTAGGAGCACTGGTGCAGGACCCAAGAAGAAAGGGATCTGGGTAGCTCTATGCAAAACCATTGCACAGAGCAGGTAAGTATAACTTGTTTGTTATTAATAAAAAAAAACCTTTAGAATCACTGTAAGTCATTAAAAAGCTATTACAATGGTATTGCCCAGAATTGGAATTTAACCCTTTTCCTTCCAGAGTTTTTTTGAGTTTTTTACATACTTCAAAAAAACATTGTATCATGTGTTAACATTCTTTGCATTAAAGTTTATCTCTGGCTTTGCTACCACTTTACATGGTTTGTTTTGGTCAAGCTGGCCCAAATGAACTATTTCCTTCGCTAAAAATTGTGTCTTCTGTCTGCACTGTATAAACTGATCTAGCAGCTATATAGATTTCCCATTCTGCTTTTGGAACAAAATCGAGTCAGGCTGAGCACTGCTCAGCCATTCACAGGCAGCCTTGTATTTTTATGAAAGAATACAAGGCTTCCTCTGATTGGCTGAGGTAGAGATTGTGATGTCATCTGCCCACCTTTCCACCTCAGCTAATCAAAGGAATCCTTGCATTTATTCATAAAAATACAAGGCTACCCTTGTTCCATATCTGCAAAGCCTCTTACCACCTCCTGTACCATGTCCACACAGCCTCTGACCACCTCCTGTTCCATATCTGCAGAGTCTCTGACCACCTCCTGTACCATGTCCGTACAGCCTCTAACCACCTCCTGTTCCATGTCCGCACAGCCTCTGACCACCTCCTGTACCATGTCCGCACAGCCTCTAACCACCTCCTGTATCATATCCGCACAGCCTCTTACAACCTCCTGTTCCATGTCCACACAGCCTCTGACCACCTCCTGTTCCATGTCCGCAAAGCCTCTGACCACCTCCTGTACCATGTCCGCAAAGCCTCTGACCACCTCCTGTACCATGTCTGCAAAGCCTCTGACCACCTCCTGTACCACGTCTGCACAGCCTCTATCCACCTCCTGTACCACCATGTCCGCACAGCCTCTGCCCACCTTCTGTCTCATGTCCGCACAGCCTCTGACCACCTCCTGTACCATGTTCGCAGCCTCTGACCACCTTCTACCACCTCCTATATCATGGCCGCAGCCTATAACCATCTCTTGTATCATGTCCGCAATCTCTGACCATCTCATCTTTTATCATGTCTGCAGTTTCTGAGGGGGAGTCTGGAGAGGAATCAAGAGTGGGAGCGTTGCTGGGAAGGGGGTAATGGGAGGAGTCAGATATGTGTGGACTGTGGAGAGGAGACTATGGGATAAAACCAGAGCCACCAAGCGGGAGCCGACTGAATGAGTCCTGCACGGTACACCTGAGAGGAGGTCAGTGACAGCGCCACCAGGCCAGTCTGAGGGGGGGTCACTGATGTAAAGGGGGAGTGAATACAATAATGTAAGGGGGCACTGATATAAAGGTTCCCCTTATATCAGTAACCCCCCCCCTTACCTTAGTGTATTCACTCTGCGGAAGTAGTCTCTGGTCACCAGAGTCCCCATCACATCAGAGTTTTCAGTGTTACCCTTTACATTTTAGTCTGCAGGACTCCCCCTTACAGTGCAAGGGGGAACTCTGCAGACCCTAATGTAAAGGCTAGCTCTGATATAAAGGGCAATGCTGCAGACCCTGATGTAAGTGGGAACTCTGATGTAAAGGGGAATGCAGTGGACTCTGATATAAGGTGGTCTCTGGTCACCAGAGCCCCCCCCCCCCCCCCCCTTACATCAAAGTATCCCTACTAGAGACAAAAAAACTAGAAAACGGATAAAAAGTTAGTGACTGGTAAACTTTTTACTAAGGTCTGGCATGAAATGAAAAATATTACTTATATTACAGGTTATACTTCGCATACCCCAATTGGGAACAACGCAAACTGTGAGGAGCTGCAGAAGTTAGAAGGATTTGAGCTTTGGCGAACACAGGGGTTGAGATATGTGTATCAACTGTTTTGGAATGATAGCTTAAAATCCTTGTCTCAAATATCTGATGAATTTGGGATTCCAAGACAGAGGTTTTTCCAATATCTGCAGCTTAGACACGCCCTACAGGCTCAGGCTCGCACTTTTGAATGAACGTTATTAAATGTATGTTTGAGGTGTATCTAAATAATATGAATGTGAAATGTATTGTTGGAAGGAAAACTTCATTAATAAAAATTACTGGATTAAAAAAAAAAAGTCTCCCCTTAGATCATGATCAGCAGCGTTTCCCTTTATGTCAGAGTTCCCTTACACTTTAAGGGGGAATACTGCAGACTCTGATATATGGCGGAAGTCTGTGCTGGCTGAGTTATATTAAACTGATCTTCATGTAATGGAGAAATATGGTTTTTGACTTGTGTTTAACTTACAGTAAACACAGTGCTAATAGCGCTAGCTACATGTGTATAGTTTAAATATTGATATTTGCACAATTTAGCACTGAAAACAGCCATTTTAGGTACTTTTTTGCAGTGTCAGTAAAAAATGTGGATCTGTCAGTAGATTTCATGGTTTTTGCTAGTAAAAAATTGTTGCTGTTTGTAACTTTTGGCGTCCTGTCAATAAATTTTACTATAGGGGCTTGACAACACTGGGCTGCCTACACACAGAACTCAGGTGCAGTAATGTGAACGAAGACTTAAGAAGCTTTCAATTGGCTGCCAATGCACCAGAAAGGACAAAAAACAGACAAGCAGCATTTTTCTGACATAATGCATGACAGCGTAATACCATGTGTTACCTTCAAAATGAACACTGTATTGTATGCATTTTAATGTGCGAACAAATGCATTACCACAACGTACCACATTGAAGTAGTGTGAATGGGTTCTAAGTGTTTGCCCCTAAAAAATAAAAATAATTATCGTTACCCTTCAAAAATATATCTAAGCAAATCTGTAACAAAATATATATATATATATATATATATATATATATATATATATATATATATATATAAATAATTTAAAGTGGTATTAAACTCATAAGCAAACATTTATTATACTGCAGCTTACCAATTCTAATGGGGCATACACACACGGGCGGACTTTCCGACCAAACTGGTCCGCCGGACTTTCGGACAGACTTTTGACAGACTTCCGACTGACTTTTTTTTTACAAACGGACTTGCCCACACACGAACAAGTCCATTCATTTTGAACGTGACTCGGGTACGACGGGACTAGAAAAGGAAGTCAATCTCGCCGCTTTAATCGACGAGATTGACATCTTGCGAGCCCTGTTGCGGGGCATACCAGGCCCTTAGGTCTGGTGTGGATGTTAATCGGAATCCCCTACGCTGAAAAAACGGCGTGGGGGTCCCCCTAAAATCCATACCAGACCCTTATCCGAGCTCCTCCCCACGCCCTTTCCTGACTGGCCGGGCTGTGTGCTCGGATAGGGGTCTGGTATGGATTTTGGGGGGACCCCACGCCGTTTTTTCGGCATAGGGGGTTCCCCTTAAAATCCATACCAGACCTAAGGGACATTGTCGCCTCCCCCTCGTGCTCACCGCAATAGGAAAATTTGTTTTTCCTATTGCAGCGAGCGCAAGATGTTGTGCCCTGCCTTTGCATCGTATCTGGTCCGTCGGACCAGCATTCAGACAAAAATGGGCTTTCCTTTAGGAACTGAGTCCGCCGGAGTTACCACGTAAAGATTTGAAGCAGGTTTCAAATCTAAAGTCTGTTGGATTTCCGACTGAAACAGTCCGTCCGAAGTCCAATGCAGCCCACACACGGTCGGATTGTCCGCCCGTGTGTACACGGCTTTAGAAGTGGTGGCTGTGTTCTTCTTTTATTTCCACCTAGTAAACTGGCCAGTAAGTCTGCTGTTTTTTCAAACAGATCAAGCTATCCTGCAGATGTAGCAGTTAGAGAGTTGCTTTTTGATTGCTGGGTTGCATTTTTGGGGCTTTTCCTTTTAACTTTTCGATCACCTTTTTCTGTCACTTTTTAAACAGCTTTTTTTTTTTTCTTTGGTTCCTTCAGACTACCAATTAAGGGGAGTGGTTAATTGCTCACAGGTGCTGGAGGCCTATATAAAACTTTGTGTAGGACTCATACTGAGCCTGTTCATTGTGAGGCTGTTGGAACTCTGTCCAAGTGGAACTGGTCTAAGTGGTGAGTTAAAACCAGAGTTAGTGGAACTGGTCTAAGTGGTGAGTTAAAACCAGAGTTAGTGGAACTGGTCTAAGTGGTGAGTTAAAACCAGAGTTAGTGGAACTGGTCTAAGCGGTGAGTTAAAACCAGAGTTGAAAACAGGAGGTTATAACAGGGGTCATAGTACCTGTGTAGTGTGTGTACCTGAGTGTTGTCTGAGTAGTGTGTGTGGATCGTTAGTACTTGTGTATTGTGTACTGTATACTTGTGTATTGCGAGTGCAAGTAGGTCTGTGAGTACCTGTGTATTGTCTTGTTGTGTACATGTGTATTGTCTTGAGTATTAGTGCCAGGAAGCTAGCTGTTAGGTAATCTGGACAGGGTATAATCCCCAATCCTCACTAAATTTAATAGGTACGATGCCCGGCGGGTGTGGAGAGGCGACTCTTTGTACATCTTGCTGCATGTATGCGTTCCTTGATCATCCGATCGAGGGCGAATACTGCTGTGCAAAATGTAAGCACATTGTGTCCCTGGAAGCCCAGGTTCTGAATCTGGGGAAGCAACTGTCAGCACTGAGAAGTCCCTCCATACTAAAGGAGAGCCAGGAATGTACACGGCAGGTGCCGGCAGGGGCCAGCACAGAGGCGGGTGGAGACAAAGAGGTGCAGGCACTAGCAAAGAGTAGATGGGTGACAGTCAGGAAGGGTAGAGGGGGAAGTGCCAGGGAGGCCGATCCAGGACTGGAGCATCCAAATAAGTATGCTCCATTGAGTGACATTGGTGAAACCAGTCAGGGACCAACACTGCTGGAGCTGAGGGACTCTCCTAGCTGCCGGGGGAAGAACTCCTATAGTGAGAGTGGGGGGTTGCAGTGAAGGGAAAGGAAAGACAGATTCTGGTGGTAGGGAACTCAATTCTTAGAAGGACAGAGAGGGCAATCTGTAACCAAGACCTGAAGCGCCAAACAGTATGTTGTCTACCGGCACATCACGGATCTTGTGGACAGATTACTGGGAGGGGCTGGGGAAAACCCAGCTGTCATGGTGCATGTTGGCACCAATGACAAAGTCAGAAAAAGCAAAGGAGAAGCCCTTCAAAAAATACAAGGTTGAGGGATCATCATCAGCATTCAGACTTTATAAAGAATGCAACAAGAAATGTAAGGGGGCAATTAGGACGGCTAAGATAGAACATGAAAGACACATAGCGGAGGAGAGCAAAAAAAAAATCCCAAGAAATTCTTTAAGTATGTAAACAGTAAAAAAGGGAGGACAGACCATATTGGCCCTATGAAAAATGAGGAAAGACATCTGGTTACAAAGGATGGGGAGATGGCGAAGGTATTGAATTTATTCTTCTCCTCAGTCTTCACGAGTGAATTGGGGGGCTTCAGTAACCAAAACTGCAGTGTTTATCCTCATGACACATCACAGGAAGCACCTCTATGGTTAACAGAGGACAGAATTAAAATTAGACTTGAGAAACTTAACATTAATAAATCACCGGGACCAGATGGCTTGTATCCGAGGGTACTTAGGGAACTCAGTCAAGTGATTACCAGACCGTTGTTCCTAATTTTCACAGTCTACTGACTGGAATGGTACCAGCTGATTGGAGAAAAGCCAATGTAGCACCAATATTTAAAAAGGGCCCAAAATACATCCCTGGGAATTACAGACCAGTTAGCCTAACATCAATAGTATGTAAACTCTTGGAAGGGATGATAAGGGACTATATAAAAGATTTTAGTAATAAAAACGGTATCATTAGCAGTAATCAGCATGGATTCATGAAGAATCGTTCTTGCCAAACCAATCTACTAACCTTCTATGAGGAGGTGAGTTGCCATCTAGATAAAGGAAGGCCCGTAGATGTGGTGTATCTGGATTTTGCAAAAGCATTTGACACAGTTCCCCATAAACGTTTACTGTACAAAATAAGGTCCGTTGGCATGGACCATAGGATGAGAACATGGATTGAAAACTGGCTACAAGGGCGAGTTCAGAGGGTGGTGATAAATGGGGAGTGCTCGGAATGATCAGGGGTGGGTAGTGGGATTCCCCAGGGTTCTGTGCTGGGACCAATCCTATTTAATTTGTTCATAAACGACCTGGAGGATGGGATAAACAGTTCAATCTCTGTATTTGCAGACGACACTAAGCTAAGCAGGGCAATAACTTCTCCGCAGGATGTGGAAACCTTGCAAAAAGATCTGAACAAATTAATGGGGTGGGCAACTACATGGCAAATGAGGTTCAATGTAGAAAAATGTAAAATAACGCATTTGGGTGGCAAAAATATGAATGCAATCTATACACTGGGGGGAGAACCTCTGGGGGAGTCTAGGATGGAAAAGGACCTGACCTAGTAGATGATAGGCTCAGCAATGGCATGCAATGCCAAGCTGTTGCTAACAAAGCAAACAGAATATTGGCATGCATTAAAAAGGGGATCAACTCCAGAGATAAAACGATAATTCCC
The DNA here is from genome assembly GCF_042186555.1 of Aquarana catesbeiana. Classification (NCBI taxonomy): domain Eukaryota; kingdom Metazoa; phylum Chordata; class Amphibia; order Anura; family Ranidae; genus Aquarana; species Aquarana catesbeiana. The sequence continues at coordinate 222,501,227 of NC_133325.1, read as the reverse complement.
CACTCTACAAGACTCTGGTCCGGCGCACCTGGAGTATGCTGTCCATTTCTGGGCACCAGTCCTCAGGAAGGATGTACTGTAAATGGAGCGAGTACAAAGAAGGGCAACAAAGCTAATAAATAGTCTGGAGGATCTTAGTTATGAGGAAAGGTTGCGAGCACTGAACTTATTCTCTCTGGTGAAGAGACGCTTGAGAGGGGATAAGATTTCGATATACAAATACCGTACTGGTGACCCTACAATAGAAATAAAACTTTTTCGCAGAAGAGAGTTTAACAAGACTCGCGACCATTCATTAAAATTAGAAGAAAAGAGGTTTAACCTTAAACTATGTAGAGAGTTCTTTACTGTAAGAGCGGCAAGGATGTGGAATTCCCTTCCACAGGTGGTGGTCTCAGCGGGGAGCATTGATAGCTTCAAGAAACTAATAGATAAGCACCTGAATGACCGCAACATACAGGGATGTATAATGTAATACTGACACATAATCACACACATAGGTTGGACTTGATGGACTTGTCTTTTTTCAACCTCACCTACTATGTAACTATGTAACTATATAAGGGTTGAGGCAAACCATTTACCACTGGCAAGGGTGCTTACAATGGTCATCCTGTATTTATTTGCATAACACCTTTATTCCACATCTTTACACCTTTATTCCAAAGGGAACAAAACTGTTGTTATAACTGCTTATGAAGTGTTAGGTGGAGTTTGGCTTCAATTTGTTAGTGTATCTAAGGCAGGCCATACCTTATGCAAATGACTTTTCTTCAACCACGGATAAAAGGAAAGAAAATTGCTTGATTCCCGCATCAACACTGACTGTTGTCAGAATACAATGATCAGTGCTGGTGGCTATTGCCGCTGGCAATGAGCACACAGAAAAAAAAAACGACAGGTTAGGTGTAAAGAAGATGATTGAATTGACTGACTTCAGTACAACCAGCCTGCCTATAGATGGATCAAAATTTGGTTGGTTTAGCAGAGACAGAATTTCAATATGTCTATGAAGACGTAGCAGTTTGATGGTCAAGACAAATCATTTACCACTGACAGGGGTGCTTACAATGGTCAACTTTTGTTTATTTATGGAAAACCTTTATCCCAAAAGGAAAAAACCTTTTGCTGTAACTGCTTATGGTCATTGTGGATTGGCTGCCATGGCTGACAGTTATATATAGCGTGATGCCTTTGTGAAAGCCTTGACCGCGCAATGCGTAAGGCTAGCGGTGAGGTCATCACGGTGAGCGGAGTCTGGACGCCATATATTGGAATATGGATTTGACATGCCTTGTTTTATCAGTGTGTTTTTTCACATTTTTTTACCAATTTCATCATAAGAACAATCTACACTATCAGTGTCTTTCAGCTTAACATATATTATCTTGCCATTAGGAGACGATCTATGAGGAAAGAGGAAGACTGGAGAGGATTTGGCCCTGGTTTACACTGAATGTGGCTTTGAAATTGTGATTTCAAAGCCACAGTGCGAATACAGGTGTGACTTGACTGACATCTGTGCGACTTCATGCACAGGTGTCTATGTAAGTCACACCTGAAATAGCCAAAAGTATGCAGGGACTACTTTTCAAGTGTGCAAAGTCAGCGTCATACCAGTTTGAACAGTTCCATTGCTAACAATAGGATGCAATTTCAAGTTGCTCTTGTGTGAACGAGGACTTACATTTGTACATATGTAAAGTGCAGTTGGCCACCTTTTATCACTGGGGTCCAACAATTAAGGTGGGTGGGGTCTTTATGGACCTTGCTATGTGCACTAGTCCAAATCATTTGGTGGAGGGGGGGATTATGGTGTGGGGTTGTTTTTCAGGGGTTGGGCTTGGCCCCTTATTTACAGTGAAGAAAACTCTTAAGGTGTCAGCATACCAAGACATTTTGGACAATTTCATGCTCCCAACTTTGTGGGAACAGTTTGGGGATGGCCCCTTCCTGTTCCAACATGACAGTGCACCAGTGCACAAACAAGGTCCATAAAGACACATGGATGAGGAAGTTTGGGGTGGAGGAACTTGACTGGCCTGCACAGAGTCCTGACCTCAACCCAAGAGAACACCTTTGGAATGAATTAGAGCAGAGACTGCGATCCAGGCCTTCTCGTCCAACATCAGTGCCTGACCTCACAAATACCCTTCAGGAAGAATGGTCAAACATTCCCATAACCACACTCCTAAATCTTGTGGACAGTCTTCCCAGAAGAGTTGAAGCTGTTATAGCTGCAAAGGGTGGGCCAACTCAATATTAAACCCTACAGATGAATACTGGGATGCCATTAAAGTTCATGTGCGTGCAAAGGCAGGTGTCCCAATACTTTTGGCAATATAATGTATAGATTGATTATGCTAATATTTATTTATATGACTCATAGCACACTTCTATGGTTCATTGTAGATATATTGAGATTTAATCTACTCACTGTTTTATCATATCTTAACACGTGTGCGTATATGTATATTCCCTTTACCTGTCAGTGGTCATAATATTATAGCTGATCGGTGTGTGTGTGTGTGTGTGTGTGTGTGTGTATAGATAGATAGATAGATAGATAGATAGATAGATACACACACACAGACACACACACACACACACACACACACACAGACACACCTCTTTTATTTACCCACTTTAGCCCCGGAAGGATTTAACCCCTTAATGACTATGTCATTTTTTGCAATACGGCACTGCGTCACTTTAACTCACAATTGCACGGTCGTTCGATGTTGTACACAAAAAAAAAAATGTCCTTTTTTTTCCCCGCAAATAGAGCTTTCTTTTGGTGGTATTTGATCACCTCTGCAGTTTTTATTTTTTGCACTATAAAAAAAAAGATTGACAATTTTGAAAAAAAAACAATATTTTTGACATTTTGCTATAATAAATATCCCCCAAAAAATGTCTTTATTAGTTTAGGTCAATATGTATTCTTCTACATATTTTTGGCAAAAAAAATAGCAATAAGCGTATATTGATTGGTTTGCGCAAAAGTTATAGCATCTACAAAATAGGGTATATATTTATAGCATTTTTATTAATTTTTTTACTAGTAATGGCAGCGATCTGCGATTTTTAGCTACATTGCGGTGGAAAGATCGGACACTTTTGACACTTTTTTGGGATCATTGACATTTATATAACGAAGAGAACAAAGCTAAGAATAGCCACTGATTACTGTATAATTGACACTGGCAGGGAATGGGTTAATACTAGGGGGCGATTAATGGGTTAAGTGTTACCTAGGGATTTCTAACTGTGGGGGGTTGGGACTGACTGGAGGAGGAGAGAGATAGCTGTTGCTGATAAGAACAGCAGATCTCTCTCTACTCCACTGTCAGAACGGGGATCTGTTTGTTTACATTGACAGATACCTGTTCTGGCTCTCTGTGGAGTGATCGTGGGTGGCTGGTGGACATCGAGGCCGCTGGCCAGGCTCATCGGCTCCGGCCTGCTATTGCTCTTAAAGCGACCGACTTACACCTACGGCGATTCACGCAGCCGTGCCAACCTGCCGCAGTATAATGATGGCAGCTGGTCGGCAAGTGGTTAAATAGTGTTTATAATTCATTGATTTGCACTAAGAGTGCTTCACTGTTTGTACTGTAGTAAATTGACGGCGCTATATAAGTACCTGAAATAATAATAATATTTTAACTGCTTATAATTTGTTTCAATTTGTTATTGTAATTAAATTGGCTAATGCACCAAACACTCCCCCCACCCCCCCTCCCCAGACTGATAATGCTGCTGTCCAAGGTGTCTCTGTTGCTCCTTCATCCAGAGTGGGGGCACTTAGAGGGCTTTCACACCGAGCTGCGGGGGTCGTCAGCGGTAAAGCTTTAAACTTTACCATAGTTTTAGTGGCGCTATTCGGACGCTAGCGGCCGAAAAGGGGTTAAATCCGCCCGCAAAACGTTGCCGGAGCGGCGTTTTGCCGGCAGTGTCGCAGCGCTGCCCCATTGATTTTAGTGGGGAGCAGCGGTGGAGGAGTGGTGAGTTCACCTCTCCTAAGAAGCTGCTGGCAGGACTTTTTGTGACATCCTGCCACCGCACCGCTCCAGTGTGAAAGCCCTCGGGCTTTCACACTGGAGTGAATGGAGCCGCTTTTTTTTAGCGCTGTAGCGCCTGAAAAACGCTGACAGTGTGAAAGGGGTCTAATACAGGTGGTGTGGTACTGGCCAAATCACCAGGTGAAAAGGGGAAAAGCCTAAAAAAGGAAACTAATGCAGCCACCACATCTAAGGACTGGTAATCTGCAATATATATATATATATTTTTGATTCACTTTAACTGAATTTTCTAAGTATCTGCTGCTGCAATGGTAATAATATAATATATATTTTTCTATTTTATGTATTTCAGGTACTTATATAGCGCCATCAATTCACGCAGCACTTTACATATATATATTGTACATTCACATCAGTTCCTGCTTTCAAGGAGCTTACAATCTAACTAAGAGATATAGATATATATATATGGCAAACACTTAATGTGGCAGGAACTGTAAAAGGAATTAGTGGTTAAACATAACAGCCATAACTTTTTTACAACCTAATTAAACTATGCTCTGCACTAAGTGATCAGTTACCAGGCATTCTATGTCAGCACTGCCATGGTTAAGTCCGCTGCCACAGCTGCATGCTGCCCAGCCTCCTCTTACCAGCCAGCACACATAGCAGAAAATGTGATAAATCTGGTCTCACGTCTGAAGAGAACATTTCAACTAGCAGCATCCGGGGGGGGGGGGGAGCATCCCTTCTTTCCAAGCCAAAGCACAAGGCGAGCAAGGCAGGAATGAAATGTGGAATGACCATACAAGTCAGCATGCTGGGAATAGGAGGGAGGGGGCTGTGTTGGAGAAGCAGCTCTAGCTGATCACTCAGTCCCAGACACACAGCCTTAAATCAGCAGGTGAGACTTTATCCCATTACTAGATATTCCATTCCAGCTGCTACATTCTGGACATTTACTTTGTGCAGAACTGCTTTGCAACTTACCATTTAGTATAGTGACCTCCATCACATTTGATCGCTCATTTTATCACCTCTCTATAATTTTCACCATCACTTAGCCCTCTATAAAGTTTCTTTGAGTTTTTTTAGACACACACCCCCCTCACAAAAAAAGAAAAAAGTATTATATTGAATTTGTTAGCAGCAGTCCATCCCATTTGTAGCCTTTGTTAATTGATGCATGTGTGTGGCTATTGGCTGAGGCTGCCCACAGATTTGCATGAGCAGAGAGGGAGTGTCTGTATCTTTAACACCAGGCACTAAATGACTGCAGTTTCATTGGGATTAAACTACCAAGGGAATGAAAGGATCACGCAGCACACAGGAGGACAGAGCTGGCTTCTAAAGCCGTTCAACCTGGATATGGGGCAGCAAGCCAATCCAACCAGGATCACATTTACCCATGCACAGGTAGGTGATTTGTTAGTTCAACAGAACAAGCAGTGATGCAACTAGTAGCTATGTTGACGTTAAAATAACTATGCATGATCTTTTAAAATAATAAAAGGAATGTTGAAGTGTTGTCATGTGAAGTTTGAAATGTGTTCGGTAACGTGACAGTGCTGCATAGATTAAGAAAAAATGACACTTGAAAAAAAAATTATTTTATGACTATAAAAGAGAGGGGAAAAAAAACACAAAAAAAAAAAAAAAAAAAAAAAGCATTAAGCTAATTGGATTTGGAAGCTGACAGTGCTGCTGTGCCAGTTTCCAGAGAGTGTTATGCCAAAATGTCATTTTTAAATACAACATTGATGTATTATTATTATTTTATTTATATATATATATATATATATATATATATATATATATATATATATATATATATATATATATATATATAATTTTTTTTTTTTTCTTTTAATAGAAAGCAATGTTATTTGAGTGTAAAATATAGACTTTTAATAGCCTTATAAATAGCAAGTAAATACAGTATCGTATAACCACAAATAAATTAGACAGCCGGCATAATTATTTTATTTGCATACTAATATCTATTTGTACTTCGTTTAAACAGCCCTACTTGTTTCTGTATCTAATCACCCTCTACGCTGGACCCAGGCTCAGCTTAGCAAGTTACAGCACAGCTTCGGAATTGTTGTACACACTGCAAGAAGGATTTCCTAAGGGGTATCTCATTGGAAACATTGTGCATGATCTGCAGTTGGGGACTGACCCCCCTCTTTTGTTCAGCTTGGCATCTAAAGGGCTTAGTGGGAAATATGTGACACTCAATGACAGCACAGGGGAGCTGTACACATCAGCAGAGGAGTTGGACAGAGAAGCCCTCTGCCCGCAGAACTCTGGCATCCAGGATTGTGCCCTTCTGCTTGATATTATCATTCTGCCACAGGAATACTTCCAGCTCATCAAAGTAAAGATCGCTATTATTGATGTGAATGATAATGCTCCTGTATTCCCTGTGGCACAGATTTATGTTACAGTTCCGGAGAATGCACCTGTTAACACAAGGCTGGTTATAGAACATCCTGCTAATGACCCTGATGGGGGAATGAATGGGGTCCAGACCTACAGGTTAGTGGACAACTATGGTGTGTTTACATTAGATGTAGAAGAAAATGAAAGTGGGGAAAGGACGCCTTACCTAATTATCATGGGGCCCCTGGACAGAGAGGTCAAATCTGAGTATAAAACAATTATAATTGCAGAAGATGGAGGTAATCCACCTCTTGTTGGCTCTGCAACCCTTTCCATTCTTATAAGTGATGTCAATGACAACTGTCCTCAGTTCAATGAGTCTTTGATTAATGTGACACTTCCTGGAAATACGAGCACTGGGGTAAAGGTAACTTCAGTGCAAGCTGAGGACAAGGATTTGGGGAATAATGCCCTGATCACTTATGCCTTTAGTGAACGGGTTCCACATTCATCAAAAGAACTTTTTGACTTGGATGAATCGACAGGAGTAATAAAACTTTCCAAGAAGATAGATGGTGGTACGATCAAACAACATAAGCTAACTGTACTTGCCAATGGTCCTGGGTGCATCCCAGCTGTGATAACTGTCATCATTTCTATTGTAAAAGTTACGTTCCGCCCACCAGAAGTCATACCACGTTATATTGCCAGTGAAGAAAATGGGATTGTATATTTAAAAGAGCTAGAACCTGTCAACTCTCCAATTGCTTTTTTTACTATCAAAGACCCAGATGGCAAGTACAAAGTAAATTGCTACTTGGAGGGAGAAGGACCATTTCGTCTGACTGCATACAAGCCCTATACAAATGAATATTTGCTTGAAACTACAAATGCTCTAGATTATGAGGTGAAGAGGGTCTATAATATAGCAGTGGTTGCAGTTAGCATACATGGGGCTCATGTTAAGACGTCATTACAAGTTCAGATCCTGGATGAGAATGATAATGCTCCCATTTTCACTCAGTCTACTATAGAAGTGAGCATAGAAGAAAACAATCCAGCCAATGCTTTTCTGGCCAAACTGCATGCTACAGATGTTGACAGTGGTGAAAGAGGACAGGTTTCCTATTATTTAGGAGCGGATGCACCTTCTTATTTTGCTCTAGACAAACACACAGGAATTCTTACAGTTTCAACATTGCTAGACCGAGAGGAAAAGGAGAGATACAGGTTTACTGTAAAAGCCAGAGACTCTGGCACACCTCCAAAGGAGTCAGTAGCCACTGTTCATATTACCGTGCTGGACAAAAATGACAACAGCCCTCGTTTCATCAACAAAGATTTCAGCTTTTTTGTTCCTGAGAACTTTCCAGGCTTTGGTGAAATTGGAGTAATCAGCGTCACAGATGCTGACTCTGGACAGAATGGATGGGTTGCTCTTTCTATAGTGAATGGAAGTGACATTTTTGTCATTGACACTGGCAAAGGACTCTTGAGAGCAAAGGTATCACTGGACAGAGAACAACAGAGTTCTTATACTCTCTGGGTCGAAGCGTCCGATGGTGGTGACCCAACCTTGTCTTCTACGGCTAAAATTACCATACTGCTTCTGGATGTTAATGACAACCCACCAGTGGTGTTATTCCCTCAGTCAAACATGTCCTATCTTCTAGTCCTGCCTTCAACTCTCCCTGGTTCCCCTGTCACTGAGGTTTATGCTGTGGATAAAGACACAGGAATGAATGCAGTTATTGCTTACAGCATAATAGGAAGGAGGGGTCCCAGGCCAGAGTCATTTAAGATAGATCCCAAGACAGGCAATATAACTTTAGAAGAGGCCCTGATGAGGAATGACTATGGTTTATACAGGTTGTTAGTGAAAGTTAGTGATCATGGTTATCCAGAACCACTGTTCTCCACAGTGATGGTTAATCTGTTTGTCAATGACACTGTCAGCAATGAAAGCTACATAGAAAGTTTGCTTAAAAAAGATCCTGATATTAACATAGAAGAAAAAGAGCCACAGATAGCAATTGAGCCCACTCAGAAAAGGATGGAGGCAGATTCCTGTGTCCCAACATTGGTCACCCTGTCCATTTTCTGCTTTGCCTCCATCATATTAGTCACTCTAATGGCAATGTACATCTGCCTAAGGAGAGGCAAAAAAGCCCACAGAATCAATGAAAATCTCGAAGTGCAAATCCCGCTCAATGGCAAAATAGATTTTCATTTGCTTGATAAAAAGCCAATTGAGATTTCTAATATTTAAAGTTGTTTTTTTTTTTTTCTTGCTGATCAACAATCTGACAGATGTTGGAGGATGAAAAATTAAAATTAACACAATGTGTTGACAATGGTTTATCATGAAGGACCACTAATTTATACCATATAGTAATATATATGTAAATAACTCTTTACAGCTTTTTTATTAAAGCAACAATTCTTACAGAACTTGTAAAAAAATTTTTATACTTCTGTAATGCACTACATACCGAGTCATTAACTGTTTTTGGTGAACTCGAACACCTGTGATCACAATATATACAGTATAGATCAGACAGAGCATTTTAAACAGTCAATGTTTTTGTTAACCAGCAGAGGGCCCAACACTATAAGGAGTCAAAAAGGTATGCAGATTATATTTTTAATGCTTTATTGTCATATACCATTTGCGCAACTAAAACCCTTCTATATTTATAAAAATAAAGCTTGGAAAAAGACAGATTTGATACACTGAATGTATATTATTGTACCTCACTTTAAAAAAAAAAAAAAGACATACGTTTAAAGTGCAATTCATTTTAAAGCAAAGCTCTAGATGATGCAAAGTATAATGTATATATGGCTTTGCTGGCTATGTTGTATCAAAATCTATTGATATAAACAGTATTTGGTGTATATGTGATATATTGCAAATCACATATTGCCTTTAGATAGCTGTAATGACTGGTAAAAGCACGTACTTGACAATCATAACCCAAAACACTTGTCAATATATTTTCACTTTTGTATTAACAAAATTTCATTTTACCCTTTTTTTTTTTTGTTTTTTTTTTTGTTTTTTTTTTTTTTTGTTTGTTTAAAAAAAAACAAAAAAAAACCTTGGTGAGCCAGTTTGATCATAATTTATTTTACAGCAGATAATGATCTAGTGTTTAACCTGGAGAACAGATCTCTAGCACAGTGACCTATTCCTTTAATCATTGTGTTTAGCTAAGATGTGGTGTTTGGTTTTTGGCTGTGCTTGAGTGGAATTCAAACACTACTTTTCTTAAGTATTGTTGCAGATTTTCCACACTGTTTTCTTGTGTAGGACAGCATAAATAGCAATACATTTTATAAAGTAGTGTAATATTTATTTACTAGGAGATGATTTTAGAATCCACAGACCATATGGTAACGAATAATCAATTACAATAATGACTATTATTGACTTGGCTGTGTGTTGACACTGAACTGGCCTCAAACCATTTCTGTAGATGTCAAGTGAATGCACTGTACGACTATATGTCCACCTGATATTTCACTGTAAATAGCTGGCAAAAATGTGACCGTTTTCTAAGAAAAAAAAAAGAGGGTAAAAGTTGATGAATTTCTGCATTATGTCTGTACAGTACCAAAAGTGTTTATATGTCTTTAAATTAAAGCTATATATTTTCATAAAATGTATTTGTTTGAATCATTTGAATGGAAGTGTGTAAACTATGATTTTTTTTTTTTAAATAGTAACATACAAGTACAGGCTGTGCTTTTTTTTTTTTTTTTTTCCTCTTATCATTCCGTTAAGTACCAGCACCAGACATTCAACACCAACAATTATATTATGTGCAATATACAGTATAACATCATAACGTAAATGCAAAGTAAGTCTTTACACATTTAACCTTTGGCTACACACTTCACATTCTGATTGCACAATCTATTTGTTCAGAAGTCCAAGTGTCTACTGTATGTTGGGGGTCCATTTGGGTTAAAATGTGTTAATCAAATATGGATTAGGTTGTATTGAACAGTGATTGGATAAAATACTAAAGCCTAGATGGCCAGACCAACAGCATCAGTATGCTGAAAGTGGTATTGAACCCAAAAGTAAACACTTTTACTTTTTTTTTTTTTTTTTAGATTGCAGCTAACCAATTCTTAATTATAATGGCTGCATTAATTTTTTTTTTTTTTTTTTTTTTTTTTTTTTTAGGCTTTAATTTTTTTTCACCTGGTGATCTGCCCAGTAAGTCTGTTGTTCTTCAACAGAATAATCTGTCTTGCAGATGTAGCAGTTGTAGGGTTGAAACAAACCATTTACAGCTGAAAAGGTGATTACAAGGATCAGCTTTTTATTTATTTATGTAAGCCCTTTTACCCCAAAAGGGAAACAAAACTGTAACTGCTTATAAAGTGTGGAGTTTGGCTTTAATTTGTTAGTGTGCCAAAATCTGATAGTGTATCTCACACTCCCCCCCCCCCCCCCCCCCCCCGAAATAACAATGCTGCTGTCCAAAAGTGTCCCTGGGCCCCATCATCCAGAGTGTAGGCACTCTAATACAGGAAGTGTGTTACTGACCAGATCCTCAGGTGAAAACGGAGGGGAAAGTTTAAAAAAAGAAAACTAGTGCACCCACACATCTAGGGACTGCTAAGCTGCAATGTATTACATTTTGGGTTTTGGATTTATTACCACTTTCAGTCAACTTGACAACACCTCCTATAATTTAATTTGTCTACCTAAATGAGCTAAAAGCAAATAAGGTTTTTCTTTGGTACTTTTTTTAAACAAATACCTTTCTTTCCAGTATTATAAGCTGACAAATTATTAAAAACGTAAAATAAGAGTTATTTTATGTCTAACCCTTTTTAACTGTTAGTACTATTGCATTCATTTACAACAGTATTGTCTTATTCATCCTGAGTCTAGGAAACCCACATATAGCTCATTTTTTCTACATGTGACATTTACATACAGCCGTGTAGTACGTTTTTAAAAAAAAGTTTTAGTTTTTAAAGCAATATGCTGTTTCTAACAAAAAAAATTAAAAACATTCCAGTAAAAGTGCACCAAATATTCAAAAAGGAATACCAGGTTTTTCATAGATTAGTGCTTTGAAACTAATAAAACATTGAGGAGTTAAAAAATATTAAATGTAAAAATAAATAAATGTAGTGTTATTGCAAATATACAGTATCTCACAAAAGTGAGTACACCCCTCACATTTTTGTAAATATTTTATTATTATATCTTTTCATGTGACAACACTGAAGAAATGACACTTTGCTACAATGTAAAGTAGTGAGTGTACAGATTGTATAACAGTGTAAATTTGCTGCCCGCTCAAAATAACTCAACACACAGTCATTAATGTCTAAACTGCTGGCAACAAAAGTGAGTACACCCCTAAGTGAAAATGTCCAAATTAGGCCTAAAGTGTCAATATTTTGTGTGGCCACCATTATTTTCCAGCACTGCCTTAACCCACTTGGGCATGGAGTTCACCAGAGCTTCACAAGTTGCCACTGGAGTCCTCTTCCACTCCTCCATGACCACATCACAGAGTTGGTGGATTTTAGAGACTTTGCACTCCTCCACCTTCCGTTTTGAGGATGCCCCACAAATGCTCAATAGGGTTTAGGTCTGGAGACATGCTTGGCCAGTCCATCACCTTTACCCTCAGCTTCTTTAGCAAGGCAGTGGTCGTCTTGGAGGTGTGTGTGGGGTCGTTATCATGTTGGAATACTGCCCTGCGGCCCAGTCTCCGAAGGAAGGGGATCATGTTCTGCTTCAGTATGTCACAGTACATGTTGGCATTCATGGTTCCCTCAATTAACTGTAGCTCCCCAGTGCTGGCAGCATTCATGCAGCCACAGACCATGACACTCCCACCACCATGCTTGACTGTAGGCAAGACACACTTGTCTTTGTACTCCTCACCTGGTTGCCATGACACACACTTGACACCATCTGAACCAAATAAGTTTATCTTGGTCTCATCAGACCACAGGACATGGTTCCAGTAGTCCATGTCCTTAGCCTGCTTGTCTTCAGCAAACTGTTTGAGGGCTTTCTTGTGCATCATCTTTAGAAGAGGCTTCCTTCTAAGAGGACAGCTATGCAGACCAATTTGATGCAGTGTGCGGCATATGGTCTGAGCACTGACAGGCTGACCCCTTCAACCTCTTCATCAATGCTGGCAGCACTCATACGTCTTTTTCCCAAAGACAACCTCTGGATATGACGCTGAACATGTGTACCCAACTTCTTTGGTCCACCATGGTGAGGTCTGTTCTGAGTGGAAACTGTCCTGTTAAACCACTGTATGGTCTTGGTCACTGTGCTGCAGCTTAGTTTCAGGGTCTTGACAATCTTCTTATAGCCTAATCCATCTTTATGTAGAGCAACAATTCTTTTTTTCAGATCCTCAGAGAGTTCCTTGTCATGAGGTGCCATGTTGAACTTCCAGTGACCAGTGTGAGAGAGTGAGAGCGATAACACCAAATTTAACACACCTGCTTCCATTCACACCTGAGATCTTGTAACACTAATGAGTCCCTTGACACCAGGGAGGGAAAATGGCTAATTGGGCCCAATTTGGACATTTTCACTTAGGGGTGTACTCACTTTTGTTGATAGCGGTTTAGACATTAATGGCTGTGTGTTGAGTTATTTTGAGGGAACAGCAAATTTACACTGTTATACAAGCTGTATACTCACTACTTTATATTGTAGCAAAGTGTCTTTTCTTCAGTTATATATATATTCATATAATTTTTCATTTAATTTTATTTTTTCTTTGCACAGTTTGCATCATTCATCCATCCCTGTGCGCATGTGTAAATTTAAATGTGTGGTTAACAGCCTAGAGCCTTCGACTGCCTTTGTACAGGAGGCTGTGCACAAAATCTGCGACTTTCAGTTGCAGAAATGTGCTTATTAGGCTTCTTTCACACAGGGTTGGCTATTCTGCCACTGTTAAAAGCATGTTTTGCTATTTTGAAATTCCAAGACTCCAGGCACAGCGATCAATTGCAGTTGTACATTGCGATTAGCTGCGTTTACATGCGGCTGCGTTTAGCTGCGTTGGAACATTCTTCACATTTCTAATGTGCTTCCTGTTGTTTTTCTTTATTTGTTGCTGCTGCTATCTGAAGAAATAGAACAATGCGATTACCTGCAGTTATGTGCAGATAGCTGCAATAAATCAGTTCTGGACGCAGTCAAATTTACTTATTCTAACCACACAAAACCCCGTGTAACGAAACCATTGCTAAATGCAGTGTGTGAATGGGGCCATAGGAACGCATTGTCTGAGTTTAGCTGCGGTAGGTTGATAACTTGATTTATCCATCTCTAAAAGCTGAATTCTATCGGCCCATGTGAAAGGGGCCTTATTTACAGTGTACAGCCACCTGTGTCCTTGTGAATGCCCTAATGAGTCCTAAAGGGCACAGTGATCTCTTCAGACAATAGTTTGCAATCAAACTTGCAAACAAGGATCCAGTGATCACTGTGATTGGCTGTCATTGTGATCAGTTGATTGGGGACTGACTCTAATTGATTCACAATTGTTAATTTGAGACCTGAAGCTGTGAGTGACAGTGTGGTCACAAACCTTGGAAAGCTCAAAGCTGCAAATTTAACATTCTCCTAGCACAGGGTGCTGCGTCTGAGAATGTTAATCTACAGATTGTGTCGTAGTGGTTTGACTAATTGCTCGAGGACTGCACCTTGTCCAGCAGATGGGAACCAGAACTACACCAACTCATTTGTATTACGTTCTAAAGTCAAACCATCCCCTCCCAAGCATGCAGTGGTCAGATAGCTGTGCACCTATCACACTTCGCCTCCTGGGAAAAGTGTACTGTGTTCCCCTTACTGTCTAATAATGGCTTTCAGTCTGAACGTGTTAATGCACATTATACATTATGTAAGGTACTGGTTGTCATTCAAGCTAGAGATGAGGTTGCTGCAAAGCAGCCTGTCCTATTGCAAGCTTAGCAAGGTCATGTATAAATAGGAAGCAGGTTTTAATCAACAGCAGTCCATGAATGCATATTCGATGATAGAATCAGTCAGAATAATTCAAGGGATGGGGTAGCATTTATTTATTAACACGTAGGCTGCCCTTTTTTTCTTTAACCACTGGTTAATGCACCTGTCGCCATGCAGAGATGGAAGATGGCTGTTTTCTAAATTGTATTTGGAGTGTATCCTTGCATCATAAAGACTAATAATGGCCAACCTCTAAATATTCTAGATCGTGACTTCTGAGTTCAATCTGAATACACTAGCTGCATACTTGTTATGGGTCTGTTTCTAAGTACAGAAGGTAAAGATAGATACGCAGTTGAGACAAGGGGATCAGCTATGTAGTCAACATTGTTGCATTTTAAAGGTCCACATAAGGGAGGCTTTTACAGGTAAATACCATGCATGAAATTAAAAAATGCACATATAATCCTAAGGAAAAACTGTTGTTAAAATGAATGGTCTAGCGACAGGGTCCCTTTAAGGTACAATTGAGGGTTATTTACGAAAGGCAAATCCACTTTGCACTACAAGTGCAAAGTGCACTTGGAAGTGCAGTCGCTGTGGATCCGAGGGGGACATGCAAGGAAAATAAAAAACAGCATTTTAGCTTGCACATGATTGGATGATAAAATCAGCAGAGCTTCCCCTCATTTCAGATCTACCCCTCAGTCAGGGCCGGATTTCCCACAAGGCCACCGAGGCCAGGCCTCGGGGCGGCAGTGGTACAGGGGCGGCGCCGCTCCTGCAACGAATTCTCGGCCGCCCCCCACACTAACATAGCAGCATGTGATGCAGCGCACCCAGGTGCCAGAGAGGTGGGGGCGCTGAAGCAGTAGAGTGCTCCTCTCCCTCCTCCTCCTCTCTCTGTGTGTCCAGACTGAGGCGGCTTCCTCCGCAGGTCACCGCCGCTGCTGGTTTTTCGAGGCTCAAGCCTGTCCCCCCTCCCTCCTCCTGTCAGAAAAGGAGAGCAGCCGCCGGAGATCGGAGCGGCTGGTCTCTGTGCGGGGGGGGGGGGGCGCGTGTTCTCCTGTGTCTCTCACTCCCGCCCAAGCCTGTCTCCATCTGTACACTAATGGAGGGGGGGTTGTCCTGGGGGGTCTGTACTAGTGAAGGGGGGGGTTTGTCCTGGGTGGGGGGGGGTTTCCTGGGGGGTCTGTACTAGTGAAGGGGGGTTTGTCCTGGGATGTCTGCACTAATGGAGGGGGGGTTGTCCTGGGGGTCTGTACTAGTGAAGGGGGGGTTTGTCCTGGGATGTCTGCACTAATGGAGGGGGGGTTGTCCTGGGGGGTCTGTACTAATGGAGGGGTGGTTGTCCTGGGAGGGGGGGTTGTCCTGGGGGGTCTGTACTAGTGAAGGGGGGGTTTGTCCTGGGATGTCTGCACTAATGGAGGGGGGGGTTGTCCGGGGGGGTTTGTACTAATGAAGGGGGGGTTGTCCTGGGGGTCTGTACTAATGGAGGGGGGTTTGTCCTGGGGGGGTCTGTACTAATGAAGGGAGGGGTGGTTTGTCCTGGGGGGGTCTGTGCTAATGGAGGGGGTTGACCTGGGGGGGGGTTTGTACTAATGGAGAGGGGGTTGTCCTGGGGGGTTGTACTAATGGAGGGGGAGTTGTCCGGGGGGGGTTTGTACTAATGGAGGGGGGTTGACCTGGGGGGGTTTGTACTAATGGAGGGGGGTTGTCCTGGGGGGGTTTGTACTAATAGAGGGGCGTTTGTCCTGGGGGGTCTGTACTAATGGAGGGGGGTTTGTTCTGGGGGGGTCTGTACTAATGAAGGGAGGGGGGTTTGTCCTGGGGGGGGTCTGTACTAATGAAGGGAGGGGGGTTTGTCCTGGGGGGTTCTGTACTAATGAAGGGAGGGGGGTTTGTCCTGGGGGGGTCTGTACTAATGAAGGGAGGGGGGTTTGTCCTGGGGGGATCTGTACTAATGAAGGGAGGGGGGTT
This sequence comes from Aquarana catesbeiana, assembly GCF_042186555.1. Taxonomy (NCBI): domain Eukaryota; kingdom Metazoa; phylum Chordata; class Amphibia; order Anura; family Ranidae; genus Aquarana; species Aquarana catesbeiana. The sequence goes on along the minus strand of NC_133325.1, from coordinate 222,484,856 downwards.
TGTCCTGGGGGGATCTGTACTAATGAAGGGAGGGGGGTTTGTCCTGGGGGGATCTGTACTAATGAAGGGAGGGGGGTTTGTCCTGGGGGGATCTGTACTAATGAAGGGAGGGGGGTTTGTCCTGGGGGGATCTGTACTAATGAAGGGAGGGGGGTTTGTCCTGGTGGGGGTCTGTACTAATGGATGGGGGTTTGTCCTGGGGGGGTCTGTACTAATGGAGGGGGGTGGTTTGTCCTGGGGGGGTCTACACCCAGGAAAGTACACCCAGGACTCCAGAGGGAGAGGACACTGCTGAGGGAAAACCATCAGAGAGAGAACCCCACTGCCCTGTGCCACCAGAGGGAAAGTCGCACAGCCTGGTGCCATCCCTGGCGGAGAAAGGAATGGAGTCATTGCAGGAATACAGATCTGGGTGCTACCCAGCGGAGTCGCCATGGGCAATTCAGAGTGAGCTGACTCCTGATCAGAGGAACCGTTGCTGTATCTCTGGGTCAGGTGAGAGGGCCGATCGGCCATTATCTACTAATGTCCATAGGAACTGCAGTCTCTGACCATCTCCTGTATCATGTCTGCAGTCTCTGACCGTCTCCTGTACTATGATTGCAGTCTCTGACCATCTCTTGTATCATGTCTGCAGTCTTTGACCGTATTATGTCTGGGGGCTCTTTCTGGTGGTGTTTGTGTGGGGGGGAGGGGCGGCATTGAAGGGCCCGGCCTTGGGGCGGCAAAGGGAGTAAATCCGGGCCTGCCCTCAGTTTTACAGCGACTGCACTTCCAAGTGCACTTTCAGTGCAATTTCAAGTGCACTTTGCACTTGTAGTTTGCACTTCTAGTGCAAAGTGGATTTGCCTTTTGTAAAATAACCCCCACTGTTTTTATATGCTCCATTGTTCTTTACGATTGTAATTGTAGATGTGTCTTAACCCTTATGCTGCCACCAATCGACTGCAGCGTAGGCTTTTAAACGCACATTTTGGCTGCTATAGCACCTGCTTTACATTTTGCTGGAAGTGACAGCCAACTACCCTCTGCCATGTACTGTATGTCAGGTTCTGCTGTCCCTGATGCTGTCCTGGCATGGGCATAGTGGTTGTCAGCGGGGAGAACAAGCAGATAAACACAGAAGCAGCAAACATTTTGTCCCTTTCAGGTTCAGCGCTGTCATTTCCTGGCAGCAATGGCCGGTAAAGAAGCTGAATAAGCACTATCTGTGCTTAAAGTGGAACTTTAGTCAAAAAATTGAGTCCTGCTAGAGCATTAGATGCTGGCCCATTTTGCAGGTATAGTGATGTAAAACATTAAAAATAAGTGTCTATACTGTTTAAAATCCAGTAATAGATTGTCACACCCTGCTCTGCACATGCTCAGTTGCTCTCTATTTTTCGGCGCTGTGATAAAAACACAGATGCCGATCTGCTGAAAGCCTCAAGATTTACTTCTGCTCAGGGGCTCTGGACTTCAGCAAAATGGCGTTCTACAGCAAGAAGAAACAATGCTGGAGGCAATTTACAATACACACTAATTTTGTTAGCATAGTTATTAATATGGAATGTACAGTACATACATTTTTTGGAAGCCGATCTAACTCGCTCTGACTGGATCTCACACTGAGCTGTCACCCGCGGCTTCATTGCATAGGCGGGTGCAGAGGAGACAAATGACAATGGAAGCCCCATAGTAGGTCTGTGGGTGACACCACTTCCCATTCATTTCACAGCCGTTGTCGGCCGCATTCTCTGCAGAGCTTTCGCTGCTGGAGATCGAGTCTGAGCGGGTTAGATCAACTTCCAAAAAGGTATGTATACTTTTTCTTTACAGGGATAGAGAGGTTAGTGTTAGATCCCTGGTGCCTATAGATGTTGCGATTTTAGTTTTTGCGTGGACTTCCACTTGAAATATAAATGTATTGCAGTACTCCCCTAACAGTGCGTTATGGTATATTTCCATCGGAAGGCCTGTGGTATTTTGTTTGATTCATCATACAGGGTCAGCATCTATTTCTGGGGCTAAGACGTTAGCCAAGAAATGATGTAATCATGTAAATCCCACTTTCTGAGCAATAAACTTTATATTCTTGGCTTTGTATATGCAGTTTATTTTAAACAGGTCACGCCCCTGCTGCTGTCTTCCACTCTGTGACAAAAAATTGTAATGTACCATCTGAGTGAGTGATCACTGGGGGAGGGGAGGAAAGACTGAGAGAATGCTTTTCTTCTTCTTCTTCTTCAGCCAACTGATAACATCAATCAGCAGGCAGGCCTTGAGAGTGTATGTCTAGGCACAGTTACTTGTCTGGAGCTCAAGGACTGCTTATTAATAATAAAAGGTATTGTTTTCACAAATGATACTGTTGTAGTAAATGATAGGTTGTCCTGAATGTATAAATGTGGGCTTGTAAAGCTATTATTCACTCTACGTTACTATTTTACGTTTCTTTTACTTCGTTTCGTTTAATTTTATCCCATTGTCTCTAAGTAGACTGTAACCTCCAACTATCTATTGTTGTTTATGAAATACTTGTATCTGTACATGCGTACCTATCGGGAATATTTTTCCATAAATTATTGTTGCTGTATATGGTAAGCCGTCATGAATATATAAACGTAGGACTGTAAAGCTATTGATCGCTCTACTTTCCCCTTTTTATTTTTTCATATGAAGTTCAGATGAAATGCTGCAGTATATATTGAAGGTGACAGTAGCAGGATTTTTATTGATGTGTTTTTTTTTTACTTTTATCCCATTGACTTTTTGATTAGACAGTAACCCCAACTATCTATTGTTGTCTAAGACATACTTGTATCAGTACATGTATAAGCTGTCATGAATGTATAAAAGGATTTTTACTATAGCACACTGCCTCTGGGAAGATTGTAACCCCAGTTATCTGTTGCTATCTATGAAATACTTGTATAGTACATGTGCACCTAAAAGGTCTTTTTTTTTTCACAAATGTTTTGTACAGTATATGGTAAGCTGTCATAAATATATCAGTGTAACTAGTATAGCTATTGATAGCTCTACTTTTCCATTTTATATTTCTATATCTAGTTTTAGAAATGTTGCAGTATTTATAGTAGCAGGAGTTTTATTTAAAGTGGAACTTTACCCATATATATAATAAAATATAATATTCTTTAGCAAGTAACATATATTCCACATTAATAATTATGCTACCAAAATTAGTGTGTGCTGTAAATTGCCTCCAGCATTGCTCCTTTTTCTTCTTGCTGGAGGCTGCCATTTTACTGAAGCCCAGAGCCCTTGAACAGCTGTAAATCATAAAGTGGCACTAAACCCATAGATTTGAAAAAACAATTCCTTTCCTAGATTGCTAACTGTCTCATTTGCTTGTGTCCTCAACCAAATTGTCAAACCATTAAATGTTTGGTGTCATTGATCACATGTGGAGAATCATGGCAGTTACAGATCAAATAGAAGCAGCTTCCTTGGCTGTAAAGGATAGGAGGATTAATTCCGCTAAAAGGCTGTCAGCAGGTTGGCCTCTCTAAATTCAGTAGTGCCTAAAAATGGAGAGCACGTGAACATGTGCAGAGCAGGGTGAGACAGTGTATTACTGGATTTTAAACAGTATAGACACCTATTTTTAATGCTTTACTTAGCTATACCCACTGAAAGGGCCAATCTGAAGTGATCTAGCAGGACTTCATTTTTTGACTAAAGTTCCACTTTAAGTATTTTTTGGGTAGACCGTAGCCCTAAATATTATTATTCAGGATTTATGTAGAGCCAACAGTTTGTGCAGCACTTTAAAACATGAAGGCAAACAGTACAGTTACTGTAGAATACAATTCAATACAAGAGTAATAAGAGGGCCCTACTCGTTACAGCTTTCAATCTAAAAGGGAAGGTCAAGTGATACAAAAGTGTGGGGGGTGAGCTGATGGAGAAAATAACAGTACATGTGTTATGTGGAGGCGGAATAGGATTCTCTGAAGAGAAAAGTTTTCAGGGATCACTTAAAAGTGGACAAAGATATAGTGGAACAGATTGGGATAGGAGAGGTTCGGAAAAAGTCCTGGGGGTGAGAGGAGGTGGCAAGGGAACTAGAAACCAGGAGGTCTTGAGAGGAATGAAGAGGACGATTTGGTTGGTATTTTGAGACTAGGTTAGTGATGTACCTGGGGCCAAGTTGCAGATGGCTTTGTAAGTTATTAACCACTAACCGCCCGCCATATAGCAAAATGATGGCGGCAAAGTGGTTGTGTTATCCTGACCGGACGTCATATGACGTCTTTCAGGATAACAAGCTGCTGCGCACCCCCGGTGGCGCTCATCACGGCGAATGTTGTTTCGGTGTGCCAGTCTGGCACACCGCAACTCTGATCTAGGTAAAGAGTCTTTGTCGGAGACTCTTTACCACATGATCAGCCGTATCCAATCATGGCTGATCACGATGTAAACAGGAAGAGGCATTGATTGGCTTTTCCTCACTCGCGTCTGTCAGATGGATATTTAACCACAGACTCGCGTCTGTCAGACGCGAGTAGAGGAGAGCTGATCGGCTGCTCCTCTGATGGGGGGGTCTGTGCTGATTATCAGTGCAGCCCCCCGAGAATGCCCACACTGGACCACCAGGGACGCCACCAGGACTACCAGGGATGCCCACCACTAGTCACCACCAGGTATGCCACCCATGACCACCAGGGATGCCAATCAGTGCCCACAATGGATGCCAATCAGTGCCCACAATGGATTCCAATCAGTGCCAAACAATAATACCTGCCAATCAGGGATGCCCATCAGTACCATCCATTAGTGTACATCAGTGCCACCTATCAGTGCCCATCCATGCCCATCCGTGCCGCCTGTCAGTGCCCATCCGTGCTACCTGTCAGTGCCCATCTGTGCCACCTGTCAGTGCCCATCCATGCTGCCTTTCAGTACCCATCAGTGCTGCCTATCAGTGCCACCCCTGTGTACCCATCAGTGCTGCATATTAGTGCCACCCCTGTGTACCCATCAGTGCTGCATATTAGTGCCACCTATCAGTGCCCCATATTAGTGCCCATCATCAGTGCCCATCAGTGCCACCTCTTAAGTGCCACCTCATTGGTGCCCATCAGTGCCCGTCAGTGCAGCCCCATCGGTGAAGGAGGAAACTTACTTATTTACTAAGTTTTGTAACAGAAACAAAAAAAAAAGTTTTTTTTTTTTTCTAAATTTTCGGTCTTTTTTTTTTTGTTTAGCAGAAAATAAAAATCCCATAGGTGATCAAATACAACCAAAAGAAAGCTCTATTTGTGGGAAGAAAAGAAGAAAGTTTGGGTAAAGTGTAGCATGACCGCGCAATTGTCATTCAAAGTGCGACAGCGCTGAAAGCTGAAAATTGGTCTGGGCAGGAAGATGCATAAGTGCCCTGTATTGAAGTGGTTAAATATCCATTGCTGTCTATGGTTTACTTGTAAAGATACATGCATTTACTGTCTACTTTTTTTTTTAAGCAGTGTCTAAATGCAATGGACACATCTTTAGAATTCTCAAGCATAAATGTTTAAGCCTTTCTTTCAGCTATTGTTTTTTTTTTTTTTTCTACACAAATATAAATAGTGCAGGTTTGCTTTAACGAATACTAATGCCAAAACAAGCAGTCTTATGTATGGCAGGTCTTCTGATGTGAACTTTCAGTTTGTTGCAGATACAGATACCTGACTGAAATGTCACACGACACTTTATTCATGTCAGCACCACTGAACAGACCTTGACTCTAGCCCCTGGCTGCCGCCGCCAAGTTAAACTCCTCAGTGCAAATAAAATGCTGGAGGAGATTTCATTATTGCACTAAAGAGGCAATGACTTAAGTGGGTGGTAATGAAAAAAATACGTACCAGTAGGTGCCCGTTATACATTTTAACAGGTTTACTTAAACAACAAAAATAAATAAAATAAATATTTCATAGAAGGATTCATTGAAACACATGGCCAGGGATGGCAAGTTTTAAAATGATTTACGTAGATGGACACAAAATATCCTTATTATTGTTTTTTGGTTTCTTTTCTCTCCAGTTTTCATCTTTTGGCTCCCAAGTGTCTTTTGCTGTAAATCATAAAATTGTGAATAAAAAAAAGTTTTTCTTTTTTTTCTTTTATAAAATTTTGTGTATAAATACATTTTCTCCTTCACTGATGGGCACTGATAAGGTGGCACAGATGAGGTGGCACTGATGAGCACTGACGATGGGCACTGGTAGGCGGCACTGATGGGTGGCACTGATATTCAGCACTGATGGGCACTCATGGGTGGCACTGCTGGGCATTGATGGGCACTGATAGGTGACACTGGGCACTGAAAGGCTGCACTGTTAGGGGGCACTGATGGGCACTAATAGGCGCCACTGCTGGGCACTGATATGTGACACTGATGGGCACTGATATGCAGCACTGATAGATGGCATTTATAGGCATCACTGATGGCACTGGCAGGCATTGGGGATGGGCACTGATTGGCAGCTGCCTGGGCACTGATTGGCATTTCCCTGGTGGTCTAGGGTGGCATCATAGGTGTGCGCAGCCTATTACATTACAGTGTGCACCCCAAAGCTCAAACACATGTGTGTGCATGTGTATATATACTGACGGTGTCAGTAGAGCAATGGGCGGTGTCAGTAAGGCAGGGATTGGTGTCAGCAAGGCAGTGGCTGGTGTTAGTATTTTTTATTTTTATTTATTTTTTTATTATTGTTTACAGTTTTATTTATTTTATTGTTGTTCTTTTACAATATTTTTTTTAACATTTTTTTTAGGAGCCCTATTAGGGGGCTTTGGTGAAATACCAGGGGTCTAAACAAGGGAAATCTGCTCCACACAGGGTGATTAGGGTGTGCCCAGACACACCTGGCACACCCTGTGCGCACATCTATGGGTGGCATACCTGGTGGTCCAGTGTGGTGACATCCTTGGTGGTCCTGGCGGCATCCTGGTGGTCCTGGGTGGGCATCCGAGGGGGGGCTGAGCTGATAAACAATCAGCACAGACCCCCCTGTCAGGAGAGCAGCTGATCGGCTCTCCTCTACTCACGTCTATCAGATGCGAGTGAGGAAAAGTCGATCAGCAGCTCTTCCTGTTTACATTGTGATCAGCTGTGATTGGACACGGCTGATCACATGGTAAAGAGCCTCCATCAGAGGCTCTTTACCGAGATCGGTGTAGCGGTGTGTCAGATTGACATGCCACACCACCGATCGTCGTGATGCGCACCCCCACAGGCGCGTGGGAGAGGTCGTTCTGGAGGGCCATCATATGACGTCCATCCAGAAAGAGAGCCGCGCCACCCAGCCGTCATTTGACGGCCAGCGCGCGGGAAGTGGTTAAAAGAACACAGATTGCAAAAATACTGACAGGGGTTGTAACCTTTCCTTACTCTATCCAAAATGGAAAAAAAAAAAAAACATTTGCCTTTAGTTCTACTTTAAAGGATATCTAAACCCAAGTGTAGATAATGCAGTTTACCAGGTCATGGGTATGGTGGCTGCCTTAGTTATTTGAACTAAACACATTTTTTTTGCAAGTACAAAAACATACCTGTTGATTCTTCAGTGTCCTTGTTAACTTCCTGTGCACTGAACCAAAATCTTAAACAAGTTTATGAGTCTTCGCAGCCATCTATCACAAACTACAAAACGCCTCCCCCATGTAATGGGGATAAGAGGGAGAGGTTTGCAGTCCAGATCAGAAGAGCAGCCCAGGGTGAACTATATGCGAAATACATACAGTACAGTGTGTTGTCACCTGAGGACAGGAAGTTTGTTACTGTCAGGATTACCATTTTAAAAATAAAGTGAGTAAAAAAAAGTTATTTTGTTACTGTATATGTAGTTATATTTAAAGCGGAGTTCCGGACACTTTTTTTTTTGTTTTTTAATTGATCCAAGCATATTTAATTATTAACTTAAAAAACAATTATAACATTTTAATAAGGATGTTGCTAAAATGATTGTGGGCATGTGAAGCCCAATCGATAACTCTTCCTGGATAAACTTAGGAGAGGTGCATGCTGGGTATCCAGCATGCACCTCTTGATCTTGCACATGCAAGATTCACCGGAGACCGATTGTTTCTAAAATTGCCATAACAGGTGGTGACGGAGGAAGGTCCCGCCCCATTCTTATGGCAACATAGATAAACACATCACGGTGCTGTGATCCGCCTTATATCGCGTCATTTCCTGTCAGGAAATAACAAGATTTTTCATCACAGTACTGCCCACAGACTCCTGTGAAATGATGACACATCATTTCCCAGGAGCACAGGTGAGAGAGGAAGTGACGAGGAACTCCAAGGACCAGGAAGTGGTAGATTAGGAGGACTACATAGCAACAGGATGATTCTGGAAAGTATAAAAAAAAAATTTCCTCCAAACTTTTTTTATAGGTTTAGAGGAGTCTGATTATGAAAAAAAAAAATGTGCAGGGTGGCACTCCACTTTAAGGACTGGAAAGCTGCAGTATATTCCAATTTTGTTTTGGGGTTTAGCTATACTTCATGCTAGTCATGCACATGACAATCCTAATTTACAATTTCCCTAATATTTACATAGAATGGATTGTATACAACGTCCCTCGCGTTACTTTTTCATGTAGTTTGCAATGCGTATGGCCAGCTTTGGGTCTTATTTTTACAAAAAAAAAATCCTCTTCAAGATTCTTTCTCCCTCTCCCTCTTAGTGCAGTGTACTCATCAAGCTCTGGCACGGTCGTATAGTCTGTCACTGCTTCATCCCCACTCTTCAGCACTGGAGACTGGGCAGGAAGCTGCAGTGACACCACTGCCAATTTCTGCTCCCTGATGATGTACCCTGCATCTATGATCCTGGCATTTTCTTCCTTGTTGTCATAACTTTTATGAATCCATTTGGAGCAAGTTACTGATAATATGCTGAATCTTTAATGCCAGATTGTGGGGCTTCAACATGATTAGCAGTACAGGAGAAGGAAGAGGAGATCGCATTTGTGGCTGTTACAGAAAAGTGTTTGCTTCTGCACATGGGGAGAAACAAGAGGAAGGCTTTGTAAGCCACTCAACTACCTGCTTCATGTGCTCTGGCTGTATGGCATGTCCAATACCCCGAAAAAAGGGTAAGTGAGCTCTGTCACTTGATGCTGCCAGCCAACCACTTTGTCCTGAACATTCAGAACCTCATCTACCACCCCCACATGCAGAACTTCTGCCTCTTACTTTGGGCCCGTTTGACATTATTAATAGAGGAGATTTCCTAACTTTATTATCAGTATGGCAATATCATAGTTGCCAACATTGTAAAAAAAATTTTAGGGACACTTTTTTTTGGCTGTAGGCAGAGTCACATTATAATTAGGGGGCTGGGCATGCGTTTGTAAGCATGGCATAGAAAAAAATAGAAATGCGCGCCGCACCGAAGAATGGGCGTGGTTTACGTGAAACAGTGGGTGTGGCTCAAAGAGGGTGTGGTTAGAGTCTGAGAGGGATGGAGAGGGAAAGGGGGAAATGGGGGGAGAGGGAGAGGGATGGAGGGACAGCAGGCCCAGATCCTACACCACAATAGATATATTTGTATTCCAGAGTTTAACAGTCAGCAGATAAAGATACTCCAAACACCTGGTGTTAGCGCTTCAATCATCCCAGCACCATGGTTGTTTTGGTGTCAGGATGATGGAAGCACATTATTTCTATTATTACATTGTAATATAAAATTAACTCATTCAACTCACCATAATGCAGAATCAGTGGGACCCCTGAGCTTGTCACCTGCCATGTCGCCTGCCACCAGCAGAGTCCGTGCTTGCATCAGGTGTCCCGAGCAGAGTCTGTCCTTGCATCAGGTGCCCCCAGCAGAGTCCGTCCTTGCATCAGGTGCCCCCAGCAGAGTCCGTCCTTGCATCAGGTGCCCCCAGCAGAGTCCGTCCTTGCATCAGGTGCCCCCAGCAGAGTCCGTCCTTGCATCAGGTGCCCCCAGCAGAGTCCGTCCTTGCATCAGGTGCCCCCAGCAGAGTCCGTCCTTGCATCAGGTGCCCCCAGCAGAGTCCGTCCTTGCATCAGGTGCCCCCAGCAGAGTCCATCCTTGCATCAGGTGCCCCTAGCAGAGTCCCTCCTTGCATCAGTTGACCCCAGCAGAGTCCCTTCTTGTATCAGTTGCCCCCAGCAGAGTCAGCCTCAGTCCTTACATCAGTGTCCCAGGCAGAGCCATAGTTACCCCCCTGTACATAGTTACCCCCTCCCCCTGTACATAGTTACTCTGCTCCTCCTAGTTAACCCCCTGTACATAGTTACCCCCCGTGCATAGTAAGCCCCCCGTGCATAGTAAGCCCCCCTGTGCATAGTTACCCCCCTGTGCATAGTTACCCCCCTGTACATAGTTTCCCCCCCGTACATAGTAACTCCCCCTGTACATAGTAACCCCCCTGTACATAGTAACCCCCCTGTACATAGTAACCCCCTGTACATAGTAACCCCTCCTGTACATAGTTACCCCCCTGTACATAGTTACCCCCCCTGTATATAGTAACCCCCCGTACATAGTTACTACCCTCCCCCCTGTACATTACAGTTACATTGCTGCTGGCCTGGACTTTACACCGAGAGGGACAAGAGCAGAGCAAACTCCACGAGTGGCGCCGAGTGTTCAGTGGAGAGGGGAGGGGCCGATCCGTGCAGCTAACACCCGGCTTCAGAATTGTGAAGAGAGAAGCAGATTCATTGGTTGCAAGGATCAAGCCCCCTCCCCTCTCCACTAAACGATCTAGCAGCGGCACCGGCTGCCATTTTGTTGGAGCCAGCTGCTGCAGAGCCACGCATTCCCGATTTCCCTGGACAAAAAAGGCAAAATCCTGAATCGGAATGGCCTCCGATCGGGACGAGGGTCCCAAAATCGGGATTGTCCCAGGAAAATCGGGACTGTTGGCAACTATGCAATATGGGAATAAGGATTTGCTGCACAAATGTTGATGATTTGTTGCACAAAACTGCACCGCACAAGTAGGTGGTGATGTACTACAAACAGCCCACCCATCCTGTGCTAGTTAAAAGTTCACACTGCTAACTCTGAAATAAAAAATAATAGTTTTTTAACCTAGTTTAAAGTAAAGTATACAAATATGACTAAAAGGAACAAAAAATAAATAACAACCCAAAAAAGACTGTAAGAGGGTCCAGCAGCTATACAGCAACTGAAGCGGTTGCTGACTCATGCAGAGAATATATTTGAAGGGTAGGTTCACTTTGCACATTTTTTTACCTGCAAAAAAAAAAAAATTATAATTTTATTTTTGCAGAAACTTGTAAAGCATTGCACCAGTGATCAGCAGATCCTCTGCAGATCTGTCAGTGTATGGGCTTCCTTGTATGAGGAAGCTGATACATGCTGATAGAAAGAATGAATTAAATACAACAGCGCTCACAGCGCTGTGTTCATTGAAAACTACAAGCCGCAAAGGCTGCCAGACCTTGTAGTTTTCCATTCACAGAGGGCTGTAAATGAGTGACGCGGCCAGACATGCGGAGCCCTGCTCGGCCACGTTTTCATTTTAAATTGTGACAGCTAGTGGAGAGACAGAAGATACCCACTAGTTGTCAGATCAGGAAGTGGGGGGGGGGTGTACGGGGGTTGGTCTGTTCATAACATGTTACATATTACACCCTGAATATGGGTTTATACTGTAGGTGTGAGAACTAAATGGGGTTATTGTCCAAAGTTTGGGCACGGTTAATAGTATTCCTAATTCTTGTAAAATGTAAACCAGATTTTTCTGTCTAAAGTAAAATTTTAATAATGTAAAATGAATCTATCTAATATTTGATAAAAAAAAAGTGGCACCCACACTTGGAACATGCAGAGATGCTTAATTCAATACAGGATAAAAATGACAAGTCTGCTTCCATGCTAACATGTTTCAGCCCTGTGTGGGCCTTAACCACCAACAGACAACCCGCCATCGTTATATGTTGGCTGTTCGCAGAGGGATATTGTTGTTATGGCAGCAGCCGCAATAACCCAGGTATCCTCTTCTTCAGCAGGCGGTCCGCTTTCAGATAAAAGTGGTCTCTGCGGCGGATTCGCTGCAAGATCCCTTTTATCGACCCTCTCCCGTCGTGCTCCGGTGCCCTACGCCACTTACCGGTGCCATCGGCAGAGGCGGAGGCGATCGCATCTGCTCCCGTCTGTGGTATGGAGCTGAGTGAGAGGAAGATGGCCCCCACCCGTCTCCATACCTATGCAGGGTGGAAGCGACGTCAAAACGTCACTTCCTCCCATAGCTCCTAAAGGGACTTTTTTTTTTTTTCAAATGACATTTTTTTTTTTATTATTGCATTTTAGTGTAAATATGAAATCTGAGGTCTTTTTGACCCCAGATCTCATATTTAAGAAGTCCTGCCATGCTTTTTTTCTATTACAAGGGATGCTAACATTCCTTGTGATAGGAATAAAAGTGACACATTTTTTTAAAGAACAGTGTAAAAATAAAAAATAAAAGGTTAAATAAATAAGAAAAAAAAACATTTTAAACGTGCCTCATCCCGCTGAACTTGCGTGCAGAAGCGATCGCTTACGTGAGTAGCGGCTGCATATGAAAACGATGTTCAAACCACACATGTGAGGTATTTCTGCGATCGCTAGAGCGAGAGCAATAATTCTAGCCCTAGACCTCCTCTGTAACTCAAAACATGCAACCTGTAGAATTATTTAAACGCCGCATAAGGAGATTTTTAAGGGTAAAAGTTTGTCGCCATTCCACGAGCAGGCACAACTTTGCAGCGTGACATGTTGGGTATCAATTTACTCGGTGTAACATCATCTTTCACAGTGTAAAAAAATTGGGCTAACTTTACTGTTGTCTTATTTTTTAATTTAAAAAAATGGTACTTTTTCCAAAAAAAGTGCGCTTTTAAGACCGCTGCGCAAATACGGTGTGACAAAAAGTATTGCAACAACCGCCATTTTATTCTCTAGGGTGTTAGAAAATATATATATATAATGTCTGGGGGCTCTAAGTAATTTTCTAGCAAAAAAAAAAATGATTTTAACTTGTAAACAACAAGTCTGAAAAATAGGCTCAGTCTTAAAGTGGTTAAACATAGCAAAATGAAGATGCTTTACAAATTCTTTTAAAATGCCTATCAGTGGCTATATTGACAGGTGTAAGCTAAATAGCATTACCCCAGACACAGAGACAGGTGTAAATCAAATGCTATACAAAATAACAATAATGTTATAAACAAGGATACGCAAAAGAAACATCAAGAGCCCGGGGCATGGTGTCCAAGATCCAACCAAGATCCAACTACAACTACTTAATGAAAAGTCTAATATCCCACCTCTAATTTATTCCTTGGATGGTATGGGTGTTAGGCATAGTATATACATAAACCTAAAAACTGCCTATTCAGTTGTTTACCCTTATGATTTAATAATCTTCTCCAATCCATAAAACCTGAATTCTGTCATATTACCCTCATGAGTATCTCTAGAATGATTGGATACCATGGATAATTGTTTCACATTGTAATTTTGTTGTTGGTTGTTTGTCAATTTTAGTCCTTCCTCTCTGTGTCTGGGGTAATGCTATTTAGCATACATCTTTTGATCCAGCCCCCGAGAGGCGGGGGGTGGAGTTTTAAGGACTTGAGAAGTGACTTCTGTTTGTTATGATTAGGGATGGGCTTTATGTTCAGGTCGAACATGAGTTTGACTCGAACATTGGCTGTTCGCCCGTTCGCCGAACAGCGAACAATTTGGGGTGTTCTCGGCAAATTCGAAAGCCGCGGAATACCCTTTAAAAGTCTATGAGAGAAATCAAAAGTGCTAATTTTAAAGGCTTATATGCATGGTATTGTCATAAAAAGTGTTTGGGGACCTGGGTTCTGCCCCAGGGGACATGTATCCATGCAAAAAAAGTTTTAAAAATTGCCGTTTTTTTCAGGAGCAGTGATTTTAATAATGCTTAAAGTGAAACAATAAAAGTATAATATTCCTTTAAATTTTGTAACTGGTGGGGGGTGTCTATAGTATGCCTGTAAAGGAGTGCATGTTTCCCGTGTTTAGAGCAGTCTAACAGCAAAATTAAATTTCTAAAGGAAAAAAGTCATGTAAAACTACTATCGCTAGCGCCAGCTATAATGAATTGTCAGTCCGGTAATACACAAGTTCATTGATAAAAACGACATGAAATTTCCCCACAGGGGAACCCTGAACCAATTTTTTTTTTAAAAATGCGTGGGGGTCCCCCTAAATTCCATACCAGGCCCTTCAGGTCTGGTATGGATATTAAGGGGAACCCCACGCCAAAATTTAAAAAAAATGGCATGGGGGTCCCCCTCAAAATCCCTATCAGATCTTTCAGGTCTGGTGGGGATTTTAAGGGAACCCCGTGCCAAAATTTTAAAAAAATGGCGTGGGGGTCCCCCTCAAAATCCATACCAGACCCTTATCCGAGCACGCGACCTGGCAGGCTGCAGGAAAAGAGGGGGGACGAGAGAGAAGCCCCTCCCTCCTGAACCGTACCAGGCCACATGCCCTCAACATTGGGAGGGTGCTTTGGGGTAGCCCCCAAAGCACCTTGTCCCCATGTTGATGGGGAGAGGGGCCACATCCCCACAACCCTTGCCCATTGGTTGTGGGGGGCTGCGGGCAGGGGGCTTATCGGAATCTGGAAGCCCCCTTTAACAAGGGGACCCCCAGATCCCAGACCCCCATGTGAATTGGTAATGGCATTTCACAAAAAAGTGTCAAAAAGGTTAAAAAACACAAGAGATGGTTTTTCACAAGTCCTTTATTAATTTCTTCTTCTTCCATCTTCTTTCTTCTGGTCTTCCTTCTGTGTTCTTCTTCTTCCTCCATCTTCTTCTTCTCCATCTTCTTCTTCCTCTGCTCTTCTCGTCCCGTATCTTCCTCCGGCTTCTTCTCCACTCCGTCCGCATGATCCGCCTCAGTGGGAGTCTTCTGCCGTGTGACGCTTCGGTTCTTCTGACACTTCTTATATAATGGAGGGCGGGGCCACCCAGTGACCCCTCCCTCCTCTGAAGCACGGGGACTTCACAGGGACTTCACAGGGAAGATGCAGGATGAGAAGAGCGGAGGAAGAAGTAGATCACCGAAGGAAGACCAGAATACAGAAGATGGAAGAAGAAGAAATTAATAAAATACTTGTCTTCTCTTGTGTTTTTTAACCTTTTTGACACTTTTTTTGTGAAATGGTAGGGGTACATTTGTACCCCATTACCAATTCACACGGGGGGCAGGATGTGGGGGTCCCCTTGTTAAAGGGGGCTTCCAGATTCCAATAAGCCCCCCGCCCGCAGACCCCCACAACGACCAGGCAAGGGTTGTGGGGATGAGGCCCTTCTCCCCATCAACATGGGGACAAGGTGCTTTGGGGGGCTACCCCAAAGCACCCTCCCAATGTTGAGGGCATGTGGCCTGGTATGGTTCAGGAGGGGGGCGCTCTCTCGTCCCCCCTCTTTTCCTGCGGCCTGCCAGGTTGCGTGCTTGGATAAGGGTCTGGTATAGATTTTTGGGGGGACCACACGCCATTTAAAAAAAAAAAATTGGCCCGGAGTTCCCCTTAATATCCATACCAGACCTGAAGGGTCTGGTATGGAATTTAAGGGGACCCCCATGCATTTTTTTTGGTTCGGGGTTCCATGCCATTTTTATCAATGAACTTTTATGTGTATTGCTGGACCAACAATTCATTATAGCCGGCGCTAGCGATAGTAGTTTTACATTACTTTTTTTCCTTTAGAAATGTCATTTTGCTGTCAGACTGTTCTAAACACGGGAAACATGCGCCCCTTTACAGGCATACTATAGACACGACCCAGGTACAAAATTTAATGGAATATTACACTTTTATTGTTTCACTTTAAGCTTTATTAAAATCACTGCTCCCAAAAAAAGTCAGTTTTTAAAACTTATTTTTGCATTGATACATGTCCCCTGGGGTAGGACCCAGGTCCCCAAACACTTTTTATGACAATACAGTACCTGACCGCGAGATTGTGTTTTCAGCGCGATCCCATTGAGCTGGTTCTCGGTGACAGGGTACTGTGCATGTCGCGCTGGCTCACTCATCGGGAAAGGAAAACTTTTTTTCCTTTCGCGATGAGCGACAGGCAGTGCTGACAGCTGTCTGGTATGAATCCTGAGGGGGAACGCCGTGCCAAATTTTAAATGAAAAAAACAGCGTGGGTTCCCCCCCAGGGGCATACCAGGCCCTTAGGTCTGGTATGGATTGTAAGGGGAACCCCCTACGCCAAAAAATCGGCGTGGGGGTCCCCCCAAAATCCATACCAGACCCTTATCCGAGCACGCAGCCTGGCCAGTCAGGAAAGGGGGTGGGGACGAGCGAGCACCCCCCTCTCCTGAGCCGTACCAGGCCGCATGACCTCAACATGGGGGTGGGTGCCCCGAAGCACCTTGTCCCCATGTTGATGAGGACAAGGGCCTCTTCCCGACAACCCTGGCCGTTGGTTGTCGGGGTCTGCGGGCTGAGAGCTTATCGGAATCCAGGAGCCCCCTTTAATAAGAGGGCCCCCAGAACCCGGTCCCCCACCCTATGTGAAAGAGTGTGGGGTACATGGTACCCATTCACCTAGGGAAAAAAGTGTCAATAAAAAAGAACACAGTACACAGGTTTTAAGAGTAATTTATTAGTCAGCTCTGGGGTCTTCTTCCGACTTCTCCCGGTGTTCCGCCTCTTCTCCCGGGCCCCTCCGCTATCTTCTTCCAGCTCTTTTGCCAGCAGGGGACCCGGTCTGCTGCGCTGTCTTGTCCCATCTTTTCTTCTTCTCTTCTTCTCTTCTTCCGATGTTGACACGATGCTCTCTCCAGCTGGAATGCTGTGTGCGAGCTGTGGAGCCATTTATATAGGTGGTGACCCCGCCCCCTTGTGACATCACGGTCCCAGCATGCGCAGGGACTCTGGGGTCATGCCGACTTATGACGCCAGAGTCCTTGCGCATGCTGGGACCATTACGTCACAAGGGGGTGGGGTCACCGCCTATATAAATGGCTGAGAAGAGAAGAACAAAGACAGTGCAGCAGACCGGGTCCCCTGCTGGCAAAAGAGCTGGAAGAAGATAGAGGAGGGGCCCGGGAGAAGAGGCGGAACACCGGGAGAAGTCGGAAGAAGACCCCAGAGCTGCCTAATAAATTACTCTTAAAACCTGTGTACTGTGTTTTTTTTTTTACACATTTTTCCCTAGGTGAATGCGTAGGGGTACCATGTACCCCATACTCATTCACATAGAATGGGGGGCTGGGATCTGGGGGCCTCCTTATTAAAGTGGGCTCCCGGATTCCGATAAGCCCTCCGCCCACAGACCCCGACAACCAATGACCAGGGTCGTTGGGAAGAGGCCCTTGTCCTCACCAACATGGAGACAAGGTGCTTTGGGGTGGGGGGCCCCCCAAGGCACCCAACCCCCCATGTTGAGGGCATGCAGCCTGGTACGGCTCAGGAGGGGGGGGGCGCTCGCTCGTCCCCACCCCCTTTCCTGACCGGCCAGGCTGCATGCTCAGATAAGGGTCTGGTATGGATTTTGGGGGGACCCCCACCCCGATTTTTCAGCGTAGGGGGTTCCCCTTACAATCCATACCAGACCTAAGGGCCTGGTATGCCCCTGGGGGGAACTCACGCCTTTTTTTTATTTAAAATTTGGCACGGCGTTCCCCCTCAGGATTCATACCAGACAGCTGTCAGCACTGGCTGTTGCTCATCGCGAAAGGAAAAAAAGTTTTCCTTTCCCGATGAGTGAGCCATCTCGGCGCTGGCTCCCGCGACAGGGCTCGCAGGTGTCAAATCTCGCCGATAACTACGGTGAGATTGACACAATATCGCGGTCACCTACTGTAACTTGCATATAAGCCTTTAAAATGAGCACTTTTGATTATGCATGTTCGTGTCCCATAGACTTTAATGGTGTTCGCGTGTTCGAACAAATTTTTTGCCTGTTCGCATGTTCTGGATGTGGACCGAACCAGGGGGTGTTTGGCTCATCCCTAGTTATGATTAAGGCCCACACAGATTTGAAAAGCGTGAGCATGGAAGCAGACTTGTCATTTTTATGCAGTGCGAATCCTGCGTTGCATCAGAGGGGGGCAGGGTCAACCGTACATGTCCCTGGGAAACCCTGGTGTTTCCCCTTGTCAGAGGGGGGCGGGGGTCACGTGATGGGTGGCCCCGCCCTCAGCTACATAGGGGCTATCAAGCTAGCGCCATGTCATTGGCTGGGTGCCTCCGGTGGAGGCAGGATCCTGTGCGTGTTCCTCGCTGGAGTCGCTGGAGATCATCCATCGCTGGAGATCGAGAATTGGATTACATCGCTGGAGTAGAAGCATGGATTTATCAGATTACATCGCTGGATTCTCTTATTATTTTTTTATTTTTAATAAAGGACTTGTCCAAAGCTGTCTCCTGTGGTTTTTTAACATTTTGATACTTTCTTTTTGTGAAATGGTAGGGGTGTAAATTAGATTTAAATGAGTGCATGTGATCAGTGCAAAGACCACACGTGACAAATTAAATCGTGGCGCTATTGATCAATAAATCTATACCACCTCCAAGGTGAAAGATATAACCTAACACACACCTTATGATCGGTGCCTATCTGTATATAGTGCAAAAAAAATATATAACACAAAAAATTATATATATATAGATGTGTGCAATAGTACTATGGTGAAAACATACTATTGATAGATCCACACCAAAAAATGTCTAAACAATGTATCAAAACACCACAAAATTATAACACAAAATTGAGAATAAATGTGACTTGGTGTCAATATCACTCAGATGCTGTTGTGAAGGTAACTTATATATATAAGCCCATCAGATGTCAATCCGTGAGCATCCCCGCACACTTCTATAAAAGTGACTGTGTAAATAAAGTCTCTTAAATATCACACAAGTGTGCCAACAAGTGTCCACATCAGTGCTAAAAGCAATAAAACTGGTGCATCCGCAAATTCCTTAATTATAGGAGTGTAGTTTCTTCTAGTGCAATCTTCCACCACACCTCTGTGTTCAGTGACCACTCTCCCTATGGACAGCCACTCACCAACTCATCATGCCTCCACTTGCGTATGAGGCTAAAAGGCATAGATGTCTGCTTCTATTGGCAAGGTTTAAATCTTATCCATCCGGAAGAGCGTTCCATGTGAAGACAAGAAAAACTTCCAATAGTGTAATACTGTAAAACTCTTTTAATAAATCACACTGTAAATACCACTTCAACAGTTTCACTCACATTGTGTAAAAAAATATAAAACCACAGCAAACTCCACAGCAATCTGTCAGGTGTAATATCAACCGGCTGCTAAGATCAATCTCCCAGGGGGTATGCGGTCACGGCGGACCCTCTGTGAGCCAGCGTGTAGGAAGTATCTCTCACCCTCTCCCCGCCTGCTTCTTGAATAGATATCGCCGTCTCCCCCACTCGATGATCCGTGCAGCTAACTTCCTTCTGTCACACGTACGTATTAAAATTACATGGACTTAATAACCCATATAAAATCCATATCAAATGACAATCCATAAAAATAGCCCCCCATTCATCACAACGTGAGGGCATATGTGGGATAGGGAACTATATAGTTTACCAACCTATAGAATCTGTCTAGAAATCATTTAAAAAGCAATTTAGGTCCAATTCAATGTTGAGGCCTCTCGGGGACAAACTCTTAAAGCGAAATATCCATTCCGTCTCTCTTTGTGAGAGGTCTCTTACCCTGTTGGACCCCCTCCAGGATGGGTAGACCACATCGATGCCACAAAATTGTAACAGCGAGGGGTCTTGTTGGTGTTTATCTCTAAAATGCTGTTACAATTTTGGTTATTAAGTCCATGTAATTTTAATTAGCAGATATGTTAATAAGTCGATCCACTGCATCATTTTGAGCATTAGGACTATGGATATTTTTTGATATTTTTTGAGATATTTTTTGTAGTATTATATTTAGTTTTTAATAATTATTAGTGACCATTCTCCATTGTAAGTTGAAATTTGGTCATTTAAGTAATATTATTTAGCCATTTTTATATAATTGTAACATTTTTAATATTTATCTTATGTATGTTTTATTATTAATATTGGTTGAATACACAGATTATAGTAAGCATGATGTTAGATATAGTCCCGAGTTATAACCACATTGAAGAGGTCGTTTCAATATCTATGACTGTGGGGATATCTATATTATGTATATTGCTTAGCATTGCTATGGTAATGCAGGATGTTATATGCACATATCGCTGTAACAGGTGTGAAGCATAGTGCTTGTTTTAATTGACATGTCAGGGTTTGAATACAGCAGCACGTCTTGGTCTGCTGTCACGATTGACGGGGGTTTGCGCCCACGGGGACACTCGTAAGGCGCAGGCGCCGAATGATCAGGTGCGCACGCGCACTGAGACTCCTCATTCGATTGGCGAGAGGGGGGATAAAAGGAATGATGGGGATCTGAAGCGGCCTATCCCATGATTAAGATACAAGCGTATCGAAACATGTCGGGGGCGTGGCCGTATGCAGGATAACACCACGTACGTGTGACAGAAGGAAGTTAGCTGCACGGATCATCGAGTGGGGGAGACGGCGATATCTATTCAAGAAGCAGGCGGGGAGAGGGTGAGAGATACTTCCTACACGCTGGCTCACAGAGGGTCCGCCGTGACCGCATACCCCCTGGGAGATTGATCTTAGCAGCCGGTTGATATTACACCTGACAGATTGCTGTGGAGTTTGCTGTGGTTTTATATTTTTTTACACAATGTGAGTGAAACTGTTGAAGTGGTATTTACAGTGTGATTTATTAAAAGAGTTTTACAGTATTACACTATTGGAAGTTTTTCTTGTCTTCACATGGAACGCTCTTCCGGATGGATAAGATTTAAACCTTGCCAATAGAAGCAGACATCTATGCCTTTTAGCCTCATACGCAAGTGGAGGCATGATGAGTTGGTGAGTGGCTGTCCATAGGGAGAGTGGTCACTGAACACAGAGGTGTGGTGGAAGATTGCACTAGAAGAAACTACACTCCTATAATTAAGGAATTTGCGGATGCACCAGTTTTATTGCTTTTAGCACTGATGTGGACACTTGTTGGCACACTTGTGTGATATTTAAGAGACTTTATTTACACAGTCACTTTTATAGAAGTGTGCGGGGATGCTCACGGATTGACATCTGATGGGCTTATATATATAAGTTACCTTCACAACAGCATCTGAGTGATATTGACACCAAGTCACATTTATTCTCAATTTTGTGTTATAATTTTGTGGTGTTTTGATACATTGTTTAGACATTTTTTGGTGTGGATCTATCAATAGTATGTTTTCACCATAGTACTATTGCACACATCTATATATATATAATTTTTTGTGTTATATATTTTTTTTGCACTATATACAGATAGGCACCGATCATAAGGTGTGTGTTAGGTTATATCTTTCACCTTGGAGGTGGTATAGATTTATTGATCAATAGCGCCACGATTTAATTTGTCACGTGTGGTCTTTGCACTGATCACATGCACTCATTTAAATCTAATTTACACTGTTTGTCTACAATAAGTGGCAGCTGTAGGTAGGAACTTTTAACTGGGTGAATAAGATCATCATTGTTAACCATCCTTAGCGCAGTGGGGGTTGACCTAGTATAGGAGGGATTGTTTTACCTAGGATAACCATATATTCATAAATGGTAGGGGTACAATGTACCCCTTACCAATTCACATGGGGGGGCGGGATCTGGGTGTCCCCTTTGTTAAAGGGGGCTTCCATATTCTGATAAGCCCCTGCCCGCAGACCTCCACAACCACCGGGCAAGGATTGTGGGGATGAGGCCCTTGTCCCCATCAACATGGGGACATCCTCCTTGTTGAGGGCATGTGGCCTGGTACGGTTCAGGAGGCCTGCCAGGTTGCGTGTTCGGATAAGGGTCTGGTGTGGATTTTTGGGGAAACACCACGCCATTTTTTTTGGCGCGGAGTTCCCCTTAAAATCAGGTCTGGTATGGATTTTTGGGGGGAACCCCACGCCATTTTTTTAAATTTTGGTGTGGAGTTCCCCTTAATATCCATACCAGACCTGAAGGGCCTGGTAATGGAATTTTGGGGGACCCCCATGCATTTTTTTAAAAATTTTTCAATGACTTTCAATGACTTGTCAGGATCGACAATTCATTAATAGCCGACACTAGCGCTAGCACTTTTAAATGACTTTTTTTCCTTTAGAAATGTAATTTTGCTCTTGGACTGTTATAAACACGGGAAACATGTGCTACTATAGACATCCCCCAGGTACGAATATTAAAGGAATATTTCACTTTTATTGTTTCACTTTAAGCATTATTAAAATCACTGCTCCCAAAAAAACGGCTGTTTTTAAAACTTTTTTTTGCATTGATACATGTCCCCTGGGGCAGGACCCAGGTCCCCAAACACTTTTTATGACAATAACTTACATATTAACCTTTAAAACTAGCACTTTCAATTTTTCATGTTCGTGTCCCATAGACTTTAACGGTGTTCGCGTGTTTGAACAAATTTTTTGCCTGTTCGCATGTTTTGGATGCGAACCGAACAGGGGGGTGTTCGGTCCATCCCTAGTCATCAAACCTGTCCTCAGGGCCTACTAACAGGCCAGGTTTTATGTATTACCTTGGGGAGATGCAAACTAGAATACTGCAATCACTGAGCAGCAAATTATATCACCTGTGATGTATTTCAATTATCTTGCAAACCTGGCCTGTTAATGGGCCCTGAGGACAGTGTTGATGATCACTGGAATAGAGCATCTCTGAATGTCTTCTGCTTTTTCCTATTGAAGTCACATCCGACAGCCTGATGAGCACCACACATTTGCACAGAGTATTCTGCTGTTTGGGTTGAGCGGCTGTAGTGTGTTTTATTGGATCTGATACTTAATGCATTCTACAGCGCAAAATATGGAGTTTCAACCACCTATAGCAACCAGTTTCAATAATGAAACAAATGGCATGGAATATAGCAATAGGATCTTTTCCTAACCGAATCTGAATATGTATGTGTTAAATGCTTATTAAAATAAAAAATATTTTTTTCCTACTCCAGGATTATTAAAGTCCAGAATATGCTTACAAATGATCCTAACTGAATCTAAAGTACAGATAACAAAAAGGAATTTTTTTAAAGACAGCCGGTTGATGTTGAAAACCAAGGACATTAGTAGGCACGCAAGGTTACAGGGATACATCTCCAGTCAGTTCACATCTGTTTATGCATTCGTTTATGTTGTTTAACATACTAATGTTCAGCACTATTTTGCCATTTGCTTTTTAGCTAGTTGTTTTGTTATTGGCATTTTTAGGTTAGAGCATGGCTGAAAATAAACAGCCTGCCATACAATGCTATGTAATTTATTTTCTCTTTAAATCTGCCACACATCTGCAAATTAGACTGCCAAAGGTGTTTCTCCAGCAGTAATGTCCAAATCTAACAGGTGTAACCTGTGTTAACCAACTTCTAACACTCTATGAGTTTTAAAAAAAATATGTATGTGTCTATCTCAGTCCAGATTTTTTTAATGGTTTCATTTCCATCTTGACCCAATGACATCTGGCCTGGGCTTAAACTAAGTTTACTGCACATACCCATAAAATTAGTATTAAACCCAAAAGCATACATTTATTATATTGCAGCTTACTAATTCTTAGATAGGCTTTCTTTCCTTTTACTTTCACCTGGTAATCTGGCCCCTAAAGCCTCGTACACATGATCAGATTTTCGTTCGGGAATTGTGTGATGAAAGACTGCCTAAAATCCGACCATTAGTATGCTCCATCAGACAATTGTTGGCCAACTTTCCACCAACAAATGTTGGATGGCAGGCTAGTAAATTTTCGGCGGGCAACGGTCTGTTGTCAGATTTTCCTATCGTGTATACACAAGTCCATCACACAAAAGTCCAAAGTACAATTACTACTCATGAAACACAACATTAGCAGAAGGTGCCCAAAGGATGGCGCTCAAGAGCTGAAATTCTACGTAGTAAGTGACTACGTTCGTGTTTGTTGTCCAACAATTGTGTACCGTTTGTATGCAAGACAAGTTCACGACACACGCCCTTCGGACAAAAGTCTGGTGCTTTGTCTGCCAACATTCCGATCATGTGTACGAGGTTTTAGCCTTTTGTTTGTAGCAGTTAGAGGGTTAAGACAAACCATTTATCACTGACAGGGGTGCTTACAATGGTCAGCTTTTATTTATGGAAAACCTTTATCTCAAAAGGAACACAACTTTTGCTTTAACTGCTTATAAAGTGTTAGCTGGCTACGCTTCAATTTGTTGATGTATTTAAATTTGGTAGTGCAACTAACACTCCTTTCCCTTCACTGACAATGCTGCTGTCCCAAAGCGTCTGTGTTGCTCCTTGATCCAGAGTGGGGGCACTCTAATACAGGAGGTGTGTTACTGGCCAGATCATCAGCTAAAAACAGAGGGAAAATAAAGCATAAAAAAGAAAAAGAATGCAGCCACCACATCTAATGATTGATAAGGTGCAATATATTACATTTTTGGTTTTGGATTTATTATTGCTTTAAGGAAACCAAAGGCATGGTGTGCACCTTCATGTAATTGACAACAATGCAAAGAAGCTCCCACCATTAAATAATTTCCAGTGATCGTACATCAGCACATTGAGACACACAACACCTGCAGTAGTAGAACTACCAAGCTCAATGTATGGCTAAAATAAGGAGGACTCTTTGGTACTAATAACAAATCCCCGGTAGAAGTAAGCAAATGCTAAGCTGGAACACTTTGCAGCGAGGAAAGGACAGAGCAAGTTCTGCGGCTGTATCCCAACTATTCCTGACAGACAGTCTCCATTATTTCCCCAATTCCCAATACATAACTGGGATTCTGAAGAGGAGCACAGTCAGCCACCAGATACTAATAAGTACACAACATTAGCAGATGTTTCCTCTGTGGAGCATTCAGAAGGGAAGCTGAACCAATCTTAAAAAAGGTCAATTATAAAACCGTAGCTAAATGGCAAACTTTTATGTTTATATTTCTTAATGCCTCTGAATAACTTTCTGTGTGTTATTGCAAATATACAGTATCTCACAAAAGTGAGTACACCCCTCGCATTTTTGTAAATTTGCTATCCCCTCAAAATAATTCAACACACAGCCATTCATGTCTAAAGCGCTGGCAATAAAAGTGGGTACGCTCCTAAATGAAAATGTCCAAACTGGGCCCAAAGTGTCAATATTTTGTGTGGTCACCATTATTTTCCAGCACTGCCTTAACCCTCTTGGACATGGAGTTCAACAGAGCTTCACAGGTTGCCACTGGAGTCCTCTTCCACTCCTCCATGATGACATCACAGAGCTGCTGGATGTTAGAGACTTTGCACTCCTCCACCTTCCATTTGAGGATGCCCCACAGATGCTCAATAGGGTTTAGGTCTGGAGACATGCTTGGTCAGTCCATCACCTTTACCCTCAGCTTCTTTAGCAAGGCAGTTTTCATCTTGGAGGTGTGTTTGGGGTCGTTGTCATGTTGGAATACTGCCCTCCAGCCCAGTTTCCGAAGGGAGGGGATCATGCTCTGCTTCAGTATGTCATAGTACATGTTGGCATTCATGGTTCCCTCAATGAACTGTAGCTCCCCAGTGCCGGCAGCATTCATGCAGCCCCAGACCATGACACCCCCACCACCATGCTTGACTGTAGGCAAGACACACTTGTCCTTGTACTCCTCAGCTGGTTGCCCCAGATACACGCTTGACACCATCTGAACCAAATAAGTTTATCTTGGTCTCATTAGATCACAGGACATGGTTCCAGTAATCCATGTCTTTATTCTGCTTGTTTTCAGCAAATGATTGCGGGCTTTCTTGTGCATCATTTTTAGAAGATGCTTCCTTCTAGAACGACAGCCATGCAGACCAATTTGATGCAGTGTACGTTGTATGGTCCCCTTCAACCCCTGCAGCAATGCTAGCAAGCACTCATATGTCTATTTCCCAAAGACAACCTCTGGATATGACACTGAGCACATGCATTCAATATCTTTGGTCGACCATGACGAGGCCTGTTCTGAGTGGAACCTGTCCTGTTAAACTGCTGTATGGTCTTGGCCACCGTGCTGCAGCTTAGATTCAGGGTCTTGGTAATATTCTTATAGCCTAGGCCAGTGATGGCAAACCTTGGCATCCCAGATGTTTTGGAACTTCATTTCCCATGGTGCTCATGCACTCTGCAATGTATTGCATCAATGGAAATGTAGTTCCAAAACATCTGGAGTGCCAAGGTTCGGCATTACTGGCCTAGGCCATCTTTATGTAGAGCAATTCTTTTTTTCAGATCCTCATGGCAAAGAACTTTTTTCAGTTCTTTGCCATGAGGTGCCATGTTGAACTTCCAGTGACCAGTATGAGAGAGTGAGAGCGATAACACCAGTATTGGTCAGTATTTGGTAGAAGCACCTTTTTGATCTAATACAGCCATGAGTCTTTTTGGGAAAGATGCAACAAGTTTTTCACACCTGGATTTGGGGATCCTCTGCCATTCCTCCTTGCAGATCCTCTCCAGTTTTGTCAGGTTGGATGGTAAACGTTGGTGGACAGCCATTTTTAGATCTCTCCAGAGATGCTTAATTGGGTTTAAGTCAGGGCTCTGGCTGGGCCATTCAAAAACAGTCATGGAGTTGTTGTGAAGCCACTCCTTCGTTATTTTAGCTGTGTGCTTAGGGTCATTGTTTTTTTGGAAGGTAAACCTTCGGCCCAGTCTGAGGTCCAGAGCACTCTGGAGAAGGTTTTCCTCCAGAATATCCCTGTACTTGGCCGCATTCATCTTTCCCTCAATTGCTACCAGTCGTCCTGACCCTGCAGCTGAAAAACACCCCTACAGCATGATGCTGCCACCACCACGCTTCACTGTTGGGACTGTATTGGACAGGTGATGAGCAGTGCCTGGTTTTCTCCACACATACCGCTTAGAATTAAGGCCAAAAAGTTCTATTTTGGTCTCATCAAACCAAAGAATCTTATTTCTCACCATCTTGGATTCCTTCAGGTGTTTTTTTAGTAAACTCCATGCGGGCAATCATGTGTCTTGCACTGAGGAGAGGCTTCCGTCGGGCCACTCTGCCATAAAGCCCCGACTGGTGGAGGGCTGCAGTGATGGTTGACTTTCTACAACTTTCTCCCATCTCCCGACTGCATCTCTGGAGCTCAGCCACAGTGATCTTTGGGTTCTTCTTTACCTCTCTCACCAAGGTTCTTCTCCCCCGATAGCTCAGTTTGGCCAGACGGCCAGCTCTAGGAAGGGTTCTGGTCATCCCAAATGTCTTCCATTTAAGGATTATGGAGGCCACTGTGCTCTTAGGAACCTTAAGTGCAGCAGAAATTTTTTTGTAACCTTGGCCAGATCTGTGCCTTGCCACAATTCTGTCTCTGAGCTCTTCAGGCAGTTCCTTTGACCTCATGATTCTCATTTGCTCTGACATGCACTGTGAGCTGTAAGGTCTTATATAGACAGGTGTGTGGCTTTCCTAATCAAGTCCAATCAGTATAATCAAACACAGCTGGACTCAAATGAAAGTGTAGAACTATCCTCAAGGACGATCAGAAGAAATGAACAGCACCTGAGTTAAATATATGAGTGTCACAGCAAAGGGTCTGAATACTTAGAACCATGTGATATTTCAGTTCTTCTTTTTTAATAAATCTGCAAAAATGTCAACAAGTCTGTGTTTTTCTGTCAATATGGGGTGCTGTGTGTACATTAATGAGGGAAAAAAATGAACTTGAATGATTTTAGCAAATGGCTGCAATATAACAAAGAGTGAAAAATTTAAGGGGGACTGAATACTTTCTGTCCCCACTGTACATTAAATTCTCTGTAATAAAGCACCAGGCTCCTTCAGACACTTCTCAAAACTTTACACAACACATTTGACTCCAACCAGCCTCCTTCTTCTATGAATGTTGCTACCATAATTGTAATTTACAAGCTGGGAAAAACTGATTACTATAGGCCCACATCTTTATTGTATACAGATACATAAGTGGTAGAAAAAGTTTTACATACTGTAACTGCATTGCCACATTGATTCATAAACCATTCAGAAAGAACAATGTAGCGCTGGACTAGTGAAAAAGAACACATATATTGATATATATATAATTATACCAAGACCCACAAAATTGTCATGAGTCAATAAGTGATATTAGGTAATGTGAAACCATATCTTAAATAGGTGTATACAAAACTATAAGTGAAAAATAATTAAATAATATTTTTAATTATTATTTAATTATTTTTCACTTATAGTTTTGTATACACCTATTTAAGATATGGTTTCACATTACCTAATATCACTTATTGACTCATGACAATTTTGTGGGTCTTAGTATAATTATATATATCAATATATGTGTTCTTTTTCACTAGTCCAGCGCTACATTGTTCTTTCTGTATGTTCTATGTGCCCTTGTATTGGGGTTATTGTGTTTCAGCTGCAGGACTTCCTTCACGGTCCCTTATTTCAGTTTTTATTATCATTTATACTTAGCACCTAGCACAATTTCTTTTTCTTTTTTGGTTTTTGTATATTCATAAACCATTACACATCAGTCAGTCTTTCTTACTATGTGAAATACCAACAAAGTTGTACTTTTGTTGGATGCCACCAAGACCTGTGACCTAGTCAAATGACCCTACCTTTGGGAGGACCTTCCCCAGTTTGTCATAAGCCCTAATTTTGTCACCTGGCTCAAAACTCTTTACTCTCTATTCAATCTGCCAAAGTGATTAGTGGCATTTGCTCAGCTCTTTGTCTCCTTTCACCTCACCTATTTGCACTAGCATTTGAGTTATTGGCAATATTGATCAGGGACTCCGCTAACATAGAAGGTTTTAAGAGAGGTGATGTAGAAGAAAAAATTATGTTAAATGCCAATGACACCCTGCTATTTCTCTGAGACATGACTGTTCCCCTCCAGAATCTGATATTTTGACAAGTTGACTATTTTTATGCATATTCTCAAACTTTTACCTATGTAGCAGTATTATACCTTTCATAATGTAAGGAAGGCACTAAATAATAA
Source organism: Aquarana catesbeiana (assembly GCF_042186555.1). Taxonomy (NCBI): domain Eukaryota; kingdom Metazoa; phylum Chordata; class Amphibia; order Anura; family Ranidae; genus Aquarana; species Aquarana catesbeiana. Next base: position 222,455,760 of record NC_133325.1, on the reverse strand, counting down.
CTGAAGATTATATGAAATGCAACTTTGAAATCTGTAAAGCAATTGTGTCTCTATTTTTTTTCTTGTTCAGATCCTTGTTTTCCTCTTCCATATTGTAGTATGTTTACTTACCATGCTAACATAACAATGAAAGCAAGAGTTTCTTTTTTTCATACATAAAAAAAAAAAACAAACATTTACAACAAAAATGTAACTGATATAAAAAATATTTTAAAAAATTGAGACTCCAAAATGACAGCAGATATGTTAGTGTTTATCGTCTTTAAACTCTAATCTACAGAACTATAGGATGAGGACATGGGAGTGAGGCATAAGGTCATAAGCAGATCATAATTGAGCATAGGTCACGTGAGAAAGTATTTATGAGTGAGGTCAGAAAGGTGTGACATATGTTACTGAGTGATTTAAGGTACTTTGGCTTTCCATAAACGCAAGAATAAAATGAATTAAAGGATTGACAGTTCGGGTCAGCATGTGAAAGATTACATGAAATGCCGATTTTCCTTGCTGTAAAATCTCGCCTTCTTATCCCTGTTGCTGCTACTAGAGCATGTAGAAACATAAATGATACAAGGTCTGGTGTCACCCCAATATCACCTCCATCCCTAATTCAATACATATATACATGGGATTTGTCCTGGGACTTTGAGTGAGGTGAATATGGTTAGTCAAAAAACATATCATGGAAGTAAAAAAATATTGATTTATTACAATTATTGAGCATCTGAAACAAAACAGCAATAAATGCAGGCCGATAAAATATGCATACAATGTGAACATGGGACAATCCACATACATGGTAAAACAGTGTATACCAATATACAAACATCAGAGAAATGTGCAAGCATCGGCAGTACCCAATGACGTTTCGCGAGACCGTGTTCATTCTTCAGGGGTAAATGCTTTGCTATATCTGTAATACAAGTAGTAAATCAAATGAATGAGTGTAGGTTGCATCAAAATAGGCAGGGAGGTGAGTAATCATCGGGGTCAGACTGTGGGACCCCATACTCACCAATGGGCTGGGCCAGGTCATCAGTCGCTGATTCCACTGGTGGCGGAAGCAACAAACATCCAGCACGGGAGCTGAGGAGGAGGAGCAAACGGTAACCTCAACGGGGTAACAACCGGAGCACCGACGCAGCTTTGGTAGATACAAATGCAAGTGTCCCTAGAGGTCTCCCTTTGTCCATGATCATGAACTGCAAAGATGGTAAAAAAGAATATGTGGATATCAGAAGGACCCTGGAAATGCAGGTGAGCTTCCTGCAGTGTTTCATATACATATAAATATATAGAGACCAGCATGAAGTAAGTGCTGGTATATGCTGGGAGACTGGAAGGGCATGAAAATAAAACATTACAGAGTAAAAAAAACTACTAGAGCATGTAAATCATATGTATATGATAACCTATTTAAAAGATTAGAAATGTGTGAAAAAAAAAACACATAACAGTCAAAAATTCGATGTCTTTTTTAAAAAAAAAGTCTCAACTAATGAATAGTGACATGTTTGCTAAAGACTGCTGCATTTGGTACATCATCATTGCTCATTGTTCTGTATTATTAAGTAACACCAAGTGATTAGTACATCTCATTGTTCGAAGAGCATGATGAGTTATTCTGCTGCAAGTGGGCTATAACATGACATTTTATTCTCACTGTTTAATCCAGCTCATGCAAAACAATATTCACTCATAATTTTTTTCTCTTTTTGTTGCTCAGTTTTGTTATGTCCTTTTAGCTTTATTACATCTACTTTTCTGCAAAAAATTCAATATTAGAACAAAGGATGTGACATTATTTAATATTCATAAGTGAATACCGTATTTACTGTGCTGGCAATACATTTTCTGATTGCTATTAATAAACTTTCGGTGACAGGTTTAATGAAAAGGGAGGTGTTCAATCTCGTTCTTCATTTTTTAAGAGCAACTCCCCTTTTCCAGAAAAAAAAAAAATGTATGTAACTGCTTCACAAGCCATTTTGTAATTTGTTATAAATCACTTGACGGCCAATGTGTATACTATGGTGCTGATTTACTAAAACTGGAGGGTGCAAAATCTGGTGCACCTCTGCATAGAAACCTTTCAGGTTTTTTTTTGTTTTTTGTTTTTTGGCAAAGCTTAATTGAACAAGCTGAAGTTAGAAGCTGATTGGCTACCATGCACAGCTGCACCAGATTTTGCACTCTCCAGTTTTAGTAAATCAACCCCTTTATGTCAATGGTGGCCAACTTACTTGATAAAGGAACCTCGAGTGTGGCCCCTGACATCACCAAAGAAAGTGGTGGGATTGTACATGCTACAGTAGATATCCCTAGACTACTGGTGTGCTATAGGAGATTGTCAAATACTGCAGACATGCTACAGGCATGGTTGGACATGATGGATGTGCTGTAGGTGACTGTCAAACACTGTGGACACTACTAGAATTGAATGCCTGTAATGTCAGCCCTCCGCCCAGCCCCCTTGAAAAATATATGGCACCATATTTGATATTCCTATGAGCAAGATACATTATGTTAGAGAAAGGCTAGAGGAAAATTACACAGAACATAAAAAAAAAATTGATAGAACAGAAAAAGTAAACAAGGTGTGAAAAAAATAAATCAAATTATAAACAGGAGCTACTAAATCTTAAGTTCATGAATAGTTTCCTTTGCTGTCCTTGTGTAAACTCTTAAGCAGCACTGACTACAGCCTTATGGGGACCAAGGGCAACACAGTAGCTAAACAATTACTCCATGTGGCCCTCAGGCTGCAGTTTAGGCACCAGTGCCATACTGTATATAATGGTACTACTTTTTCCTAGGTCACCAATAGTATATGGGATATTTAATGGCAACTAAAGGCCTACATCAAGCTTGTCACTGCAGTTGCAGCTGTAAATATATATTTATTAAAATCTGTAGCATCTCCACCTTCAGTATAAGTACCAATTCACATCACAATGCTGTGCTTCTGTGCAATTTGCATTGTGGTGCATTAAACGACCCATTTAAATTGAATGAGCTGAAACGCACAGAAACACAAGCAAAAATGGTGAAGGCTCCTTTTAATAGCAGCACAATGCCCAGGAACCTATGTGTTGTGTTGCTCTGGGTTACACATGTGTTTTGGAGGTATGTTGGGATGCCATTCTCAATGAACCACACCACAGCGACATACACCTGTAGCATACATTGCTTGTCACATGTTACTGCAACACAAAAGTATAAATGAATCCTAATTGATCTAGGCACTTCTACATTGTGGAAATAAAGAAACAACCTTCCCCAGCTCTCATTCCTCTGACGATTAGACCATCACCTTCCCTTGATGTCAGTCTCAGCACCATATATGTTCTAAAATGCTGAACTGAGGGTTCACTGATCTCCTTTTTGCTTAGAATGAATCTGCAAGTGCTCAATCCCAAGCTATTCTGGATTCAAACTTATGCCTCGTATGCACAATAGGATTTTCCGACACCAAAACCGTGCATTTTTTTCCGAAGGATGTTAGCTCAAACTTGTCTTGCATACACACGGTCACACAAATGTTGTCGGAAATTCCGAACGTCAAGAAAGCAGTGACGTACAACACGTATGACGAGCCGAGAAAAATTAAGTTCAATAGCCAGTGCGGCTCTTCTGCTTGATTCTGAGCATGCGTGGACTTTTGTGTGTCGGAATTGTGTGCACACGCTCGGAATTTCTGACAACAAGTTTTGCTCTCAAACATTTGTTGGCGGAAATGGGATCACAGGCGGTATTGAACTCCAGACATGCAATAAAGACCAAATTGACACCATTTGGATGAAAATGGCCGCGGCCTTATTTATTGGTTTTCACAACATATATCTTTTAATATATAATTCATCATCTTTTATCACTTTCAAATCTTATAAAATTATCAACTTTTTTAAAATCAAGAAAACCCCAGCTTAGTCATTAAGGCTCGAGCTGTAAAATTAATTAAATCCATTACAATAACTTTCCCCAACCGACATGTCTAATGCAAAGCATTCAGCATGTCACCTACCCCAAAACCGCGGCCAATTCAATGCATGTCTGGAGATTCGAATTAAAAATGTCCAAACCGATCTCAGATAAATAAATGCCATCATCCCTATAGAGGCCCGGAACACCACCCTCCACATCAACGTGCCTGAATGAAATACCCAAAGAACTTCTTATAACCCTTCTCGCTCTTGTTCCTGGTCACCCAGAGACTCCTTGCAATGCCCACAGATACATCATCTACACCTTTGGACATCGGTAACCGTGATCTATATTCCACTTCAGGAGGTCAGGGTAAGAACCCAAAGACTGATGCGTACATCCCCCCCTCTAATCCATGCCCTCTGACACCATTCCACCTTCCCCCCCTATGTATTGCTACTCACAATGTCCAGGGGATAAATTCCCCAATAAAAAGACGAAAACTTTTTAAACATTACCAATCTCAAAAGATTGAAGTCATCTTATTACAGGAAACTCATTTCCCGTCATCATACAACCCCTCCTTCCTACATAGCAACTATCCCCAGTTTTACCTCTCCAATGCAGGTAATAAAAGCAAAGGAGTGGCCATATGTTCCTCTAAAAACCTAAAATTCTCCCTAACAGACACCATAAGAGACCATGCAGGCAGATACATTTTAGTAAAGGGCACTATCGAAGGCACACAGTAGTATTCATTTGTTTCTTATTATTACGCCCCAAATAAAGGCCAGGCTGCCTTCTTTTCCTCCATGATGTCTGCACTAGGCCCAGAGTTGAAAGGGAAAATAATCATGGGAGGCGACGCAAACCTTCCCTTTGATCAATCTCTTGACAAATCAGGGTCAGGACTCTCTTGGCCAAAGAAACCTCCGAAACAAAGCACTAACATAGCCTCCACACTATACTCTGTGGGCCTTGTGGATATCTGGAGGGAACTGAACCCGAGATCCAAAGACTACACACACTACTCCGCTCCACACCACATTTACACTAGAATTGATCACATTTTCATTCAGTCACACAACATTCCATCCGCCACCAAAGCGATCATCAGGGACACAACCATGTCCGATCATTCTATGGTTCATTTATACTTACAGCATTCTCACAACCCCAACACGAATTTTATCTGGCATCTCAATGAAGGGCTGCTAAGTGATCCGAAACTTTCAGCAGAGCACTCTGACCTCCTTGACGAGCCAATAACTGAATCGGAAGTCCTCAAAGTCATAAAACAGCTTAAACAGAACTCTGCCCCGGGTCCAGATGGCTTTTCAGTCATCTATTACAAAAAATTTGCCACCACTCTTGCCCCATTCATGGTCAAGTTCTTTAATTATCTCAGGTCTGGTTCTCCCCTGGACAAAGCCCTGAACCTAGCTTATATATCAGTTATTCCTAAGCCTGGTAAAGATTCAACTTTGGTGTTTAACTATTGTCCTATCTCTTTAATTAACAAGATCTTAACAAAAATCCTGTTCAATAGACTTTCATCCTGTATCCCGGGGAGACAAGGACCTGACCAGGGAAGGGAGTCCCCACCAAGAAGGATTTTTACTGTCGATTGACCTACAAAAGGCGTTCGACACGGTCACCTGGCCTTACTTATTCAATGTCCTAGGGAGATGGGGTTTTGGCCCACACTTTCTAGGGACATTACGAGCCCTGTATTCTGGCCCTAGTGCACAGGTTAGACTTCAGGTCTGTTATTCTGACCCCTTACCCATTGAAAAAGGTACCAGACAAGGCTTCCCTTTATCCCCCCTCCTTTTTGCCATAGCTATCGAGACACTTGCCATAGCAATTAGGTCTCACCCTGATATTAGAGGAGTTTTCTGTGGAAAACAAGAACATAAATGCGCATTGTTTGCAGACGACCTGCTATTATTTGTCACCTCTCCACTGATATCAACGCCCAACATTTTCTCTCTGCTTGATAAATTTGGCAAAATCTCAGGACTCCTCGTAAACGTCTCAAAATCCTTAGCGTTAAATATTACTATCCCTCCTAATTTACTCGGTAATCTACAAAAACATTTCCCGTTCTCTTGGTGCTCGAATTTCATCCCGTACCTAGGGGTCAATCTTCCCCCTAAAATAGACTCTCTATACTCCTCTGATTACCCAGCCGCTTTCCACAAACTGACTTCAGATTTCACTACTTGGGCTAAACACAACCTATCTTCGCTAGGCCACATAAACTCAATCAAAATGACCCTTCTCCCTCGCCTCCTGTACTTATTTAGATCCCTACCTATCCCAATCCGGAAATCACAATTACATACGCTTCAATCTAAAATCCTACAATTTATATGGGGACCCAAAGGCAGAAGATGTTCTAAATCTGTTTTATTTAGACTCAAATCTCAAGGGGGGTTTGCCCTTCCCGAAATCTGGTGGTATTATCAAGCAGCACAGTTGGCCCAGATTTCTATAGTATATTCACGAGGTCCAAAACCTGATTGGGTATCTATGGCGAGACAAGCAGTTACCCTCCATCCTTCTTCATCCTGCTGGGCACCAAAATAACAATAGCAGCCCATTGGAAAAAAACGATAGTTCCGATCACAGCGGTGAAGCATAAAATACCTTGAATTATGGCGCAGGAGAAAATAGTGAGCATTATGCAAGACAAAACCCGTAACTTTGAACTGACCTGGGAACCCTGGGCTAACTACTGTCATATTCCTTTTTATCCATGTGTTAAATCTCCCTAATGAATAAGACTAAGAGTGACCCCTCTGAAACCCCCACCTCCTCATATCCCTTTCCCTTGATCTCTTCCCTCCCTTACTTCTCCTCTTCTATTCTTTTCCCCACCGGTCCATGACAATATACACAAGACAAGGCCGATCCTGACAATTTTTTTATATAATACAACAACAATTGAGTCTAGTTTCACCAAAACTCCTACCCCTCAAGCTACCTGAGTTCACTTCCTTCCCCGCTCCTACCAACCAAGTTTCAGTTATGGTTATATTGTTTACTATTTTTTTCTTTTCTTTTCTCCGTTTTGAAGCTTTAACAGCTCTACACAACACTTACTCGAGCTTTACTTTCCTTAATGATGACCAGGGTCTAAATATTGTTAGAATTAAGGGGAGGAGGGTCCCCCAACCCACAGCATGATCCCTTTAGGGGTGGCTGGGGGTTCTCCCTCTTTCCCTCCTCTATATTACTTACTAGGCTTTGGGGAACAACAACCTCATATTCCCCTTGGACCTGCTATTAAGCTTATAACTCCGATAGGAGAACATGGAGTTTGTGTTGTTTAATGTCATAACATTCTTTTTCATTTATGCATATATGGTCTATGCTGTTACCCCACAAGTAAGTTATATGTTATCGCACTTTATGTTTGGCCATGTTGGTCAATATATGTACTCTTTAAGCCACATGTACCAAACGTTCCCCTTTATCTCCTGTTGTTCTTTTGATTTTTGATTTTTAATTTCCTGGAACGTACTTTGTGAATATTAAACCAATAAAAATTTATTGAAAGAAATGCCCAAAGAATGTGTCAAAAATTTCTGAACCACCCTATTCACCCTCTTCCTAATTTTTTCAAATGGTTTAAAATTGGAAGATTCCAGCCAGCGCAATCTAGGGATGATTTCTGAAAAAACTATTACTGACTGAGGCGATGATGTGCTGATAACTCGCAGAGTATTGTGTATGTTGGCTATCAAGTCCAACGTTCTGATCTGACCAATGTCATTTCCCCCTAAGTGTAACAAGATCACATCCGGGGAAGGATACAACATATACATTCGATTTATCTCAAAGATCAATTCCTCCCACACCATATCATGGCAACCTCTCCAACTAACCATAAACTTATCTTTATCTAAACCTAAATTAGCACCATAACTTCTTGCCCCAGCTCTTTTCTGTGCCCAATAAATGAATGAATGGCCCAGGATCCATATCACTCTTTACTTGTAATAGATTAAATAGAAGTGTTAGGACGAATGTAACTTTGTAAGCACCGGACTTCCACCTACCTATGTTCTTTATGTTTATTTCATTGAGGCCTATTTGAGCAGCTTCCGTTGCTGCTCCAATTCAAAAGGAGTGGGAAGAAAATTGCATATGATGCACATTCAGAGCCAAAAGACATTTATTAAAAACCACATTAAATTGATATTTTGTCAATGGTGTTCCATCCAAATGGATGAATAACTTAGCCTGCAAATTAGGTCTACATGTTATATAATCTCGAGACAAACAAACAGGGCATTCATCCAAATGGATGAATAACTTAGCCTGCAAATTAGGTCTACATGTTATATAATATCGAGACAAACAAACAGGGCATATGGAGACATCTGTACAACAATTTAAACTTAACCAATGACCTTTACTAAATATGTCAGTTTTGCTATGTGGAATAAACAGACCCAAACTATGTAAAAAATCTTCAAGTTATGGAATAGAATACCTGTACCTCTATTTTCGGAGGCCGGTACAACTTCGGATATTCTCAGTGCTGCAAAAAAAGTCAGTGTAAAAACTGCCTTAAACAATAAAGCTTCATAGTCTGAATAACAGATCAAAAAAGAAAGACACTCCAGATAATAATTTATTGATGTGCGACCATGAATAATGTTTCCCCATCAGTAAATTCAGAAATCCTAACACTGTTTTTTTCTAAATTTCCAAAGGCATTAAATTTATCGAAAATACAAAAGACCCCCATAACTACCATGTGTAGGAATGATTATTCCAAGTTGTAGGAGCCACCGAATGTTGAATATGTGCACATGTTAAATCAAATCCCATAACTTCTGAGGGAATGGCTGACAAAACTGATCTGCGCTGGGTAACAACTGGAAAAAACGCTGCATCTGTCGATGAGAAAGGGCATCTGCTATTAGATTTAATTTACCAGGAATATATGTCACTTTAATCCAAATGTTATATTGAAGACACTGAAAAACGAAGTATCTCAACAAATGAATAACCGGTGGTGACTTGGAGGACAGACAATTGATTGCAAACAGAACACCTCTATTGTCTGTACTAATCAATATCTGTCTATTGGCGAATTGCTGACCCCATATTTCTAATGAAACAATAATTGGGAATAGCTCCAATAAAACTATATTTTTGCAAAATCTGTTTTTTAACCATCGGTTAGGCCACAATTCGGAACACCAGTGTGTATTATTATTATACAGGATTTATATAGCGCCAACAGTTTACGCAGCGCTTTACAATAGAAAAGGGGGACAATACAGTTATAATACAATAAGATACAAGAGGATTAAGAGGGCCCTGCTCAGAAGAGCTTATTCCATATTGTACCAAAACCCACAGAACATGCTGAATCTGTAAATAGACAAAAATCAGTGTTTAGTACAAATTCCTGTTGCCATATTGTTTTTCCATTGAAATACTCCAAAAATTCCAACCAAACTAATAAATCTTCCTTCATATCAGCCGTTACCCTAACATATGAATTTGGATTTTTTAAACCCAAAATCGCAGCATACCAATATCTAGAAAAAACTCACCCTATAGGCAAAATTCTAGTTGCAAAAGCTAAGGACCCTAATGACGACTGAATATCTTTCAACGTAGCTTTCCATTTTCTTCATAAAGACAACATGAGCTGTTGCATTTTATAAATTTTTCTTCCGGTAATCGAAATTCCATAAGTAAAGAATCTATGGTTATTCCCAAAAATTCTATAGTAGTGTTTGGAGATATAGTCTTTTCCATAGCCAATGGCACTGCAAACACCCTGCAAACTTCTTGAAAAGCAGACAATAAATCATCGCATTCCGCCGATCGTGCTGGACCCATAAATAAAAAGTCATCCAAATAATGTATGAGATTACTGTAACCTGTTGTATATGATACAACCCATTCCGGGAATGTAGTGAAAGTTTCAAAATATACACAAGATAATGAGCAACCCATTGGGAGGCATTTATCAAAAAAGAAATTATTATCAAAATAAATTACCAACGAATTAAAGCTAGACGAATGAATTGGTAACAATCGAAAAGCTGATTGAATGTCTGCTTTTGCAAGAAGCGCATTCGGATCCAACCTTTGCAATACCGAAATTGCTTTGTCGAAAGATGTGTAAGAAACTGAAGCTAGTTCTGGATCAATCTGATCATTTAAAGAATCTCCGTGTGGGAAAGATAAATGATGAATCATCCTATAACTATTAGGTTCCTTTTTGGAAATAATACCTAACAGAGATATCCGAACATTTTTGAAAGGTGGATAAGCAAAAGGACCTTCCATCCTCCCTTCAGGAATTTCTTTACATAACTTATGCCGTACTATATTCGGATATAAAGAAACTGACTGTAAATTATCAACAACAGAACACCCTTTACCTGTGAATTCCGGCAAATAAAAACCATCTGCAAAACCTTCAATGCGGAATTGTGCTTTCTCTCGCTTTGGATAAACCAGCAGCCACGGAGGCATTTTTTCAATTTCACCAGTGTCACAGCTTTTTTTAACCTGTTCTCTATGGGATATTTGTGCAGTTTGTAACTTTCAAAAACACTAATGCCCCGTACACATGGTCGGATTTTCCAGCGGAAAATGTGTGAATGGAGCGTGTTGTCGTGTGTGGGCTCCATCGTACTTTTTCTATCGGATTTTCCGACACACAAAGTTTGAGAGCAGGCTATTAAATTTTCCGACAACAAAATCCGATCACATCAATTGCGACCGTGTGTGGACAATTCCGACGCACAAAGTGCCACGCATGCTCAGAAGAAATTCCGAGACGAAACAGCTCGGTCTAGTAAAATTAGCGTTTGGAATGGATAGAGCACTTTTGTCACGCTGCAATGTTTAAAATTGTTTAATACAGTGCACTCTTTTCTTCTTTATAATGTGAGAAGAATGAAGTAGTTTTGCTGCTCATATTCACACAGATTTCTCACAAACTTCTTTCTTTATTATTTATCGTGATTCCCTCAATATATTTTGATTTGTCACATCTGACCCAATTTGTTTTTTGTTGTTTTATTTTTGTTTTGTATTTTTTTTCAAGGCTGTTTTTTTTTGGGTTTGTATTTGTTTCAAGGCTGATGTTTTTTTTTATTTTTTATTGGTTTGACTCCATAATATTTTTGTGTGTGTTTTGTGTGTCAAGTTACCACAACACCATTGGTATCTTGTATAATTTAATCTCAAGGAGATTGTTTGGTGTTGGTGTCCCTTGTTAATTTCACATTGTATTTTTGAAATGTACCTGCCTCCTCACAAACAAACTGTCCTTTTTGAAGGAAAACACACATAGGCGAGTATAATTGTAACAAAAATTCCTTTATTAAGGGCTCAGAACCAAACAAAGAGGGAGGCAACGCTGGAGAAACATCATAGATTGGCGAAGCCTTTGACCCTCAGGGCAGACATCAATTATTTTACAGCAAAATTGGTGGCCTAAGGAGTCCATATGTAAGGGAGTGCAGTCTGGTCCAGAGGTCTCAGAGATCCAGAAAACAGCAGATGACATGTATGTTCCCAGGCTGTGGTACTACAAGAGCCTGCATCTTTGGCCAGACCAGACTGAACCCAGGGTCATCACTCTCTGGTCTTCCTTCCACGCTTCCTTCCTGGCTGTGGTTCTGGTGTTGGAGATGTGGCAGGAGGAGGAGTAGGACCTGGAGGAGGAGGAGGAGGAGTACGACCCGGAGGAGGAGGAGGAGGAGGTCTATGTGTGAGGTCACAAATGTGGGTAGCAGATGTTATTTGGCCCCTCAACCCCTTATTGAGATCTTCCAAAATTAAGAATTCACACAGGAGTCGTTGGCCCTCCTCCATCTGCATCATTTTGCATGCAGTTATGCCAGCAAAGTCCTCCTCCACACTGTGGGGTGTTCTGAGGACCTTCCAAAATAGGCCTATGGCAGCCTCCTCCAGGTTACTCCTCTTCCTGCCACTTTTTCTTTGAAGGTGGAGCGGAGGGACCTGGGTATCGGGCAGCCTGCTTGGCCCGGCCACCTCCTGGCTGAGACTTCCCTGTGTATGAAAAGGGGACATGGTTTTAGTTTTTGCTTCATCGATCACAATCATAAATTAGCAATCCAAACTAACATTTATTTAACATCATTGAATGGACAACCAGAAATATTTGGAAGAATGCTATTCCTGGCTCAAGCTGGGCTCCTCCACATGTTGCTGCCTGGAAGGCCCAGGTTGGGCGTCAGAAGCCTCAGCTGGGGGGGGGAGAAAGCGTGGAAGGAAGACTGGAGAGTGCTGGCCTGGGTTCAGTCTGGCCTGCCAGAAAATGCAGCCTGTCATAGTACCACAGTCTGGGGACATAAATGTCATCTGCTGCTCCTGATCTCTGGGAATCCTGGACCTTCTTGTGCTCCCTTAGATAAGTACTCCTCAGGCCACCAATTAGGATCTTCAGATAGGCGATGTCTGCTGTGGTGTTCACCGCCTTCACAAATTCCAACAAATTATCCAACGCTGCCTTCCTCTTTGTTTGGTTCTTATATTCAGGGTGGTTTATCTGCCACAGACAGGGCAGCTCCCTGAACATATCTATGAAGATTGGCATAAAGTCCTTATCTTTCAAGATATCCATTTTCACTGCAAGACACAACACAAGACAAACCCTAATGTCAGCCTAAAGTCTTCTAAACTTGTACAAATACAGGCCTCAATCTAGAAGCAGTATAGGCCTAATGTTAAATCTTACCTTCGCAATCACGATCGGCGCTGTAACGAGCCCCTTGTTCGCTCGGTTCCACTCTCCCGACACTCCTCTGCAGCTATAGAATCAGATTGCAGATCGCAACATCTGATGGTTCGGTCATCCGATGCTCCGGGATTAGAACTACAGCTATGTGCCATTCTAACCCAGTTGTGATAGCTCAGAACAAACACCAGGCAGGCTGTATGTAAGTTCAACCAGGAATCTCTTTTATTGCAATATACAGGCTCTTTTATACACTAAAAGTGGAGGTGCATACCTCCGACTCATATTACTCTAACAATATAGCTGTAACCTAATTAACCTAATTAACATGAGCTAATTAACTAATCCCTTTAGACAGCCTAGATGACTCAGACATGACCTTTAGGTCATGTAGTTCAGAAAATCCAATGAACATTATTACAATAGCAGAGTTAATTAAACACAAACAACAATGGGATCTAATTACTCTTAGATCCCATACTAGAGACTTATTTACAATACACATTTTAGCAGACAACAGACAGGTAGCTGGAATTGATGACATTAGCAATTAACAGTAGGAGTCCCAACGGTATGAATCAGTTACTATTCCAATATGGCAAATCCAGGGTCCCCAGAGTCTGTGTGTCCTGGGGGACCATAACCCAAATCCACAGTAATACCACCTCAAGGGTCCCCAGGCATACAGCTCACAAAGAGCACCATTCCCCCAAATGCCAGGGCCCACGATCGATCGGCAAGAGGCTAGCATACAGTCCCCTCCAAAAGTGTCTCTCCCGGCTAGGTCTGTCACATTTCACCCCTTTCGGCAGGAGACTAACACAGGAGGAGACCCCAGACGGGTTGACTCCAAAGTTAGTCAGTAGTTCCAGTCCTCTAATGCCTGTACCCACAGAGTACCCCAAACAAATTGTTCCAAACAAAGCATTACTCACCCAGCCAACCTCTGCCTCTCTCAGAGAACATATCTGCCGCTGGGGAGAGGCCTGGACTGGCCCTTCTCCCTGGAGTCCTTTCTGCCGCTGGAGAGAAGACAGGGTGTCTGGGCTCACTCCATCATGCTGTTGGGGATCTGGGCCGACTGCCCAGCATCCCTGGGGTATACAGGTGGAGACTGAAGTCCCATCCACCTTCACAGAAAATCCATCCTCTGTTAGTTGAGAGCAGAGGCCAGCAGTACTCGGCCCTGTTGCCAGCCCTTCTGCTGGAAACCTGACACCATCTGCTCCGGCTAACTGTTGGGGAGGGAGGCTGACTGCCCAGCCTCCCTGGAATTCTGTAGTTGTTGCCGGTGCTGGGCAGAGACTGGCTTCCTCCACTCCCAAACTGTGTAGCTGCCATTGGGGAGGTGAGCTGGCTGCTTCCTTTTCCATTCCCTCATCTGGATGTTGGGACGATATGTCTATGGTACTATCTCCCAGGTGCACGGATCTTTGCTGGGGAGGAAAGACCACTTCCTCCACCCTGGCCAACTGTTGGGGAGGGACGACAAACTCCTCCTCTCCCTTCTCCCCCTGTATCCTGATCTGCTGCTGGGAAGTGACCACCTCCTTCTCACCCTGAGCCTCCGGAACTGCCGCAGGTGTGGGGCAGAGATCTTGGATCCTCTGTCCGGTTGCCAGCGCTTCAGCTGGGGAAGTTCCTTGTAACTTCACAGATAATTCTGTTGGTGCTGGCCAGAGCACAGTGAAGTTTGTCCCTAATAACAGCTCTTCTTCTGCTGGAGGCTCACCAGGTTGTTCTTCCTCAGCAGAAAAGTCTATCAAATCCCCTGTCTCTGCAACTGGTGTCTGGGGATAAAGGTTCACCATCTCCTCTCCATGGAACCCAGAAGATGCTATCAGTGCTGGGCAGAGGTTAGCAGAGCTCTGTCCCGTTGTCAGCACTGCAGCTTTGGGGATAGCGATCTCCAGATTTTCCACTGCCGATTCTCTGGCATTCTGCTGGACAGGCACATTCCTCCATCCAAGATCATCCAATGCAGAAACAGGTTCGTCAAGGTCAGTCAGCACTTGCTGCATCCGCCATAAGACCTCCTCCTCCATAGCTGTGGGTGCAGGTTGGCAAAGCACACTGTTACTCTGCCACATTGTCAACTCTTCAGCCAGGATTTCAGAGTTGTCAACTGGTATTTCCTGATAGTCCCAGGAAAAGGGAGCACCACCCTGCTGCTGAGCAGAGTTTAACAGCTGTTTGTAGGTGATCTCCAGCTCCCATTCCTGAACGGCCAGAAACTCCAAATCTTCCTGTGCCCAGTGCACTTCTGAGACATTCAGTCTCCGCTCTCTGTGCTCCATTATTTCCTCCAAACGCCACTCCCGATCACTCCCAAAGTCAGGGTCCCTGGACAGCCTCCAGTACAACAATCCCAGGCCATCATAGTCAAAGCCTTCCGTGGGGCTGTCATCCGCTGTCCACGGGCACACTTGGGCTACATACCACTGGAGGGCTCTGTAGCTCTCGTCCAACCGCATTTCTGCCCGGATCAGCCTGCTTAACTCGGCTGTCCACTCCTGGTTCAGCTGTTCCCCCAAAAACAGCATTCACACTTCCTACTGCGACCAGTACCTCACATGGATGGAGGGGAGAACTTTTCCCTGGTGTCGCTGCTCACGGGCTAGCGCTTCCTTCCAGAGTTCACAGCGGATAGAATCAAACCATCCTAGCAGGACCTGCTCTGATACTGGTCCTCTGTGCTGTATCTGTATCTCTCGCAACCTCCTTCTGAATTCCTCATCCATGGTGGCTGGTATCTCTCCTCTCCTGCTATCCTGCTACCTTGGATCCAGGTGATGGTTTGGATGTGTTCACGGCAAGGAAGCTCGATCCCACCATTCCCTCCACGGCTCTCAAGTAAGTCTTTCAGCGTGGCTCTCCTGCAGGCTGGTTTGGAGTGTCCCAGTAACTGGAGAGCAAATCCCACGGCTGCCAACCAATGTAACGAGCCCCTTGCTCGCTCGGTTCCACTCTCCCGACACTCCTCTGCAGCTATAGAATCAGATTGCAGATCGCAACATCTGATGGTTCGGTCATCCAATGCTCCGGGATTAGAACTACAGCTATGTGCCATTCTAACCCAGTTGTGATAGCTCAGAACAAACACCAGGCAGGCTGTATGTAAGTTCAACCAGGAATCACTTTTATTGCAATATACAGGCTCTTTTATACACTAAAAGTGGAGGTGCATACCTCCGACTCATATTACTCTAACAATATAGCTGTAACCTAATTAACCTAATTAACATGAACTAATTAACTAATCCCTTTAGACAGCCTAGATGACTCAGACATGACCTTTAGGCCAGACTGGCCGTCTTGTAGTTCAGAAAATCCAATCAACATTATTACAATAGCAGAGTTAATTAAACACAAACAACAATGGGATCTAATGACTCTTAGATCCCATACTAGAGACTTATTTACAATACACATTTTAGCAGACAACAGACAGGTAGCTGAAATTGATGACATTAGCATTTAACAGTAGGAGTCCCAACGGTATGAATCAGTCACTATTCCAATATGGCAAATCCAGGGTCCCCAGAGTCTGTGTGTCCTGGGGGACCAGGACCCAAATCCACAGTAATACCACCTTAAGGGTCCCCAGGCATACAGCTCACAAAGAGCACCATTCCCCCAAATGCCAGGGCCCACGATCGATCAGCAAGAGGCTAGCATACAGTCCCCTCCAAAAGTCTCTCTCCTGGCTAGGACTGTCACAGGTGCCTCCGTTACTCCTTCCTCCGCTCACAGATCGTACGTACTACGCACGCGTGTTATGCTTTATAGACACTGCGCATGCATGAAACTTCGCCCGCCCCTGACGTTCTTTCTATTCTATTCCCCGCCCTTTCTCGTTCGGCGCAGTGGGGGGAAGAGCACATGCTAATTACAGCAACAAGGAGGGGGAGGAGGAGGAAAGCCCGGAGCCAGAAACGTCACGATCCAGAAGGAGACAATTTAAGGCATCAAATATGTCCTTTGGGGAGATGTTGGAGATGGTCGACATCCTGAAGAAGGCCGACTATGACGGGAAGTATGGACATTACCCCAACCCCAATGTCAGAAAGGCCAAGATAATGGCGAAAGTGGTCAAGAGTCTGCACCGGAATTTCGGGGTACGACGATCGAAAGTTCAGCTCAGGAAGCGGTGGTCGGATCTCAAATTAGGAGCGCATGAGCAGTACAGAAGGATCCGGAGAGTGCTGCAAAAAAGTAAGTAGTTGTCCTGTGCTCCTATTCTTTATGTTTATTACGTTCGTGCTGCTCCATGTGCTTTTCTTAACTGTTATCCAGTTTAAAATGGCAACTTTCATGTTCATGGGCACATTATTCGTTCATAGAAAACATTGTTCGTTCGGCCTAGAAAACACCATTGTTTTGGCCATATGCATTTGCCCACATTTTTTTAGGGCCTACTTGTCTGAAATTAATTTGGTTGTGTCGATGGGTTTGTAACTAGAATGAAATACTAACTAGATTCTGTGTAAGGAGAGGACACTCAGCAGTTTTCACTTTTGGTCTCTGGAGCACTAGTGTGGGACACAAGAACACCCTTTTTATTAGGGGGTCCCACACAGGTGCTCCAGTGTATACTATAGGGGTGTCTCCAGCTGTGAAGCTTGTACAAAACAGGTAAACTATTGAAGCTTGACAAAGGACAATAAAAATTCTACATCTTGGAACTCTGCCCAAATAGACAATTGTACCCCACTTTCAAGCAATGTTTCATATTTATAGTTCTGCCATCAAATATCTGTGTGCTAAGTATACCTATTTTTTTTTTACATAGGGGAGAAAAGACTCGGAGGACACCCCTCATCCGAGGAGACCACAGACCCCCCACCTCTGGAAGAAGGTGAAATCCACCCAAGCCAAGCAGAGCAGGAGGAGGAAGATGTGGTGGAAATTGTCACCACAACAGGTGAGTGTCTGCGACCACAGGCTCAGGTAAGAGATGGATGCCGGCATATTTATAATACATGGGTTGTTTTTGTTTCTATCTTTTTAGGTGATCGTGATGTTGTGGATCCAGGCCATTTCACCTCGGAAAGTGCACTGATCCTGATCGGGGATATCATGGGGTGAAATAGGGACTTGGAAAACATCCTTAAAAACATCAATGATGTTCAACAAAAAATGAAGAACATCATTGATGTTTTAGGGAGAGTTTAAAACCCCTCCAAATCCCTTGGGTTTTTTGTGTGCTAAAAATTTTTACCATTTTTTGACATATTTGTGAAAAGCCAAATTTTGAAGATGCACACAGTGTGTCAACATGTGCTATCTGCCATCACGGGAGATCAATGGACGCGTTTTGGGGTGCAACCCCTTCCTCAATAATAAAGTAGCTGTGAGGAAGGGGTTGCACCCCAAAAACACGTCCCTTGATCCCCCATGATGGCAGCTAGCACATGTTGACATTCAGCAATTTGTGTGCATCTTCAAAATTTGGCTTTTCCTGAGGTGACTTCACCCCATCTGAACGCAATATAAAACACAGTTTGTAAATACTCATGTCTGATATTGCCTTCAAGTTCTACCAAATGTGAACTTTGTAAGTTTAAGATTTGTGTCTTTCTTGTCGGTTTTAAACATGCCTGTTTTATCTTAAATGGACATTTCTACTTTTTCTAATGTGACCCCAAAAATTGTTATACAACAAACATGTTGGTTTGTTTTAAAAACCTTTTCTAAATGCACATGTGATTGTGCTGGTATTAAAAAGATTGTTAATCAAGAATGTGTGGATTATTGTCTCAACGCTCCAACACTTTTGTGGTGCTCTAATTGGTGTTTTCTGTGACAATGGGTGTTATTTCCTAAGGGCAAATCCACTTTGCACTACAAGTGCAGTTTCAACTGCACTTGTAGTGCAAAGTGTCTTTGTCTTTAGTAAATAACACCCAACAGTGCTTTGTAAGGTTACACAATGACGCCATTTTCAGGACTCACCACATTTCTGTCACGGTCAGCTAAAAGAAACACAAGCAGTACATGTCACCAAAGATTTGAGTAGTTATTTTTTTTTATTTGAAAAAGGTTTCAGACATTGTCTGCCATGTTGATAGCCCCCCTACCCGCAAAGTATTCAAGGTATCTTAGCCGGACATCACGGGCACTCAGGGGGGGCAAGCCAGGACGGCCACTTTCAAGCACCGTCAGGGTTGTTTCATATAGAATTCCAGCCTCAGGCCCAACTGAGCCAGCATAGTTGGCAGAATATTGTCGTAAAATGTTGTGTAGAACACAGCACGCCAGGATAATATGATTCAGTTTATACTCCGCCATGTGTATGGGTGTAAGAAATAGGCAGAACCGGCTGGCCATGATTCCAAACATGTTCTCCACCACTCTTCTGGCTCTGGCCAGCTGGTAATTAAAAACCCTCTGGTCCGGCGTGAGGGTCCTCATCAGGAATAGCCGCATAAGATGGTCCCCCAGCGCAAATGCTTCATCCGCAATGAAGACAAATGGGAGTCCTTCCACATTGTCTTCTGGAGGTGGCAAGTCCAAGCTGCCATTCTGGAGACGCCTGTAGAACTCCATCTGGGTGATGACTCCACCATCGGACATCCGGCCATTCTTCCCCACGTCCACATACAGGAACTCGTAAGTAGCCGACATCACCACCAACATCACAATACTATTGAACCTCTTATAATTATAATAGTATGACCCCGAGTTGGGTGGTGGGACAATGTGGATGTGTTTCCCATCAATTGCCCCTCCGCAGTTAGGAAAGTCCCACCGCTGGGCAAAGTGGGAGGCCACAGTCTGCCATTCCTGTGGCGTGGAAGGAAACTGTGGAGTCAAACAACCAAAAAAAATTAGTCATTTTGCACATAAACAGGGAAAGCAGATTAGACACAAACATTCTTGGCCAACATCAAGATAACATTTATTTGAGGGAGTTTTTAAAGACCAAAGTCTAAGGTACACCTACCAGATTCCCCCTCCCCCCCTCTCATGGGCCATTCTTAACATTTTGGGGGGGGGCTCTTGGACAGTTAACCCTCTCCACTTCATTGAGAGATGAATGCCTGAATAATGGGTATTACTTTGGCCAGACCCTCCTTAGTTACACTATTGGCAGCCCACTGGACAGGTAAGAAGTGTCATAATACAAAGATATAAAGACACATTGTACACATTTGAGCACATTTGGAAATTCTACTATTACCTATCAAGATAAAAACTTTAAACAGTACCATTTGAAAGCATACAGGCAGGTCCTTGCACTACATGCTTTGGGGAATTCATCCATACATCTGACCACAAAAGAGATGGGTATAGTGTGTATGGGTTTGGCAAAGTCAGCAGATAGATGATTGAGGATAGATAGATAATAGGTATCAGTTGACTTAGCAGTTGGGGGGAGGGAGGGTTCCAAATGATTTGGGGACCCCCCAAAAAAAGCCTCTGGCACTCTGCCTGAATTTAATACACAAATCACATTTTAAAACATTTTAGGGGGTTTTTAGGGTAAAGCACTACTATGGAGCTGATAAAATACATTGTTAAGTGACTACATGAGGTGAATATAGGGCCAGGAGACCATGCTGGGGAGGTAAGTGAAGGCAACTATGTATGAAGGAGAAAAAAAATAATTACATAAAAATCCAGCATGCATGAGGACAAAGGGGACATTCACAGCATATTACAATCATGGTAATTTGGGAATGAGGAAAGAAATACAATATATTATCAAACATTAAATACAATAAAATGTGATGTTAAAGGATAAATCTTACCTTAATATACTCCTTCTGCAGGACCTGGATAATGGCAGAACAGGTCTCTGGGATAATGATACCCAGAGCCTGGGGGGAGATGCCTGTTGAGAACTTAAAGTCCTGCAGGCTTCTCCCCATCGCCAAGTACCGCAGGGTGGCGATGAGCCTCTACTCCGGAGTGATGGCTTGCCTCATGCAGGTATCCTGCCTGCTGATATAGGGGGTCAGCAAAGCCAACAAACAGTGAAATACGGGGTCCGTCATCCAGAGAAAGTTCCTGAAATCATCAGGATTATTCTCACGGATCTCACGGAGCAAAGGCATATGACAGAACTGGTCACGCTGGAGCAACCAATTCTTGGTCCATGAACTCCTCCCCACCCTGTTCATGGACTGGACTTGAGTTAAGGTCAGGACCCCAACACCAAGCCCCCGCACAGCACGAACTCTACGAGGAGTATGTATACGCAACACGGTAGAAAACAGTCGGCTGCTCAGAACGAAGTAACAGAACGCACTGAAGAACAGCAAGGCCTGTGAAGAGCGACCTGAAAAACAGTAACGAATGGACAAGAACACAATGACAAGAGTCAATGGTACTCGCTGCATGCACTGAAGAGCAGATACAAACCCACAAGCACAAACTGAACAGCAGAAAACAATCTGAAAACCACAAGTCTGAAAAAGCGTGAATCGTCTCTCACCAAACTTTTACTAACACGAGATTAGCAAAAGGAGCCCAAAGGGTGCCGCGCTTGGTTCTGAACTGGCCTTTTCTAGTCTCGTCATACGTGGTGTACGTCACAGCATTCTTGGCGATCAGAAATTCCAACAACTTTGTACGACCGTGTGTACGCAAAACAAGTTTGAGCCAACATCCGTCGGAAAAAATCCATGGATTTTGTTGTCGGAATGTCCGATCAGAGATAGGATCGTTCCCTGCACAAAACGTACATTCATAACGATATTTGCATGCATTCAACCAACGGCACTGCCTATCATTGAAAGAAAAAAAAACACCTTTCTTATATGTTGCACCCACCATCGCGTTATTTGTGACAGTCTGTGGTTTATAAAAAGTTGGTCTCTGAGGTAAAAACACAACACAACAAATTTAACCACAGCCCAACATCTTTTGTACCCCACTTCAAAGCTGGTTGAACTGACATCTTATGGTGGAATGCTTCTTCGTATGAAAACCAGGCTGTGCCTCAGAAACTTCTATAGGCTTCCAAAATGACATCTACATGTTGAAAAAGTTGCGAACCTATGTGCGGAAATTTTTCGCACAAAACGCTAGCATAAATCACAAATGCCTGTAACCAATTAAATATAGATTTATTTACAGGTCTTCTCCTATCATTCTCCGATTTATCATCCTTCTTGTCCGTCCCAAGAAGAAATTCCTTGGACGTCGGCAATAAAGATAACAAATCAACAAATTCCCCTTGCCAAATGTTTTCTTTAATCGTCAAAGAAAGATGAAAACCTAATGGCGACAATATGCATGGGATAACCTCTTTACAATTATTATCACCAATTGTAATGGAATTATCCATCAAGGTTTCCCCATGCTTATTTAACCTATTTTGTGGAACAAAATTAGCAGAAACTTCTTTATCTGACACTGATGATGACCAAACACTGGCCGATACATTATTCAATGGAACAATGTGTGAAGATGCCCCATGAGGTTTTTTACAAAATTACGTAAATTCCTGTAATGTAGAAGAAATATTATCTAATTTAGCTCATAATACAGACTCACTAGGTGCGCATGAAGCAGCCTGTTGTGAAACATTCACAGGCTGAGATGAGGCACACTGTACTAGGATTTATGCGCTCAGAATACCGGCATCCTGCTGCACTGCCTCCTCCACAGCTGTGCCAGTGTCATACTCCTGCATGATTAACGCAGAGCCAACAGCTTCCTCTGTTGCTACTTGTTGCCATGACGATGTATCGTGTTGCGGGCTTCAGTGGCATTCACTACCATCTTCGCGACCTTCAAAACCAGCTCCGCCTCTTCTCTGTGCCTTCCTCCTTGAAGCCGACTGTCCCTTCTCTGATGTGGCCTCTCAAGATGGTGAGGTAATGTATTTTCTGTTCACCGAGCGCCGCCTCTTCAAAGCCAGGTGACCTTGAGAGAAAAAGAGAGAAAAAGGATTAGTCATCAAATGTGACCAGTCTCTTTTTTTCTAAAGTAACTGCTATGCTATCCTGAGTCCTATTGATCTCTAGATATACACCTGCTAGGCTCTAGCGTGATAATTGTAGCGCACCCATAGCTAAGTGAGTATATGTTGAAACTAATGCAGTCTTGCCTGTTGAACATACTATCCCAGTTTGCTGTTTACTGACAGCACTTATTCTTTATATGATATAGATCCTGTATTTATTACCTGGATATTTGTATAACCTCCGGTATAATCCAGCCATTCTGGGATGGCTAGGGGCATGTCACACGTATGAGAATTGCTGTTTTACGTGAGTGGTTATCTCTTGCACCATGTCTGTATTTCTGCTATGCAGAAACCTCACCCCTGGGATGTATGTATATGCGTCCATTGTCCATATGTGAAATATGACTATTTCCCCTTTCTTACGCAGAATCCCTCTGCTTGTTGTCAAGCAACTAGGTCCCGAGGAAGCGAAAGCAAAATGTCGACCAACCTTGTCCAAGCAATAATAGGGATTATACATACAAATATATGTGTAGCCTCTCTTATTGAGAGCCAAATATCATTTGTTTTACTGTGATACTGTCTTTTTTATATTCATGTTAAATAAATTAATTATTTTTCTAATAATACTTTGTATTCCTTTTCTGGTACCCATAAAGTCCGCTCCAAAGTCCTTATTTGTTAAATATATATATATATATATATATATATATATATATATATATATATATATATATATATATATATTTGCGTGTGTCTGTGTGTGAGATACTGGCATGCAGGGTTGTGGATGGGTGTACTTTTGTCACTTAGACTCCTCCTACATAGGATAAGGGGCTCCAGGATTTGTATCTCTTATAGAGAAAAGAAGCTTTTTGTTTTCTCAGACCTCAATATTTTCTGGTATGGGTCCTGAAGCCCAGAATCCATGTAGAGCTTTGGGTGGGATAAAGCCTGTATCCTTAGGTCCACATCTTAGGTCACATCTCAGACCTTTTTATGTGAGCTGACACTCTCTGCTATGAGATCCAGCTTCTAAAAAGGTACATGTGCTGCCTGTTTGTTATGGGGAACCCATTGGGGATGCCATGATAGTTAAAAACCGACATACATTTAGTTAGAGGCTTGGACAAGCAGCTGTTTTGATTGCATGTTATGTACTTGCTGTACAAAACCATCCTGAATTGAACTTGGTTTGTTTATTGCCTTGCTGGATAAAAGTACATGACAAACCTGGTTGTCCCTGTCCTGTGCAAAGTTTACCACTGCCATACTGCGATGACATTATAGGAATACATTTGGGAGACAAAGACAAAGCGTTGTCACACTATACCAGGAAGTGTCTGAATAAATGTAACCTGTTGTTTTGTCCTGCATGGACAAAACTTAGGTTTGCTTTTATTTCTTAAACATAAAAACAAAGTAAAAAAAAAAACCTTTCTTTTATTGTAAATTATGAAAACAGTCTATGAATGATACAATTTTAGGTGCATGTGTTTCTGCATTTAATTATATTTCCTATACCTGATAACTCATTTTGGTTATAAATTATAACACTACTAAACTGTGAACTTTATGGAAAAAGCTTCATGTCAGGAATGCCACATTAACTGTGCAATTAAATTTTCTTCCATTATTTTCTTTAATGCCCTTCTTAAAATAATTATTTCTTAGACGCATTAAACCTGATACAGTATCGCTGATAGATTATCTCTATATCTGGCTTTATTTAATACTCTAATTACCTTTTATTTCTTCAAACATTTTACCACGCTATTAACACATTTAGGGTGTGCCTCTTTCAATAGAATATTTAAACATTACTATGTGGAATTCTTAATTGCTCTGAAAA
Organism: Aquarana catesbeiana; assembly: GCF_042186555.1. Classification (NCBI taxonomy): domain Eukaryota; kingdom Metazoa; phylum Chordata; class Amphibia; order Anura; family Ranidae; genus Aquarana; species Aquarana catesbeiana. Next base: position 222,431,316 of record NC_133325.1, on the reverse strand, counting down.
TACTAGGCTTTGGCCTTATGGCAATGTAATTAAAGGAGTTGTAAAGGCAGAAGTTTTTTTATCTTAACCACTTACAGACTGGAAAAGTTGGCTGCTTAATGACCAGGCCATTTTTTATTGTCAATGTTTCTTTATTGAAGCAGAAAAAAGTATTACAAACATAAAGCATACCGTAGCTGGTAAGGAATACATCTGTAATACATATGATCTCGTAACGGGGTAGGCCCAAATAAATCTAGCTAATATATCCATAAGAGAAGAACATGAACATGTAAGGCACAAAGAAAAGGTATATTCACCATAGTTTAAAGAGAACAAAAGGAAGGACGTGAAGTAAAGAGCTCGAGAAGCGCTGGGGAGGAGGAAAGGGAAGGAAGGGGGAAAGGGAAGGAAAGGCGAGGGAGAAGAGAGAGAAAGAGAGAGGAGAGAGGATTCTGACCAGTCACCATATTATAGTGCAATAGAGAGGAATAGAGCATGGGCTATAATACAAAGTACTCAAACTTTAGTTGTACATTTGAAGTTAGAAAGCCATATGGCCCATTTTTCTTTAAACACTGTCATAGTGGTCAATGATTGCCAACAATTTCTCCATCTCGCACTGATGATTGAGAGTAATAATGGCATCCGAGGGGGATGGGGAGTTGGATGTTTTCCAAAGTCTCGTAATAGTGAGCTTCGCAGCCAGGAGAAGTTGTAATATCACTACTCTCATTTTGGGTGTGAATTTGTGGATGTTTAAGTGTAAGATGGCTAACTCGGGGTTAGGCAGTATGGTTTGGTCACAAATATCTGATAGGATAGAGAAGATTTTGTTCCAAAAAGAGCGTATTGATTTACATGACCACAATGTGTGATAAAGCGTACTGGTTTCTCAGCAGTTTCGCCAGCAAAGACCCGATTGGGAAGGATAAAATGTAGAGAGTTTGTACGAGGTAAGGTACCATGAACGCACCATTTTTTTAAACTGTTCCCAGTGATTTGTCCATTTGGAGGAGGCATACTGTATGTGGTAGAGAAGGGTTTCAAATTACAGTGATCTAGTTGCGCAGTATGGGTGGTTAGCTGGATGCCTAAAAAGGTCAGAGAAGTGGGGGCCCAAACAAAGGGAAGTTCTTTACTTAAGGAAGACTACAAAGGGGTCAGGATGTTGATACCCAGTATTTGAGATTTGGAGGCATTTCGTTTATAGAATGACACAGCACTAAACTCTTCAAGCAGTTTTTGGGTCTCAGCTAATGAGGTCTTGGGATTGGAAAGGATGAGCATGACATCGTCCGCAAAGAGACTAATTTTGTGTTCAATGCTAGCTATGGTAAGGCCAGTGATGTTGGGGTGGGCTCTAATATTCTCCTCTAATGGTTCCATAAAAAGTGATAGGTGAAAGAGGGCATCCCTGTCTAGTTCCATTTGTTATTTGTATCAATTTATAGGTAATTCCTGAATTGAGAACAGCTTTGAGGTATCCCCAGTGGACCCTGTCAAACGCTTTCTCTGCATCCAAGGAGAGGAGCAGAGAATTTGTTCGAGAAGGGCCAGCATTGAAAATCAGGTTAATAAGACGTCTGCTGCTGTCAGGAGCTTGTCGACCAGGTATAAAGCCTACCTGGTCCGGGTGAATAAGGTATTGAAATGTTTTTTCAATTCTTACGGCTAGAAGTTTCGCAAATATCTTGACAACAGTATTGAGAAGAGATATGGGCCTATAATTAGTGAGATTAGTGGGGTCTTTGTTGGGCTTAGGAATTGTAACAATCGCAGCTTTCAGCATTTCAGGAGGAAAAGTACCAGAGGAAGAAACGAGATTGAAGACATCTTTTAAATGGGGGGGTAATTTCTTTGGAGAGATGTTTGTAATACTCATTTGAGAATCCATCATCTCCAGCGGATATACGGGTAGGTAGTTCTTTGATAGTGGAGTAAATTTTTTGAGTTGTGAATGGTTGGGAGATTGCATCAAGTTGGGCAGCTGTAAGAGTGGGCAGTTTAACTTTATGCAGGAAAGCATCAATAAGTTCAAGAGAGGGCTGGGGAGTAGATTCATCCTTACGGAGATCATACAGAGATTGGTAATAGTCCGCAAAAGCATCTTTTGGATTAAACAAGGTAATATGAGATGAGGGGTGCTTAAGTGTGGGTAATTTTTGCTGGAGCTGCTTTGCCTTAAATTTTTTGGCTAGCCAAGCTCCTGCTTATTGTGCAGGCTTTAATAAATTTGAGGTGGCTTTAATTGGCTTTAACTGGTTCCCGACCGGCTCCCGTAATTTTACGTCGGCAGAATGGCACGGCTGTGCAAAGTAACGTACCTGTACGTTACTTTGAATTTGCCGCCGTGTGTGCGCGCGCACACCTGCCGCGATCTCCGTGAGTCGGGTCGCGGGTCCCGCGGACTCGATTGCCGCGGGCATACCCGCGATCGCCTCACAGAGAGGACGAACGGGGAGATGCCGTTGTAAACAGCATCTCCCTGTTCTGCCTAGTGACAAGTGTCACTCGATCTCTGCTCCCTGTCATTGGAGCAGAGATCAGTGACGTCACACACCAGCCCATCCCCCTGACAGTTAGAAATCACTCCCCTAGGAAACACTTAACCCCTCCCTGCCCCCTAGTGGTTAACCCCTTCACTGCCAGTGTCATTTATACAGGAATCAATGCATTTTTATAGCACTGATTGCTGTATAAATGACAATGGTCCCAAAAATGTGTAAAAAATGTCCGACATGTCCGCCATAACGTCGCAGTCACAATAAAAATTGCTGATCACCGCCATTACTAGTAAAAAAAAAATTATTAATAAAAATGTCATAAAACTATCCCCTATTTTGTAAACGCTATAACTTTTGAGCAAACAAATCAATAAACGCTTATTGCGATTTTTTTTTACCAAAAATATGTAGAAGAATACGGATCGGCCTAAACTGAGGAAAAAAAATGTTTTTTTATATTTTTTGGGGGATAATTATTATAGCAAAATGTAAAAAATAATGCGTTTTTTTCAAAATTGTCGCTCTTATTTTATTTATGGCGCAAAAAATAAAAATCGCAGAGATGATCAAATACCACCAAAAGAAAGCTCTATTTGTGGGAAAAAAAGGACGTCAATTTTGTTTCGGAGCCACGTCGCACGACCGCGCAATTGTCAATTAAAGTGACGCAGTGCCGAATCGCAAAAAATGCTCTGGTCAGGAAGGGGGTAAATCCTTCCGGGGCTGAAGTGGTTAATAAATTTGAGGTGGTTTTCTTGTTTGTATAAGAGTAGAGATCTCAAGTTTTTTGTCTGTCTTGGAGAATGTCCCGTGTTAAACGGGGGTCTGGGCTAGCTTTATTTTTCTGTTCTTTCAGGGATATGGAAGTAAGCAAGTCTTCAATCTGCTTTGTCCTCTGTTTCTTAACATACAATAACATTTTAATCAATAGTCCCCTCATATACACTTTATAAGTGTTCCACAGTGTAAATCTATTAGTTTCAGGGGTGTCATTTTACATAAAAAACCATGGTGTTCTTGAACAATTTTTTGGTACAATTGACTGTCGTTCAAAAGGGAGGTGTTTAGTCTCCAAAGAGGAGAGGGAGAATTGCGGAGGTGGTCGTCAAATGTCAGGGTGACTGGAGCATGACCTGACCAAGAAATTGTACCAATATCTGTGCTCAAAACATTTTGCAGTGATCTTTTAGTAGTTAGGAAGAGATCGATGCGAGAGTAATGCCTCCTACACACAGTCGGATTTTCCGACTGGAAATGTTCGATGTGTGCTTGTTGTCGGAAATTCCGACCGTGTGTATGCTCCATCGGACATTTGCTGTCGGAATTATTGACAACAAATGTTTGAGAGGAGGTTCTCAAATTTTCAGACAAAAAACTTTGTTGTCAGAAATTCCGAGCATGTGTACGCAGCATAAGAGGAGTGTACTGCAGACAGAAAAGTGAAGTCCTTTTCAGAACCATGGAGGCAACGCCAGGTATCATAGATCTCCTACTTCTGTAATAAGGAGGCGATAGAATGGATAGGTCTCCTGGTGGGAGTAGTGGAGTCCATATCGGGGTTCAAGGTTTTGTTAAAGTCCCCACTGATGATAAGGGTGCCTTGCAGCACTTCCGCAACTTTGCTGAGTAGAGAGGCAAGGAATTCCCTCTGTTTAGTGTTCGGAGCATAGAGGTTAACAAGTGTGAAAGTAGTTTGATTCAGTTCACAGATAAGGATGAGATATCTTCCCTGAGGGTCCTGAATGGTGCGGATGTGGTTGAAGGTCACAGATTCCTTAACAGCTATCAGGACTTTGCAGGTCTTTTTTGGGCCATTAGCCATATACAGATGGGGAAAATGTTGTAAGTTCACCTTGGGGCATTTATGAGCAGCAAAGTGAGTTTCCTGGGCAAATATAATTGTCTGCCTTGAGACTGCGGGCTTCTTTTATCAGTGCTGACCATTTAAAAGGACTATTCAGACCTTTAGAGTTGAATGATAGAATTTTCAATGGCATAAGGGGTCGTATGAGCACTGGAATGTTGTTGCGCATAGGCTTATTAATTGGAAGTGATTAGAAGAAGCATACCTGAGAGATGAAAGAGTCTGTGTGCAGGAAGTAGTTCTTTGCACATCCTCAAGGGGCAGGTGATTGAGAAGTGTTGAGGTGTTGGAATAATCCAGGGGATAAAAGTGCTTGTCAGGTGATTCAGGCGGTGAACCAAGTCCATTCCAAAGATACATCAGCCTTGTATAGTGACTGGCTAGGTGGAGGGCCCAGAAAAAGGTTAAACAGAGAAGAAGAAAAAAAAATAAAAGCAACATTTTAAGAAATTCCTGTCGAACGCAGGCTTAATGGGCAGCCTAAATCACTGTAGTAACTTGGGGGGTAACTTGAACCAATAGTATAAAAGTGAAGGAAGTTCTGTAATACAGGTAGTCTCACAGCCTCATGCTAGTAAGATCATATAAAGGAAGAGAGAGCGCTGTTTAAGTATAAGGGGTTCAACTCATATCCACTCTGTTCCTAGACTTTCCGGTGTGGGTGGAGATGAGGCAGGAGGCTGTGCATCTGCGAGGAGCAGGTGCCATTGCTTAAAGATTTGGATGCCTTTGTCTACCCTGTAGATAGGGAACAATTTGTAATTCCATTGTCAAGTGACCAGTAACTTCGTGGGGAAGCCCCACTGGTGGGTGATATTATTATTTCTCAAGATTTTTGTGAGGGGGGCAAGCTTCTTTCTAGACATGTGCACACTGAAATATTTGTTTCGGAATTTCATTTTCGTCCGAAAAATACATTTATTTAGTTACTCCCGAAATTCGTTTTTATTTATTTCGTTTTTCTTTAAAAATTGCATTCGTCCGAAAATCCAAATTAAGGTTGAATCTGTCATTGAAGGCTTATGGTGTCTTTCGAATATTCAAAGAAGATTCGACGGAGCAGCTAAACTGTACGAGGCCGTATTAGCACTCCCTCTACTACTGTGAATCTTGCTCAGCATCTCCGGGATGACTTTGACACTAACAACACCTCTGAAATGCCCATAAGGAATACATGAGAGGTATGATTATACATATAAACAACTAGATGCACTCCTCACAGAAATCCACACTTTAGAAACAGCCAATAAAGCGAATCCTGATCCTGCCCGAGCCTTCACCTTGGGTAAATTGCGTTTGGAACTGAGGGGGCTGCTTTTTGCACAATATGATCAATCTGCTCTTGATCTTAAGATCCGTCATTATGCTAGTGGAAACCAAGCAGGAAAGCTTTTAGTGAATAGGCTTAAGGCCCAAAAGATCAAAACTAAAAACTTTCATCTCGTTCACCCTCATATCAGTCATAAAATTCTTAACCCCCCAAGAGATTGCTAACTATTTTGCAGATTACAGTTCCTTGTATAATCTTAAACAAGACCCCTAAACTCTGCAACTGTCTATACAGTACATTGATAACTTATTATAGGCTTACCTGTAGGTAAAAATTTAAAAAATAGGGTATACAATCACTTTAAATGTCTTTTTTTTCTTTATAAATGTCAGTTTTGCTGCAGCTGGTTCTATACATGATACGTTTGTGCCACTTTACAGGCAGACAAGAGAACTCCACCAGGCACTATATATGAAGGAATTTTTCATTTTTATTGTTTCACTTTAAGCATCATTAAAATCACTGCTCCTGTAAAAACAATCTTTTTAAAAATAAAAAATAGCATTGATACATGTCCCCCAGGGCAATACCTGAGCCCCCATACCTTTTTTATGACCAAAAACTTGCATATAAGCCTTCAAAATTAGATTTTTCAAGTTTGGGTCCAATAAACTATAATAATGTTTGGGTACAAACTTTTGCGATGTTTGAGAGGTCTGCCGCAAACCGAACCGGAGGGTGATTGGCCCAACTCTATTGTCGAGTTTAAATGTCCTTTTTTCAATATCTGAAATTACAAAAGTTTTAGACTCCCTACCTGGGGAAAAGCTCCAGGCCCGGACAACTTCACGATCGACTATTATATACTATAGATACTATACTGAAAAAGTCAATTCACTTTATACGGTCTTTACCTCAAAACACTCAGTAAATACCGCCTAAAACAGAGTTAAAGTCCATTCACAAAAGTAAATAAATGCATGCATTAAATAAGTAGTGGTCCAGGCATGCTATATTTAAGGATTGTATGAGTAGTCTCTACCTTTTTGGATTAGTTCTGCAGATTTTCAGAGCCATTTTTTGTTTATTTATTGTACAAACATATACTGTACATAATTTGCTGCATAGACCCCCCAATCACTCCAAACATAATACCTATGTACATGCATATTACAATGCAGTGGCGGGCTGGTGGTATATTGTATATTATTTTTGGGGGGGTGGCAATCAATGCACCCACATCACCCCCCTGGTCAGTTACCAACCCTGCCCTTACCCTATCTATGGCACTGGAAGCGCTTCCCTCTGGGCGACGGGCAGCGGCTTCCCCTGCATCTCCTCCTCGGCATCTCGGCAGCCGTGCGTCTCCTCCCTCCTCCTCTTAGGCCAATAGGATTGCTTCTCCTTTTGGCCAATCAGGAAATGGGTCTCAGGACCCACTTCCTGATTGGCCGGGAGGAGAATCAGTGTGACAATAGTGAATATTCATTCGCTATTGTCACACAACTGGGTGGGCTCATGGCACAGTGCTCTGCCCCCGAGCCCACCCTTTTTTGAAGCCTATTAGAGCTTCTGGCCTTAATCACGTGCTTGGACAGAAAAAAAAATTACAATCAATGCATCCGGCGCCCCGCATGTAGATTAGGGGGCCAGACGCATAGAGGGGCTTCGCCTCTGCGCCCTGCATTACAGGCTGCCACTGTTACAATAGTCTAATCCCTTGTTACAACATATGTCTTATGTAGTGAGAATCATTTAAATTTTCAAAAATATCTTTGGAGATATTTATGGCAAACATGTTTTCAAGACAGAAGCATTATTTTATGTTCTATTACAAAACCTTTAATCAAAAAGACCAAGCATTGTTAGTCTTGAAATGTGCAGATTAACTGTAATTACAGGTCTTGACGCATATGCAAAAGAAATTTAGATTACAAGTCACATTACAATTTGACACACATTCCTAAACATCTCATTATCTTAATGATGAGGAGGTTTAGGATCAATTATATCTTGGAAATATCTGAATGATGTATCCTCATTATCAACAAGGAAATTATTTTGGTTGTTGTAGTCTTAAGATAAACTTAAAAACTAGTATCTATCACAAAAACCATCAAACTGAACACACCCACACGCTGCTTTGCTAACACCTATACTAACTGTTCTATGTAAGAATGGTTACCTCACAGATAAGCCACTCCGGGCCTGTGAGGTGACACTTTCATGAACATCAGAGAATGACAATGGCTATTCTCTAGCAACAGCTAACAACCATGTCAAAAGATGGCAATGACTTCACCAAATATTACAGCAAAAATTTCTTTAAAGTGTAACTAATCCTTTTTTTTTTTTGCACTTTGGATAGTGTAAGGAAGGGTTAGAGCCCCCATCAGTTTTTTTTTTGCCATCTGTGTACCATTGTGAAGATTTACCCTCTACTGGTGTTGCAATGTCAACACAAAATGTGGGATTTTCTTTTTCTTTCACTTTCAATGATAAGGAGAAACAGTAGAAATATAGAGAATGAATTTCCCTATCGGGAGCACAGGCAGCAATAAAAACTGACCAGTGTCTAATCCCTGTCCGATGTATCCATCCCACTGGATATGTCATGTGATAAAATACCGATTGGTTTCATGAGATAAATATTGCAAATTTGGTTGGAATAATGCATGCCTTATTTTACAAGCATTTTTGATGCCTTGGAAAAAAAAACTGAAAGCTATTTTTCGTAATCTTAAAGTGGTAGATACTATTTTATGAATGGATCCCACAGTCTTCCTTTGCTGTTTTTTAGTTTATCATCTATGCATTGTTGTAGTGCCAAATATGAGCCTGAGTGCCATGATTGGTTAGTTACAGGCCTATAGTAGGTTAAATCATACAGTTGTAGTGCTACCCCCGAAGGAGCCACTGTAGATGTACCCAGGTTCTCTCTCTAATCAGTGCAGGAAGCAAAGCACGCAGCAGTATCTCATCCACTCAGGCTCAATAAACAGTAAGGACAGTGAGGTATGAGATATTCCAAAACGCTCAATGCATAAATTGCAGAGGACTCTTCTCTACTGTATATACAGGAATTTGTATTTCTTTTTTTTATACTACTAATGGGGGTGATCAGCAACTTATAGCAGGACTGCCATATTGCTGCGGACATTCTGACTCTAACTGACACTTTTGACACTTTGTGGGAACCAGTGACACTAATACAGTGATTAGTGCTAAAAATATGCAATAACATTGTACTAATGACACTGCCTGGGAAGAGGTTTAACAGCTAGGGTTATCAAAGGGTTAAATGTTTGCCTAGCCAGTGTTTGTATACATTATGTGTGGTGCTTTTACTAAGGAAAGTGATGGATTTGAATCCCTGCTTCGCAGGGAAAGAAAATATGTCTCTTTCCCCCCGTCGGAATTGAGCTATGTCTTGTGTACATAGCCAGAGCTCCGTCCTGTGTCTCTTCTCGATGATCAACGAGTGCCGACAGAACATCTATTGGCTGGCACCCGCTGATTGGCTTCTGCTGTGATTTGTGATATATATATATATATATATGTGTGTGTGTGTGTGATTCTGCACAGCACGGCTGCCCTGTAAATCTGCTATAAAACGGTTGGCAAGCGGTTAAGCAGTATTTCTTTTATACTTGATGCATTTTATATTTTATACATACTGTATATTAGTTAATATTATGTCTTGATATACACTGTAATTTAATGGTGTGTTATTTCTTTTTTTTTTTTCTTTACAACTAAGAATGATATGTTATATACCAATACATCTCCTTGCCCTCTACAAATAGTATTTGTTATTGATTACATACTCAATTTATTAACCCCCCATTTGTTTATTATCCCCTGGTAACTCAAACTTTATACAAATTAGTTTGATCCTTTTCTTTATACACTTTACTTACTTTGTGAAACTTGTACAACTTTAAAAAACTTTTCAATAAAAATTATATTGTGAAAAAAAAATTATATACTGTTTGATACTGTCCCAAAGGGGAGATATATAGATTAGGGGAATGAGAGAGGTGGTAGAATATAGAGGGGGGAAGAGTTGGAAAGTGGGGACAAGGAGGAGGGGGGGTAGCTGGGTTAGCCGTGGTATAGGGAATAAGAGGGAGGTATGTATTCACTTTAGGTAGATAAGATGACAATATATGAAGGTGTAGAACCATCTCAAGGATGATCACAAGAAATGGACAGCACCTGAGTTAAATATATGAGTGTTACAGCAATGGGTCTGAATACTTAGGACCATGTGATATTTCAGTTTTTCTTTTTTTAATAAATCTCCAAAAATGTCAACAAATCTGTGTTTTTCTGTCAATATGGGGTGCTGTGTGTACATTAATGAGGAAAAAAATGAGCTTAAATGATTTTAGCAAATGGCTGCAATATAACAAATTGTGAAAAATTTATGGGGGTCTGAATACTTTTCAGCCCCACTGTATCTCTTAGCAGCAGTAATACAGTATACACTCCCAGCTGGGAACCAGGGGATTGCTGGATAAGCTAGAAGAAATAGGCTGAAATGGTCTAGCTTCTTGCAGCTGTAGGATCATCAAATACTGCGCACACATGTTTGGCTCTACTCACAGATCCTGGCAATGATCAATCCAGAGATACAACCTCCAGTAGAGAAACCTGGCTTCCAGTCCAGGAAGGGGGGTCCAGAGCTAAGCAGTCCCATTCTCTTGAGATCATGGATGTATCCCCACAGGGGGAAAAGAGACAAAGCTCTCCAGGGTTCCAGTCTATTTAACAGTAACCCAGCCACCATCTGGACACACCTCCTCAGGGATGTGCTAGGTCCTACTAAATATTCAGGCTGGTAATTTGAATCCTCCCACCATAAGCTCTAGCAGCAGGGGGAAGTAATTAAACTTCTAGTCTGTGAAACCCCAAACGGACTATACTAAACAATTACTGTTTCTGTGACTACATCAGAAGTCAACACAAAATTTAACCAACAGCCTAGCTATAAGGGTGGTACACAGTAGCTACCAGAAGGGATATGTTGTGTCAGTGGTGGTGGGTCGGTTGCTGGTGAGATGGCAGGGTAAGAATTTGGTGTCAATCGCTACTCCAGTCATCCTGTAACATTGAAGCTGGCCAAAACTCCCAGTGGGCCTGGAAGCTACAGATTAAATCTGTTGAATTTCCAGCTAAGATGACTGGAAAACAGGATGCTGGGGTAAAAAGCTAGAAAAGTATAGGCTTTAGGGAGTATACAGTATATGATGAAAATAAATAAATATTAAAAAAAAATTAAATCGTAATTATGATGAAAAAAGTACACTGCATATGAATAGTAAATCAGGGTAAACGTGTTCTGTTGCACAGCTAGAACTCAAAAATTGTGTCACGTGATACTTTGTGACGTGAGAATTTGTGAAAGGTGTTTCTCCTTGCTTAATTGTTCAATTATTTTCAAGATTATTAATAATAATATTAACAGTATTAATGGGTTTTAACAAGAATTAGAATAGCATTAACTTCTGATTATTATATCAGCAATAGTTCAGGTAGTTCATTCAGCATTTTGTGTTTTGTTTTGATTTTGCCCTGGCATACTTTGTTTATTCTACCACTTTATATTTACTTTTCTTCATTGGCATATTTGTCTATATTATTCCATTACAACATTTTACAAAGCTTTTGGCTAATTGATAATAAGGAACATTGCTATATTCAGAACTCAAGCCATGCAAAACAAGTTAGACTACTTTATCTTTAGCCTGGTCTTGGCATAATGCTAATGAAACATAAAGAATTCAGACCTACTGGAGCCACATTCAAAGGAACACATCGATACCCGTGTCCATATTTGCTGTTTAACAGGTTCAGACAAAGGTGTCTGAAAAAGGTGTTGAATCATCAGAAGTAATTTGACAGTTTTTACACTAATTAAAAAAAAAAAAATATATATATATATTAATAATAATTTGCAATTACCGTGGTTACTATGTATTGCATTACGCATGCACAATGTAATGCACTCCAAGTATGCCATGTACACTTTACTCTTTTAAATAGTAGTAAACCTAAGAATCAAGTTAGGCACTGTTAATGATATTCGTATAATTGTATGTACCAGGGTGTCTTTGGACACTTGTTTAGGCAAAACTTGAGCACAAATGCTTCAAACATTCTCAAAACATTAGTATAAAAAAATCTGAATTAAACAGTCAATACTTCAGTTTATTCCTAAACCATTACAGAAATGACCACAGTGCCATGGATGACAACACATGTACAACACATGTACATGAATCAGTGTTGACACAGTGTGCTACAGAGAATGGGTAACTGTCTCCACAACCATCTAACCTATTTGTACATATGCCCAAGAAAAGCTATTGTAGAAAAGCTATTTACAGTAAATGCAGCCTATTTTTTCAAAGGTTGAAGCGTTAGTTACATTGTTACATTGTTAGGTTAAAAAAAGTCTCTTCTCTGCGCCTTGTTTTGGCACATTTACTGTATGCCGCAGGTCTTCTTCCAAGTACATGGAAGATGAATGAATTGAATGTTCCAGACCACAGTCTCCCAGCACTCTCTTGTCTGGCTTACCAGACCACAGTCACTACATTTATTGTCAGGCCTCTTGTTTGTATATACTAACCTGTGCATTCTACCCTGCTTCCCCACCCTCTGTGTCAGCCAGTGTTAATTTTGGCAACGAGAAACAAGAGAGACAGGGCGCACCAGCCATGTGCATTATCTTTAGGTAAAATTTATTATAATAATGATAAAAAGGAACTACTTACAAACAGTAGTAGAAGATCACAAAAGTATAAAACAATCTTCAAATCACAGCATGTAGTGAAGGAGCAGCAGAGCCCACCAGAGGTACCGAAAGAGCCCACAAAAATCACTGCTGGCTCACGCGTTTCAAGGGGAACATCCCCTCTTCCTCAGAGAACTTTGGCAGCAAATTTTGATTTAGTTTTAGTCTTAGTCTTAGGACTAAAATGGCATTTTAGTTTTAGTCCTATTTTAGCATCACGGATCATGGTAAACGGCCACTGATCGTGGCCATTTACCATGTGAACGCTTCGTCAAATGACGGAGCGATCACATGTAAACAAACCGGCGCCATGTCATGGGGATCAGGTGGCAGCAGCACTGTGGACTGGATCTGTAGTGCCCACAGCGCTGCTCTGTGACAATTGCAGTCACATCCATGGATCCATCCATCCATGCTCAGCCATCCCTCCATGCTCAGCAATACCCTGCAATACTCTGCAATACTCTGTACTACTCTGCAATGCTTTGCAATACTCTGCAATATACCCTGCAATACTCTGCAATACCCCGCAATACCCCACAATACCCCGCAATACTCTGCAATACCTTGCAATACTCTGCAATATTCTGTAATACCCTGCAATACTCTGCAATACCACGCAATACCCTGCAATACTCTGCAATACCCCGCAATACCCTGCAATACACTGCAATACCCCGCAATACTCTGCAATACCCTGCAATACTCTGCAATACCCCTCAATACCCCACAATACTCTGCAATACCCCTCAATACCCTGCAATACCCCACAATACCCTGTAATACCCCGCAATATCCTGCAATACCCTGCAATACTCTGCAATACCTCGCAATAATCTGCAATACCCTGCAATACTCTGCCATACCCAGCCATACTCTGCAATACCCAGCCATACTCTGCCATACCCAGCCATACTCTGCAATACCCAGCCATACTCTGCAATACCCAGCCATACTCTGCCATACCCAGCCATACTCTGCCATACTCTGCCATACCCAGCCATACTCTGCAATACCCAGCCATACTCTGCAATACTTGGTGATACCCAGCCATACTCTGCCATACCCAGCCATACTCTGCCATACCCAGCCATACTCAGCCATACCCAGCCATGCTCAGTCATACTCGGCCATGCTCAGTCATACTTGGCTGTACTCAGCCTCTGAATGTGGCCAGGCTTTGGAAGTCTCACACATGTGGTATCGCTGTACTGAGGATGAGTAGGAGAATCTATTTTGGGGTGTCATTTTTGGTATCTACATGCTATGTGTTAGAAATATTGTATAAATGGACAACTTTGTGTTAAAAAAAATGCATTTTAACCACTTCCCGCCCGCCGGCCGTCATACGATGTCCTTGACTTTGTGAGGGGATATCTGAATGATGCCTGCAACTACAGGCATCATTCAGATATCAGCTTTTTCAGCTGGCGATTCCCTACACCATAAGAATGATCATAGAGGCTGTTCCACTGCTTGATCATTCTTACGGAAGGCGAGAGGGGACGACCCCCCCTCCTGCCGCCCTCAGGTGCTTCTACCGACTCCCTGCTACGATCGAAGCCAGGATAGCTTTTTTTTATTTCAGGCTTCCCAGCCTAGATGTGAGATGTGGGGTCTTATTGGCCCCATATCTCACTGTAAAGAGGACCTGTCATGCCATATTCCTATTACAAGGGATGTTTACATTCCTTATAATAGGAATAAAAGTGATCAAAACATTTATTTTTTGGAAAAAAGGGTCAAACTAAAATAAATAAAGTAAAATGAACAATAAAAAAAAAAATTTCCCCGTGTGCTTGCATGCAGAAGCGAACGCATACATAAGTCCCGCCCACATATGAAAATGGTGTTCAAACCACACATGTGAGGTATCGCTGCGATCGGTCGAGCGAGAGCAATAATTTTGGCCTTAGACCTCTTCTGTAACTCAAAACATGTAACCAGTAAAAAATTTTAAAGTGTTGCCAATGGGGATTTTTAAGTAGTGAAGTTTGGCGCCATTCCACGAGCGTGTGCAATTTTGAAGGGTGACATGTTTATTTATTTACTCGGCATAACTTCATCTTTCCCATTATGCAAAAACATTGGGCTAACTTTACTTTTTTGTTTTTTTTTAAGCACAAAACTGTTTTTTTCCAAAAAACGCGTTAGAAAAATTGCTGCGCAAATACCATGCGAGATAAAAAGTTGCAATGACCGCCATTGTATTCTCTAGGGTCTTTGATAAAAAAACATATATAATGTTCTGGGGTTCCATGTAATTTTATAGCAAATAAATGATGATTTTTACATGTAGGAGAGAAATGTCAGAATTGGCCTGGGTGCTCCAGAACGCCTGAAGGTGCTCCGTGCATGTTGGGCCTCTGTATGTGGCCACGCTGTGTAAAAGTCTCACACATGTGGTATCACCATACTCGGTAGTAATAGCAGAATGTGTTTTGGGGTGTAATTTGTGGTATGCATATGCTGTGTGTGAGAAATAACCTGCTAATATGACAATTTTGTGAAAGAAAAAAGAAAAAAAAATCTTGATTTTGCAAAGAATTGTGGGAACAAATGACAACTTCAAAAAACTCATCATGCATCTTTCTAAATACCTTGGAATGTCTTCTTTCCAAAAAGGTGTTAGATTAATAGTTTGCTGTTGGTTTATTCATTAAGTCCTGGTTATATATTTATGTAACTGTATTATACTCACCTGTCATTGATGTACCTGTATTCTTCTTTTCAATAAAAATTCTTAATGAAAAAAAAGGGGTTATTTGGGGGGTATTTGTACTTTTCTGGCATGTTAGGGTCTCAAGAAATTAGATTTTATTTAGAAATTAGGCCGTCAGTACTTCAGGTGTGATCAGTTTTCAGATATTGGCACCATAGCTTTTGGACTCTATAACTTTCACAAACACCAAATAATATACACTGATTTGGGTTATTTTTACCAAAGATATGTAGCTGTATAAATTGTGTCCAAAATATATGAAGAAAAATTACTAATTTGCAAAATGTTATAACAGAAACGAAGAAAAATGCATTTTTTTTGCAGAATTTTTGGTCTTTTTTCTTTTATAGCGCAAAAAAAAAGAACCCAGCGGTGATTAAATACCACCAAAAGAAAGCTCTATTTGTGTGAAAAAAAGGACAAAAATTTTATATAGGTACAGTGTTGCATGACTGAGTAATTGTCATTCAAAATGTGAGAGCACTGAAAGTTGAAAATTGGTCTGGTTATTAAGGGGGTTTAAGTGCCCAGTGGTGAAGTAGTTAAGTAAAAACGTTTCGTCAAGAATATTGCTGTTTTCACAAAAGGGTAACAAAAAAATACCAAACCCCCCCCCAAAAAATAGGAACACTTTGCGTGACTGTCATGCCAACAGTAAAGCATCCTGAGACCATTCATATGTGCGGTTGGCTGCTTCTAGCCAAGGGAATGGTGGGCCCACTCATAATTTTGCCTAAGAAGAACACAGCCATAAATAAATGACAAAAACATCATCAGACTCTGAGAACAACTTCTCCTAACCATCTAGTTTGGTGATGAACAACAATGTCTTTTCCAGCATGATGGAGCTCCTTACTATGAGGCAAAAGTGATAACTAAGTGGTTTGGGGAAGTGGGAACCAAAAACTGAAATTTTGGGTCCATGGCCAGGAAACTACCCAGACCTTAATCCCTTTGAGAACTTGTTGTGGTGGACCGGTGGTCATGGTCAATCTGACCTCAAGAGGCTGGTGAGGGTGAGGGAACCAAAACCCCCCCCCCACAAATTCTGACAAGCTGCAAGCATTGATTGACCGGTGCCAGTCCAGATCAGTCAGGAATCAGGATGTGGCACTGGCACAGAAGTTGATTGACAATGACAACATGCCAGTGGTGCCACGAATGTCAGGCCCAGGGCAAATTGCAGCAGAGGTCTTGAAAACGAAGGGTCAACTCAACTCAACACTGCAAATATTGACTCTTTGCATAAACTTAATGTAATTGTCAATAAAAGCTTTTGACACTTATGCAATGCTTTACCGGATACAATGATCTGACACAAATGTCAGATCATGTATTAACCAGATATATCTGACACAAAAGATCTAAAAACACTGAAGCAGCACTGGCAGACATTGTCAAAATTAATATTGGTGTAATCTTGGCCATAGCTGTACATGGCCAAGTACAGCACACACAGACAGCAGCACACTGCAGTGACTGCATAGGCATTGTTACTGCCTGTCTCGCACAGGCACAGCATAATAAATCAATACTCGAGGGTAATGCTTATTTCTACAATAAAAATAAGTTTACTGTCATTTTATTATTGCAACAGTTCTAATTCTCAGATACATCCAAAGAAAAAGTGCACAGTCTACAATAATGCCATTAGTGTGTGGATTTATTGGATAATAACAGTGACCACTTTTTATCAACTCCTCTCTCTCAGCATTCACAATGACAATAATAGAGGTAAATATAACACTAAAAGACTACTGGGGCGGGACCCCGGCGCTCTATTCCACCGACCTCTGGAGAGGTCACCTGTAACACTGAATACCCCCTCTGCAAAGGCTTGAGAAGCTGGCATAGCCAGCAGGTCTAATGCAAAAGGTTTTACATGGAGATAAAAAGTGTCACTCTTTGAAAGCCAAAATTCTGTTGCAGTGTACTCCGAGACCGAGCGCTCACTGATGGCAACTTGGTGCAAAAGCTCTTCCTTATATTTTCTGATCTGTTGCTCTATGCTGTTTGGGGAGATCCTCTGCCTGAGTCTTCCGCGGCATTTAGAAAGAAACCAAAAGACTGGCTGTGACTGCATAGATGTGGATGCCGGTGGTGGTGCTTCTTCCACTTCCTGTGATTGTTCTACCACATCATCTTCTTCAGACAATTCCTCAAGTTGTGTGTGCGGCAGTCTGGATTTTCTTGCAGCATACTCCTCTGCCTTTTTAAGCATTTCCTGAATATTCTCATCCACCACATCAACAAGGGCTTCACAGACAATAGGGTTGACAAAACCAGCAGCTGCTGCAAGTGGAGAGAACAATTTGTTAGTTGGATCTAAGAATGAAGCAAAACGTTGGTTCACACTCTCTTTCATCCCCTGTGCAATTGTGGCAAGGTCTTGGTAGCTAGTGGTAGCTAGTGTTCTGTTTAAAGTCCTCAATATGGCTGAGCAGATCAAAGAGGGCAGGAACCGCCAGGGACATGGACATTGTGTCACTCTGGAGGGTTTTAGTATGTTCTGCAAAAGGCAGCAGTAGGTCATGAAATGATGTGAGCTTTTGCCATTCACTGGAGAGCAAGCTGTCCCATCCCATGTTGTTTGCGATTTGGCAGACTGACTCTTTCAGTTTGAGGAGTCTTGCGATCATGTTGAAAGCGTGTGAGGCAGTCATTTAAAAGAATAAGGCCACAATGCTCCAATAGCTTCTGTGTTCCATTCGAAGACTTGCGGAAGTGGTTCACTATTGATCTTGCTTTATCCAGTATTCTCTTCACACTTGTCTCCTTATGCACCATGTGGACCACAAGTTGCAAGGTATGCACTGCACATGGTGTCTGGTCCATGTCGATCTGTTAGTACCTAACAAGTGGAACACACACAGCCCAATAAGCATAAAGTATATAGAAAAGGATTCTGTTCCATTCTATTATTTTAACACTTAACATTTTAGAATACTTTTACAGTACACAAGACTACAAATAAAGTGGAAAAATAACAAAGGTGCACCCTATAGATTAGAGCAGATAGCGCCCCATATCAATCATCTCATAGCCATTGTAATAATTGTCTGGTGTCACTGTGTCAACTGTCAACCATATCATCATGTAAAAGAATAATAAAAATGGCTCACTCACCGCAGATCATCAATTTCGGTCTCAGCCTCAGAGTCAGTTTCCGTCATGGGGGAGTCTTTCTCACTAGAGCTGGGTGGTTCTTCTGCTGCTGCTGCTGCTGCTGCTGTGGTTTGTTTAAATGCTGCCACCATATTACTCCCGTTGTCTGTTAAGGATCTTCCTCTTTGGTATGTCCCACTCTTGCAAGCATTTGTCCACACATGATTTAATTGACTGTGCAGTGTGTGGGTGGGTTACTTGTTCAAGGGCCAACAATATGTGTTCAGGTTTATGTTGTTCAACACAAAAGCAGCATCCACTTATGGCAAGGAATTAAGCTGAGAGTCCTTTTTTGGTCCACAAATCAGTGCAAATAGATACTCTCCGAGCAACAGCCACTCTCTTTTTGAATTTTTGTTTTTAATCTTCATACTGTTTGTCAATCAGCTTATTTTAGTTTTCTTTGGAACAGTCAGCTTCCTCTCTACTGTCTCCATCATGCCAACAAAGTCCTCATCTTCAATCGTTCTGACTGGTAATCCAGTGCACCTAATCCATCTTGCTATGGCCTCCTCCCTGGCATGTTGTCCCTTAGAGTCAATTTTATATATTTTTGAAGCACCTAAAAGAGCAGTGCAAATAGAAATAGCTTGCTGTGGTTGTGCACTGCCACTGGCTTGACTGGCTTCTATCATTTGAGGTTTTCTTTATCTGTGGGGTTGAATTAGGGGGGGAAATTAAAGTTATTCTGATTTTACGTTCTATAGTCAGCACTTGGTTTCTCTATAATACACTATATGTATAGGCCAGGGCTGGCCTTAGGGCTTTAGGTGCCTGTGCTGTGCCAAAATTGACAGTGCCCCAGCCCCTTCCAGTGACCACTGACAACATCCTTCTACATATATTCATTCATTTTATTTATTTTTACATTGTCACATGTTGCTGTTCTTACCTTTTTATGAATTTCAGGATGAGTTGTCCGCAAATGACGCTTCAAGTTTGTTGTATTTTTACCAGCAAGTGTCGCTCCACATGGTTTGCAAAGAGTCTTTTTGTCCTTAACATCAAACGTAAAATACATCCATAGTTCTTCTCTTCTCTTTCTACCAGTGGCAATCACAGAAGCTGACATTTCCGGTATAGTTTGGACTTTGGAGTCTTGGACGTATGGTGGGGAGGAACTGAAAGTCTGTATGCTGCAGTGCTGCTCTCGACGGTGGTCTGAGTAGAGTAGGGCTGAGAAATTAGGATATAAATGGTATGCAGTGAGTACAGTACACAAGGTGCTGGAGCCTGGATGGTGGTCTGAGGGGATGGCCTATAATAATCGACAGTGCATTTGCAAAAAGGCCTGGCCGGGCCCTGGATGCCAGTGTCACTGTGCCACTGCCTGTCAGAGGAGGCCTGCTCACTCACAGTTGCACTTGCAGCGTTGCATAGTGTGCTTTGGACAGATGGTGGTCATCTAATGGCAGTGAAGGGAGGGGGGAGGCCTGGCCTCAGGCCAGTTGTACGTACCACAATTATTGTACTGCAGTGCAAAGTACTGCACTAGTCTGCTGATGTATGCTCAGTCTGCTCTCAGCGTCTCAGTGTGCTCTTCTGCCTCTTGGCGGCGGGCGTGGCTCTGGCGTCAGGAGGAGTCAGACTCAGGACTCGGGAGTGGGACTGCTGCTCCCAATGGCTGTCTGAGTAGAGAAGGACTGTGAAATTAGGAAATAAATGGAATGCAGTGAGTACAGTACACAAGGTGCTGGAGCCTGGTGATGGTGGTCTGAGGGGATGGCCTATAATAATCGACAGCAAGGCAAGGATGTGGAATTCCCTTCCACAGGTGGTGGTCTCAGCGGGGAGCATTGATAGCTTCGAGAAACTATTAGATAAGCACCTGAATGACCACAACATACAGGGATATACAATGCAATACTGACACATAATCACACACATAGGTTGGACTTGATGGACTTTTTTCAACCTCACCTACTATGTAACTATGTAACTATGACAGTGCATTTGCAAAAAGGCCTGGCCCTGGATGCCGGTGCCACTGTGCCACTGACTGCCAGAGGAGGCCTGCCCTGCACACACAGTTGCACTTGCACTGTTGCACAGGTGGTCATCTAAGGGTAGTGAGGGCTAGTTCACACTAGTGTGGTCACTGCGGTGATCAACATTTTCCCATACTGGAAGAACGCTGTTCACTAGGACAGGCTTTGTAGCTGTGGGAAAACGCCTGCATTTTTATTTTTGTGCATGTGATATGGTGTGCCTCACTGCCTATACTTGCAAAAATGTACTTGTTCTTTTCACAAAACAAATTATTAAAAACAATTATTTTTCGTTAAAAAAAATCCCAAAAAGCGTATATTGATTGGTTTAGGCAAAAGTTATAGCGTTTCCGAACTATGGGATATATACTGGAATTTGTATTTATTTCTTTTTTTATACTAATAGCGGTGAACAGCATCTTATAGCGGGACTGCGATATTGTGGCGGGCTTTGCTGGGCATTTAGTTAACTGCATAAAACATGCATTGGCATGTGTTTTGATGCTTTTCCGTTGATTTCAATGGAAAAGGCATTAGAAGAAAAAATGCATAGGTAGGAGGGGGAGGCCTCAGGCCTGGCTGTTGTACGTACCACAATTATGTACTGCAGTCACAGTGCAAAGTAAGACTAGCTCTGCTGATGTCTGCTCTCTCAGTCTCAGCCGATGTTCTCTCTCTGCCTCTGCTCTGGGTGGCGGATGCGGCAGGAGGAGTCGGATTCCTCGGGACTCGGGACAGGAGTGCTCTCTCTCACAGACTGTCCTCTCCTCTGAGTCTCACCTCACTCACAATGGCTTCAGACTTGTCACTGGCACTGGGCGTGGATTCTGTAAGTAGGTGGAGCGCCGTAAAAAAACAAAACGGAAGTTGGTAAACATCCCTGCTTGCCATTTTCATCTTGTTGTCGTCCGATAACGAAAACGGATCCAATTTTCGTCATAGTTTTCGTCAGTGGACGAAAATGTGCTGTATTTTTCATTTAGTTTTCGTCACTGTATAAAATGCTGCTGATGAAATCGTTGACAAAATTAACACTGGTGTCAGCTCCCACAATACACCTTGACTATCAGCTTACTTTGCATCATCTCTCTTGAGGCTTGTCCTCTTATGTCAAATGCTGTTTGTAATGTGAATAAGCATGGTTGTTTCCATGCTTGATGTTTTTTCTGCTATGCTGTAATTGTTGAAGTCTTGCAATTGTTGTTTTTTCTTCTTCTTCTTTTTGCTTATATCTCTGTATTATACTTTTGATACTTTCTAATAAAATATTTTAATAAGAAAAAAAAAAAGAAACATGTCCATCAACTTCAATCAAAAACCCTATTACCATTTTCTCCATTTATATTCATTAATGTGAATATTGATTTATGTGATTAACCCTGTTTATGTGATTAATGCTGTTGAAACTTATGGATGAACTACAGATAGATATAAAATAAATATTCACAATCACCAACAAATAAAATAGCAACACATTGTAAAGAATATACAGTGTTTCCATACATTGTTAATTTACAGTAGCATCTGTTAAAATAGTGATTTGTTTCCGTGATAATTTTTTTTTTTTTACATGGTAAAGAACTAAATCAAAGCATATGCACACGCTCAGAGCTATAACACTGAGAAATGTTAAGTGCTATTGTCTGTTTATTCTAAGAAATGTGAATTGAATATACTGTACCTATTTCATGGTCATCCCTATTATGGCTGGACAGAAGACACCAAGAAAGGTGTTTTCTGATACTGCTCCATAAGTATGAGTCCTTTTTAAAGCAAGAATTCCTGCTCATCTTTTTCTCAATCATTACCAATAATTTATTAGCTCAAAATCTGAAAAAGCGTTCTCTGGGTGAGTAATTACTTTTTAGTTTCTTTGTGAGAACATACATGCTTGTACACCCTATTTACGCTCCAATTTTTTTCTGAGTATCTTGTACTTCTGTAGTCTCAGAATAAACTGTACATTCTGGAAATTCCAAAAGTAATGATTACTATCATGTTAGTTTTTCACCTTTATTATTATAATATTTTCTGTTTTTATATAGTACTTCTTTAGAGTTTGTCTAAAGATGCACATGTAGAACAATCAGGTTTCTATAAATAAAGTGCTTCATTAAATTTTCTTCCAAAAGGTTTGTACTATCAGTAAATACAGTATAATTATGATTGACATTAAAATTTCATGTAATGCCCGCCATGGGAAACATTTAAGTTAGATTATTAACGGTCACTAGAAGTCTGTTTTTTTAACATAGTATGAGGATACAGTATGTGATGCTTACACAGTCAGTTAATGCATATATTAGACAATGAATCCATATATCATGTCACTGGGGTATTGGACTTCATTCCAGAGCCATAATACAATTTGATTTTGTTCCTTTATAGTCGAACTGAGCCTAAGAGTTGCCCATAAGTGTAAACATATTTACTTCTCTAATTTCTTTTGACCCTTTTACATACATGCTAATTAGCTTACAACTCTACCTGTTTTTGTAAAAAGAACACAGCACTTTCTCACAGTCCTTCACCCTGCCACCAATCCCATATCCCACAGTGAATGGGTCCTCCTTCTGGGCATGGAGAGTAAGCAGTGAGGCATGCTCCTTACACTTTACATTTTACATATAACCACATATGCCTTATCATTTATCAGTAGAAATAACATATAAGAAAAAAAAATTGTATGTGGAAGGGAAATTGTAAGAAGCTTTATTCATATTGAGAATGCCTTTAAAGACCTACTCCAGCCCAGACTGAAAATTAAACCTTGAAATGCCTATATGAGACCGTGTTTACCTCCTCAGGACTTACAAAATAATAAGGCAGCATGAGAAACATACCCCAAGTTGGCTAAACACCAACACAAGCATATACATGTTAAAGGGTTAGTTCCCCCTTTATAATAAAATTTACAAAAAATTTACAAAGCCGGGCATAAAGGTTGCATTCTAAGTAATCTGCACCATCCTGAATATAAGCAAGGATGGATGGTCTGTTGAGTTTGCCTCCATCATCACAGGAATAGGCACTCTCAGAAGCACAGTTGCACATGGTCTACAAAAATTTAACACTTGCCGACCGCTGCATGTACATATACATCGACAGAATTGCACGGACAGGCAAATGGGCATACAGGTACGTCCCTTTAAATTTGCCGCCGTGTGGTCGCATGCGACCCTACCGTGAGCTCCGTGAGTGTGATCACAGGTCCCGTGGGCTCGATGTCTGCGAGGATACCCACGATCGTCTCACAGAGAGGAAGAGTGGGGAAATGCTTTTCCCCATTCTGCCTAGTGACAGGACACTGATCACAGCTCCCTGTAATCAGAAACGGTGATCAGTGTCATGTCACACATAGCCCATCCCCCCCACAGTTAGAACACTTCCCTAGGACACACTTAACCCCTGCAGCGCCCCCTCCTGGTTAACCCCTTCAATGCCAGTCACGTTTACACAGAAATCAATGCATTTTTAATCGCACTGATCACTGTATAAATGTGAATGGTCCCAAAATAGTGCCGAAATTGTCCGATCTGTCCGCCATAATGTCGCAGTCATGATAAAAATCACTGATCGCCGCCATTACTAGTAAAAAAAAATTATTAATAAAAATTCCATAAAACTATCCCCTATTTCGTAGATGCTATAACTTTTGCACAAACCAATAAATAAATGCATATTGTGATTTTTTTACCAAAAATATGTAGAAGAATATGTATCGGCCTAAACTGAGGAAAAAAATGTTTTTTATATATTTTTGGGGGATATTTATTATAGCAAAAAGTAAAAAAATATTGCTTTTTTTTCCAAATTGTTGGGGTTTTTTTTTGTTTATAGCGCAAAAAATAAAAACCGCAGAGGTGATCAAATACCACCAAAAGAAAGCTCTATTTGTGGGGAAAAAGGACGTCAATTTTGTTTGGGAGTCACGTCGCGCAACTGCTCAATTATCAGTTAAAGCGACTCAGTGCTGAATCGCAAAAAGTGCTCTTGTCTTTGGCCAGCCAAATGATCCGGGACTTAAGTGGCTAAGTACCATTTCTCAACACTGGACAATAATTTGGAAACTACTGGGGCCCATTGACTGCAATTTTTTTTTTTTATTATAAAGGTGAACTAACCCTTTAACTGTATTCTCTTTAAACCAAAGAACCATTCTAAAACATTTCAAACCACATGGGAAAATTTAAGGTAATAGTTTTTATACAATCTATATACATAAAAAATATACATTATCTTAATACTGCATAAGCTAGCTTATCAGCAGTATATGCAGCATACATTGCATATATTGCATGTAGATATTGTTATAAAGGTTATAATTATAATTATATTTTTTAGTCAGATAGCATACAAAGATATAGTATGCAGTATATCTAATGTAAAATAATTATATGACAAACAGACAAAAGACAAGTTACCAAGATTATTTGTGGTATCCCTTCAGCCGCCTTACCGATTACTAACTTACCAATAGAGTTGGGCGAATATTTCGAGCTGAATAGCTCCTTTGCCTAATCAGGACACAGTAAATAGCTGGTTGTGAAGGAGTGGACCTGAAGCTGGCCGCTGTGTCCTTAACAACATATGAGTCATAAGCTGTCAAAGGGCTTCCTCGCTGACAGCTGAATGAAAAAAAATATTCCCGGAAATAGAAAAAAGTGAGAAAAAAATGGCATGGGGTCCACCACGAACTCCATGCCAGACCCTTATCCGAGCATGCAGTCTGGCAGGACAGGAAAGTTGGAGTGAGTGAGCGGCCCCCCTCCTGAATCATTCCAGACCACATTCCCTCAACATGTGGGGGTGCTTTGGGGCAGAGGGGCTCTGCCACCCCACAGCACCTTGTCGACATGTTGATGGGGACAAGGGCCTCTTCCCAACAACTCTGGGTGGTGGTTGTGGGGGTCTGCAGGCAGGGGGCTCATCGGAATCTGGAAGCCCCCTTTAACAAGGGTCCTCAGACCTCGTCCCCCCTATGTGAATGAGTATGGGGTACTTTGGACCCCTACCCATTCACCAAAAAAAGTGTCAAAAATAAATAGACAGGAGGCACATTTGACAATTCCTTTAGGCCCCTTTCACACTGGGGTGGTGTCGGCGGTAAAGCGCTGCTATTTTTAGCGGCGCTTTACTGTCGTATTTGCAGAGGTATTCATCCTCTAGCAGTGTGCTTTTAACCCCCCCGCTAGTGGCCGAAAAAACACTTTGCCGGCGGTATAGTCACGCTGCCCATTGATTTCAATGGGCAGGAGCGGTGGAGGAGTTGTATACACACCGCTCCTTCACCGCTCCAAAGATGCTTCTAGCAGGACTTTTTTTACCATCCTGCCAGTGCACCGCTCTAGTGTGAAAGCCCTCGAGTTCTTCCAGGGCGCTTTGCAGGCACTATTTTTAGCAATGAAGTGCCTGCAAAGCGCCCCAGTGTGAAAGGGGTCTTATTAAAAAAATTAAAAAACAATGTCCCCTGATGTAAATCAATCATCAATTATGACACCCGCCACACGGTCATACCTGAAAAAAAGATAAAAATATGCTCCGCCGAAGGCTAACCAACAAATGCCTGCTCTGCATTTGACAGTTCTTAAAGCAGAGCTCTGGAATTTTCAAACAATCTCCCATTAGTACACCCCCCCAAAACACTAAACAGTTATTACATTTGTTAAATGTCTTACCGTTTAAGAGATATGTGTGATTTCATTTTCAGGAAGTCAGTTCTGTGATTCAAAAAATGCTTCATCTTTTCTAGCAGGGAGGATCTCTTAGAACAGTGATTGCATCATATCCTCTTCTCTCTCTCTAACTGTAATCAGCCCACATTTCCCATGAATCCTTGGGATGGGAGTGAATGTGGGAGGTACACTGGATATGTACATGTAAATGTGAACTCGCCCACTTCAACATAAATCACACCCCTCATTCTGCAGCCAACAAGCCACACATAACACACGGTATGATAGGTTACAGACTTAAAAATGCAAAGCATTTTAATATAAATGCATATTAATATAATAATTTAATGCATTTAATAAATACATTTAAATTCAATTAACAAATTGAATGCATTTAATATAAATGCTGGACCTCCAGGGCCGAATGTCAGGGACCACCAGTGCCGAATGTCAGGGACCACAAGTGCCTAATTTCAGGGACCACCATGTCAGGGACCACCAGTGCCACTTTTCAGGGACCACCATGTCAGGGACCAACAATGCCGCTTGTCAGGGACTAGGGATGAGCTTCGAGTTCGAGTCAAACTCATGTTCGACTTGAACATTGGCTGTTCGCAAGTTCGCCGAACAGTGAACAATTTGAGGTGTTCGCGGCAAATTCGAATGCCGCGGAACACCCTTTAAAAGTCTATGGGAGAAATCAAAAGTGCTAATTTTAAAGGCTTATATGCAAGTTATTGTCATAAAAAGTTTTTGGGGACCTGGGTCCTGCCCCAGGGGACATGGATCAATGCAAAAAAAAGTTTTAAAAACGGCCGTTTTTTCAGGAGCAGTGATTTTAATAATGCTTAAAGTCAAACAATAAAAGTGTAATATCCCTTTAAATTTCATAGCTGGGGGGTGTCTATAGTATGCCTGTAAAGGGGCGCATGTTTCCCATGTTTAGAACAGTCTGACAGCAAAATGACATTTCAAAGGAAAAAAGTCATTTAAAACTACTCGCGGCTATTGCATTGCCAGTCCGAAAATACACATAAAAGTTCATTGATAAAAACGGCATGGGAATTCCCCACAGGGGAACCCCAAACCAAAATTTAAAAAAAAAATGACGTGGGGATCCCCCTAAATTCCATACTAGGCCCTTCAGGTCTGGTATGGATATTAAGGGGAACCCCGGCCAAAATTTAAAAAAAAATGGCGTGGGGTGCCCGCAAAAATCCATACCAGACCCTTATCCAAGCACGCAACCTGGCAGGCCGCAGGAAAAGAGGGGGGGACGAGAGAGCACCCCCCCTCCTGAACCGTACCAGGCCACATGCCCTCAACATTGGGAGGGTGCTTTGGGGTAGCCCCCCAAAACACCTTGTCCCCATGTTGATGAGGAGAAGGGCCTCATCCCCACAACCCTAGCCGGTGGTTGTGGGGGTCTGCGGGCGGGGGGCTTATCGGAATCTGGAAGCCCCCTTTAACAAGGGGACCCCCAGATCCCGGCCCCCCCTGTGTGAAATGGTAAGGGGTTCACTAAAAAACTGTCAAGAATGTTAAAAATGACAAGAGACAGTTTTTGACAATTCCTTTATTTAAATGCTTCTTCTTTCTTCTATCGTCCTTCATCTTCTTTTTCTTCTTCTTCTGGTTCTTCTGGCTCTTCTCGTTCTTCCTCCGGTGTTCTCGTCCAGCATCTCCTCCACGGTGTCTTCTATCTTCTTCTCCTCGGGCCGCTCTGCACCCATGGCATGGGGGGAGGCTCCCGCTCTTCTCTTCATCTTCTTCTCTTCTTCATCTTCTTCTCTTCTTCTCTTCTTCATCTTCTTCTTGGGGCCGCTCCGCATCCATGCTGGCATGGAGGGAGGCTCCCGCTGTGTGACGCGTCTCCTCTTCTGACGGTTCTTAAATAATGGGGGGCGGGGCCACCTGGTGACCCCACCCCCCTCTGACGCACGGGACAGGACGGAAATTCCCTGTGGCATTCCCCGTGACATCACAGGGAAGTCCCGTCAAGGCACTGTGCGTCAGAAGGTTGGCGGGGTCACCGGGTGGCCCCGCCCCCTGTTATTTAAGAACCGTCAGAAGAGGAGACGCGTCACACGGCGGGAGCCTCCCTCCATGCCAGCATGGATGCGGAGTGGCCCGGAGAAGAAGATGAAGAAGAGAAGAAGATGAAGAAGAGAAGAAGATGAAGAGAAGAGCGGGAGCCTCCCCCCATGCCATGGGTGCGGAGCGGCCTGAGGAGAAGAAGATAGAAGACGCCTCGGAGGAGATGTTGGATGAGAACACCAGAGGAAGAACCAGAAGAAGAAGAAGAAGATGAAGGAAGATAGAAGAAAGAAGAAAGAAGAAGCATTTAAATAAAGGAATTGTCAAAAACTGTCTCTTGTCGTTTTTAACATTCTTGACAGTTTTTTAGTGAAATGGTAGGCCATTTCACACGGGGGGGCCGGGATCTGGGGGTCCCCTTGTTAAAGGGGGCTTCCAGATTCCGATAAGCCCCCCGCCCACAGACCCCCACAACCACCGACCAGGGTTGTGGGGATGAGGCCCTTGTCCTCATGAACATGGGGACAAGGTGTTTTGGGGGGCTACCCCAAAGCACCCTCCCAATGTTGAGGGCATGTGGCCTGGTACGGTTCAGGAGGGGGGCGCTCTCTCATCCCCCCCTCTTTTCCTGCGGTCTGCCAGATTGCGTGCTTGGATAAGGGTCTGGTATGGATTTTTGCGGGCACCCCACGCCGTTTTTTTTTTAATTTTGGCGCGGGGTTCCCCTTAAAATCCATACAGGTCTGGTATGGAATTTAGGGGGACCCCCATGTCATTTTTTTTAAAAAAATTTGGCCGGGGTCCCCCTTAATATCCATACCAGACCTGAAGGGCCTGGTATAGAATTTATGGGGACCTCCACGTCATTTTTTTTTAATTTTGGTTTGGGGGTTCCCCTGTGGGGAATTCCCATGCCGTTTTTATTAATGAACTTTTATGTGTATTGTCGGACCGGCAATGCAATAGCCGCCAGTAGTTTTAAATGACTTTTTTCCTTTGAAATGTCATTTTGCTGTCAGACTGTTCTAAACATGGGAAACATGTGCCCCTTTACAGGCATACTATAGACACCCCCCAGCTACGAAATTTAAAGGGATATTACACTTTTATTGTTTGACTTTAAGCATTATTAAAATCACTGCTCCTGAAAAAACTGACGTTTTTAAAACTTTTTTTGCATTGATCCATGTCCCCTGGGGCAGGACCCAGGTCCCCAAACACTTTTTATGACAATAACTTGCATATAAGCCTTTAAAATTAGCACTTTTGATTATTCATGTTCGTGTCCCATAGACTTTAACGGTGTTCGGGTGTTCGAATGAACTTTTTTCCTGTTCGCATGTTCTGGTGCGAACCGAACAGGGGGGTGTTCGGCTCATCCCTATCAGGGACCACCATGTCAGGGACCACCAGTGACGCTTGTCAGGGACGATAATGTCAGGGACCATCAGTGCCGAATGTCAGGGACCACCAGTTCTGCTCGTAAGGAGCCCCAACATGTCAGGGACCACCATTTCAGGGACCACCAGTGCCGCTTGTCAGGGACCACCATTTTAGGTCTCCCCGACTTCCAAGGAGCTGCTGGTGTCCCCAAGAGCCAGGGAGAACTGACATACCTCCTCAGGGTGCAGGTTACTAGGCATAGTGGGAGTGGTGCAAGATGGAAAGATTGTGCGCCAGTCACTTTTTGTAAAATTGTATTATTTGTAATTTTATTTTATTAACAGGAATGGTGGGAGAGAGGGTTAGGGCACAGGACATCCTTAGGCGAATGCAATAGCAATTAAGGCAAACTTCGTAGACAAAAATAGAACTAGGCAGACAGCAATACAGATAAAGGGCCTTTAAGCTGAATGCAGCAATCTGTATCTTGTAACAACTGCTGTCTCCTATGACAACAATTTTTCTCACAATATCCTACTGTAGATCTTCCAGTTTAACTCACAGTATCCCCCTGTAGATCTTCCAGCTTATCTCACAGTATCCCACTGTAGATCCTTAAGCTTGGCTCGCCGTCTCTCACTAGACTTCTTGGACTCTCAGCTACCTGCTGGATCCCTTGAGCTTCACCCACACCTAACCGCTGTACTTATCTTCAAGCTTTACAGCTACCTGTTGTACTCCTTCAAGCTTTACTCACAGCTACCCACTGTCTTCCTGGATGAGTCTCCACTAAAGCTTTCCCACTTACTTCACCGTCTCTGGCTAGCGAAGCATCTGCTCTGGTACTCCTTTAGAACTTAATCCCTTCCAAAACTTGCCTCTGGTAACAGTAGTGATCGTCCCTTTGTGGCGACTGCTTCTCCGTTACCTCCGGCAATGATCAGGCTCCCCTCGGGCTGAGCGTCTAACACATATGGTTCCGCCCCAGGCTTCAGGTTTAACCTTTGCTGCTCTTCCTTTGTGGAACCCTGAACTACTGGATAGACCTTACATAGACCTAGCAGCCAGTATGACTCCTGGATAGGCCTCAGGCTTCAGGTCTAGCAACCAGGAGTTACTTGACACACACCCACCCAGGCCGCAGCCCCGGGCGGAAAGAACCCTGATCACCTGACTCCTCCCGAATAAATAGCCTATTCCAGCATGCACAGCGGCCAAAGAAACTCCTGCTGATTGGCTGAGACAACTTATTTACCCATCACCTGAATTCACTGTAATACATCATCCTAGTGCCAAAATCAACAGTGCCACCTATTGACAGAAGAGAGAGACTACCAATTAAATTCAGACTTAGGACAGAAATCAGTGGATCAAACTATCAATCAGCCAGGCTAGTTACCACCTAGCATAACTAGATTTATTAGCAGCCCTGTTTAGGACCAGGGTGCTACATACAGTAGTAACACTCAGATGTGTTACAATTAGTGAGGGTCTGACAATTATCTAGCCTACACAGCATTAGCAGTATATACTGCTAATGTCACCTGTGCACTGATAAACAAAAAAGCTGCTGCACTTATCTTCAAGCTTTACTCACAGCTATCCGCTGTCCTCCTGGATGAGTCTCCACTGAAGTTTTCCCACTTACTTCACCGTCCCGAAGCGTCTGCTCTGGTACTCCTTCAGAACTTCATCCCTTCCAACGCTTGCCTCTGGTAACAGGAGTGGTCGTCCCTTTGTGGCAACTGCTTCTCCTTTACCTCCAGCAACGATAAGGCTCCCCTCGGGCTGAGCCTCTAACACATGAAGATCACCCACCACCAATAGCCATTAAAAGGGGGGTTAAAGGGCCCATAATGTGAGCCTAATACACACCAGCACATGTTTTGTAATGACAAGCTAGGTACTTTTAAGATGAGTCATCTCTAAAACTGAGCCAAATACGTATCAACAAAACAATTTATATGTGGATGGAAAACCATGAGAACACCTGTTACAATAATAAAAAAAGGTTAAATACCAGCACATTTGAAATGGCTCTCTTTAGTTTGTTCACACAGAATGATAAAAACCACAATGGGATAATAGCTAAATAATGAAAGGCTTTTTTGAAAAATGAACAAAAATGTGCATACACTATATGACACGTAAGAATGTGTCCTTCACCAATGCCATCAGCATACAAAATAGCCAGCACTCTTGTCCTTATCCACTTAGAGAAACATTATTAGAGCAACAACAGAATAAAATCCATCAGCCACACATTTTGGCCACTCCTTCCATTTTAGAAACAATTCGTTCTTGGATAACATTATTAACACTTCCAAAAAAATCGTATCTGTCATATTCAGTGTACCTAAAATCAACTGTTATGATAGTGAGTACAATATCCAAATCTTGATAAAGTCACTATGGCCAATTAATAATTTGCTTGACATTTCCACTAATTAATGGTCACATACTTTTGCAATTATACGAGTGAAGGAGTCCTTGCAGCTGTTGAGGAAAAGGCAGACTATGTGAAGCAGACCAAATTGCTTTAGAGCATTCTTTCTGTTTATCTTTATCGCTGCAAATAATAGATAATTAAAGTGTATGTAAGATATTTTGTTTTATTTTAATTAGGGTGAAGAAGTGTTAGAAACACGTGTCTTTAATGCTGTTTGCGAGTCCCTGCTGGGGAGATTCACCCTCTTTATTTGTCCTGGTAACCATTGTCTCTGTTATAGTAAGTGAGAAATACAACAAAGTTCTCAAAAGAACAGGAGGTAAGAGGAAATTTTCCAACGGGAAAACCTGGTCTGGTGGTAATTGTCTAAGAAGGTTTTTCTCCTGACTTTGGAGAGAGATTAGCTCTTACTTTTTTGTCATGTTACTGTGACAGTAAGTGAAGGGAACTCTCCCCAGCAGAACATAGACAGGAAAAAAAAAAAAGCTTTGGCTTTCCATATTCCTTATCTGCTAGAAGGTTGGACAATTTATTAACAGTAGCAGAAAAACGTATCAGTAAAAAGAATGATGCGGAAGAGACTGTGCACCAGAAAGGACTACAGCGGACCCCATATGACAGAATTGTACTGATAGCAATACATTTATGCATCTGAAGCAAAAAGAAGGAAGATATCGATACTTCCACTTCCAATGCATCTGGCTGCTCATCCTTGATTTTATACATGCATCATATTAATTCCCACCTCTACTTACTGTATGATACAACAGTTGTTTCACTGTAAACACTCTCCTGTTTATGTTAATGACCATTCTATAATGCTTGATCACACTCAAAACATTTTGTACCACTCATCCTACCTCTGCCTTTTAGTTGTGAAAGTAGTTCAGTAGAAAAAGATAAAGATTGTGACTAGAGGTTGTTAGCCTGGACACATATGAAGAATAACTGCATAGTTTAAGGAGGAGGTCTAATCTATACCCTGACTAGATTCTAAAGTCTCACATTAATCCTTATCATCCTCTCACTGTGACTGCAAAGACAAATGAGCCATTCACTCACCAATATCAGCCATTTGACTGGGATTAATCAGCCTGGTAGTACTTTGGAAAAGTTTCTCTTTCTACTGATATTCTTCTTGCTGCTAGTACAGTCTAACCTCCAACCCTCAGTATTTCATCTGCTTCCTTCCTACCCTTTGTTGATGTACCGTGGTATATTTCTAATACTTCAAATACCCTTCTTTGTAGATGAGGAGGCAAACATTTTATTCTAGTTGCCCTACAGTAAAGTAAAATTTAAAAAAAGATAGAAATATTGCAATTTGAATTGTTTTAGAAATATGACAGTGCATATATTAACCACTTGCTTACTGGGCACTTAAACCCCCTTCCTGCCCAGGCCAATTTTCAGCTGTCACTCGTTGAATGACAATTGGGAAGTCATGTAACACTGTACACAAATAGAGCTTTTTTTTGGTGGTATTTAATCACTGCTGAGTTTTTTATTCTTTGCTAAAAAAATGAAAAAAGACTGAAAATGTTGAAAGAAAAAATAGTTTGTTATAAAATTTTGAAAACAGGTAATTTTTTTCCTTCATTGATGTGCACTGATGGGTACTGATAGGCTGCACTGATAAGGTGGCACTGATGGGCACTAATAGGTGGCACTAATGGGCATTGAGAGGTGTCACTGAGAGGTGTCACTGATATGTGGCACTGATCGGTGGCATTGACGGGCACTGGTAGGCACTGGTAGGTGACACTGATGATGAGGCACTTATGGGCACTGATTGGCAGCACTGATGGGCACTGATAGGTGGCACTGGTGCCTATTGATAGGTGGCACTGGTGGGAATTGATAGATGGCACTGGTGGGTATTGACAGGTGGCACTGGTGGGCGCTGCATAGCAGCAGTGGCTCTCCCTGTTCGGGACCAATATCCCTCTGACAGAAGCCGGTGATCAGCTTGTTTTTTTTCTCCTTGTGCTGTGAGCATGAGGGAAAAAAAAGCAGATTACCAATCTTCTGTTTACATCATGTAATCAGCTGTCATTGGCTGACAACTGATCATGTGGTGAGGGGATGGGATCTGCCCCTTACTCTGATCTGTGATCAGCCGAGTCTAATTGACTTGCTGATTACAGAGCACGCTGAATGCCCCCGGATCTTGGGAGTACGTACATGGACGCCCTCCCAGCAATTAAGGCCTGTGCTTTAGCCGTCATTCGGCTACAGCGGGGGCGGGAGGTAGTTAAAAGAATAAAACAATAGAGGAGCATACAATATGAAAATGCTTGTTGTAGGAGAAAAAAAATAATAAATTGCGTTCCAAAACCCACACTACTGTATATAAATATATACAGAAAATATTGTTTTACAGAAAATATTTTGCACATGGACACGGAGAAACAAACAGCTATTTCTTTAGAATAACAAAAGGTGGGAATCTGCAAAAAAAGTTTGCTACAATCCTTGCAATATACATAGATCACCCAAAAAGGATTTTTTTTTCTCAACTAAAGTGGAGTTACCCTTTAAATACAGCACTTATATAATCACGTCAGTTGCACTTGCAGTAGAGAGAGTAGAGAACAATAGGAGGGCATTAGGGAGACTGGTCACACAGCTCACAGAAATTCCATAAGGTTGATCTCTTTCCTTATAGGGGGAGTTAAGGCCCAGGGGGGGAATTTTCTAACACTGGTGCACAGAATCTGGTGCAGCTATGCATAGTAACCAATCAGCTTCTAGGTTTTATTGCCAAAGCTTAATTGAATAAGCTGAAGTTAGAAACTGATTGGTTACTATGCACAACTGCACCAGATTCTGTGTGCACCAGTTTTAGTAAATCTCCCCCACAGTGTCACTGTACAGCCAATATTTCATGAATATTTACAAATGTGTGGAAAAAGATAAGGAAACAAGAGAAAATAAAAGACTTTCTCACTAGGTTTAATGTATTGGTGCTTTTATAATTACCAAGAGATTTGTTTAAAACACATACAATGAAGTACCTTTTGAAAGAACCATGATAGATGTTTATGTTAATACAAGACGGTTTTGTTTGGAAAAAAATCAATATTGTTTTTACTAAGTTGTGGGTGGCTAAAAAATCTATTCAGGGTGCAGAATAATGTTGACCATACAGAGAATGAGCAAAAAATGCTTCTATTATGTTTATCTAATCTTATCACACTAAGCAAAGAGATTAGATTGTCTTGTCAGATTTCTTGCTGCCTGTGTCCCTGCTGTGAAGTTTCATTGCTGCTACACAATTGCCCACTAGATATGAACCTTATGCTATTACAATTAAAAAAAAAAAAAACTTCTAAAATTTGTGTAAAATGTTCCTAAAACAAATAAAACACACACCATATATAAAATGGACCACTGGAATGAAAGAAACCTTGCGCCAAACATCAACTAAACAATTAATAGCAGTATAAACAGCTATTTGTGCAAGGACTCATTTATTCTATTCTGCAAAGGGGATAACAAATATTTTATCAATACATGCTTTTTTATGTAAAAAAATAGCAGATCATCACAACTATGTGTTTTATTTATTATTTATTGAATGCACCAGTCTACAAAATAAAATTGGCTAGAACTGAGTAGTTATTGTTATTAATAATATTATTATTATTTCTTCCAATATAAAAGAAGAAAGAACAACTTGAAATACTTTTAGATTCAGCAACTGCAAGAAGACGATACAAGAAATTGTGCTTGCTTCAATAAATAGCTATGATCTCACTGAAAGAAAAAAAACTTGATGCCCTATCCATCCTTGGGATGTTGGTGGCAACTGATTTATTATGTACTAATTTGGAAGAACTAAATAAATTGTGTGTTTGAAAGAAAGTCCCAGACATAATAATTAGGTGCACACAGAGCATCCTCCTCTGGCTCCAGATTTGCTCTGAATGTTGTAACGTCTTTTTCATCCTGCAAAAAAAGTCAATATTCTGATGAATTAACTAAATATTTAGAAAATTGCTTTTTTCTGTATAAACATTTCTTTGCCAATTTTTTTTGGTTACTCTTTTTAATTAAAGCAGACCTTGCATGGAAATGCAAGGTTATTTTATATGGGAGCCCCACTCCAAACAAAAAGATGATCAATGAAAGCCAACAATTAAAAGAAAAATGTAAAAAAAAATAAAATAAATAATACTCATCTTTAGTTGCCTATACGCTAGAGTTTTGTTTAAATTTTTTCTCTAAAAGGACTCTTTTTTGGTTTTCTAAAAGTTGATGGGGTCAAATCGAAATTAGTTTTTCAACTACAGTTTATGTTATTTTGAATGATATTCCTCAAGTCATTGAATGTACTGAGAATATTTGGTCAATGCTCATCTGAAAATCTATTAGTGAATGGCCAGCTTTTCACCCTCGGGTCTAATGGACTCTGCTAATTTAGGAACTTACATTTCTTGACAAAGTTGAGGATCCAAAATTCTGTAAGCATTTGCCTCTGTATGGTGCTGGGCTGACTTCCTGTGAGATTTGTGATCTTCAGTTTTCATTGGATTATGTAGTGAAGCCCAGTGATTTTACTGGTACCTGCCTGAAGCAGTTGGAAGCCTAGTTGTAAGGTATTTTTTATGGTTTTCACTATTTTTTAATTAAGGCTGTTTTTTGTACTACTGTTGGTGAAGGGCATATGAATTATTTAAAATCCAATTTAGCTTTTTCAAGTTGGTATGTAAAAAAAATTTATAATTACATACAAGGTTGAAAAAAAACATCAGATTTTATTTTTCATTGTAAGTGCATGCAAGTATTATGTAAGTGTAATACTTACATGTATTCAGTACTTCTCACAGAGATCACAGTACTCCCCTGACAATGCATTAATCTAATTTTATCTCCAGAGGGAGACCTTGGGGTTTCATTTACTAAAACTGTTGAGTGCAAAATCTGGTGTAGCTGTGCATGGTAGCCAATCAGCTTCTAACTTCAGCTTTTTCAATTAAGCTTTGGCAAAAAAAAACTTGGAAGTTGATTGGTTTTTATACAGAGC
This sequence comes from Aquarana catesbeiana, assembly GCF_042186555.1. Taxonomy (NCBI): domain Eukaryota; kingdom Metazoa; phylum Chordata; class Amphibia; order Anura; family Ranidae; genus Aquarana; species Aquarana catesbeiana. Next base: position 222,394,446 of record NC_133325.1, on the reverse strand, counting down.
TGCACCAGATTTTGCATGCTCCAGTTTTAGTAAATCTCCCACTATGTGTACATTTGAGAGACTGAGCTTTAACAACAAAACAACTGGAAGCTGATTGCTTTCTCTACAGAGCTGCACCAGATTTTGCACTTTCCATCTTTAGAAAATGAATCTAAGTCATCTTTGGTATTCCATTATCAAAAGTCAACATTTACTTCCTGAACTGAGATGGGTTAGAGGGGAGGGGAGGGGAGAACCATGTAAGTGCAAGTCACATAGTGAAGCTGATTTATTAAAGCGTAACTCCACTTTTGTTGAGAAAAAAACATTCCCCTCTGGGTGATCTATGTACATTACAAGGATTTTAACAAACTTTGTTACAGATTCTGACTTTTTCTTATTCTGAAGAAATCCCTGTGTGTTTGTCTGTATCCATGTGGGAAAGGGAGTCTAATGGGAGAGGTTTTATGATTATCAATCAGCTGTGCACCTGCAGGGCTCTAATGCCGTGATTTCCTTTGGAAAGTATCTCACCAAAAATGACATTTTTGTTGCAGGGGATGCCTGAAATCTGTCTTGTATCTAACTGCAGACTTCTGGGAAAATTGGTGAGCCAATCACACAAACAGGAAACGACGTGTACAGAACACTTCCAGATAGCTATATTGCATTGCATTTTCAGAAAATGACCAAGGTGCAGATTGAAAAGGAAAAGTAATTATTAATAACATTCAACTACAATATTACTTAGGTGCAATTGTATACGCTATATTATGTTTTCTTTATTTGCTATTTTTTCACAAAAGTGGAGTTACCCTTTAACCACTTCAATAAAGGGCACTTTAACCACCTTCCTGCCCAGGCCAATTTTCAGGTTTTAGTGCTGTCACATTTCTGATAGGTGGCACTTATGGGCACTGATGAGGTGAGGCGGCACTGAAGTGCACTGATGGGGTGTCACTGATGAGAAGGCTCTAATATGCAGCACTGATGGACACTGATAGGTGGCACTGATATACAGCACTGATGGGCGTCATTGGTGGGCACTGATGGGTGACACTGATGGATGGCACTTATTGGGCACTGATGGGCAGGTACTGATGGACACTGAAAGGTAGCACTGATTGGCATAACTGATGGGCACAGATTGTCCTCACTGATGGGCACAGACTGGTGTCACTGATGGGCACAGACTGGCATCACTGATGGGCACTGTTGGGGCTGCATTGTAATCAGGGCACTGATTACCTTTACACATTTTTCTTGTGAAGAGCTGCCGCTTATCAGCTCTTCTCCCCTCCTACTCTGTCAGTGTGAGAGAGGAGAAGCCGATAAATGGCACTTCCTTGTTTACATGTGATCAGCTGTGTCCAATCACTAAACCGCTAAATCTCTAAACTGGGTGCTGTCATATAACATCGTCCCAGAATGACAGCCGCACCGCTCTGCATTCATTTGACGGTGGGCGGGTGGGAAGTAGTTAAAGTAAATGAAAATCTTTATGGAATGAACTTTGTAAATATTAATTTCAAATTTCCAATAAGGTATTTGAAAATCAAATTCCTGTATACTTATTTTAGCTGTTCATGACTGGATATTCGAATGAATATTTTCATAATTTTATTTGTAATAATTCCCAACTCCTTTAATAAATTAGCCTTACTGTATTCACAAATATCTGACAAATATCTGACACAGTTCAGACCTATTCTGTGGCTTCTCATATTGTGGCTCGCTCTAAAATGTCACTGTTGCAGTCTGAGTGATCACGGGGGAAGATGAAACTGAGAAAACTCTTCCTCTTGCCTGGAGCCACCTTAACTGATAGACTGAGGTATCAGTAGGCACATTTTTTTTTTTTTTTTTGAGAAATTATAATTTGTTTGTATATTGTGGGGATTGTCAGAAATGTATCTATGCAGACTTTGTAAGTTACTGAGAGGTCCACTTTTAATTTACAACTCTAACAGCTTTTGAAGGCAAATTAACCTCCACTCTAAAAACAGCAGTCAACTTTGCCACCTAAGGTAAAAAGTGTCCTTCCTGGCCACACAAAGAAACCATGTTTTTTTATTTTGTTTGTTAAGTATACCTTAACCACTCATCCAAGAACGTCCCTGTACATCCTTGAGTTGCAGTTGTTATCCCAGGATGATGACTGCAGCTTCAGGAATTAACCCTGTATTTTTTTTTGGCTGGAAATGCTCTTTTTTGTAAAATTGATCCCAGCAGCTAAGTAGGCATGGGATCGATTTTACAGGCAGTGGGAAGGGGTGCACATATATTAACTGTGTTTTCACCACACATGTGATGTATTGAAGTGAAAGGTACAGCCAAAGCAATAATTCTAGCACCAGGCAACAAATAAAAGGAGTGCTCCCAGCCCTGTGGAAGTCAATAGAGCTACAAGCCCAGGATTAGATAAAATCAGATTTCACTTTAATGTAAAGATAAAACGCATGACATTCAGGAGTGCCCAGACTGATATATCTCCAAGCCAGTGGGGAGGAGAAACACATAATCCCAAACGCTGAAGGATGATACATGATCCCTGACCGAACATTAGGTTACACACCCAGGAGCCTTAGGACAGTGGGAGAAGTGTGTACATTATGGCTGCCAGGGTCACTAAGATGGCGTGTCTGCTGGAAGTCACGTGTCCCAGAACCAGATGTGATGTCTATGGAGATTTTTGGGTATCATAGTTTGGTGCTGCTACACAATTTTAAAGCATGACATGTTAGATATCTATTTATTCAGCATACCATCATCTTTTATATGTTAACAAACAAAAACTCTATAAATTGTATTTAAAAAAAACGCATTTGCAAAACTGCTGTGCAAATATTGTATGACATAAAAATATGCAACATCCACCATTTTATTCTCTAGGGTCCCTAGGGCTCTAAATAGTTATCCAGCAAAAAAAATATGATTTTTACATGTAGGAAAGAAGTGTCAGAATGGGAGACAAGTGGTTAATATTGAATTAATGGTTTTGTTACTGTTGTTTCATGCTGTAGGTCTTTGTACAATGTGACTAATCTTACCATAAAATAGCCCTTCTTAAATAATCTTTGTTTTTCCTCCATAATTATCCCTTTTTGTCCTTGCAGGTTAGCCATCAGAAATAAGGAACAACTTAGAATGCAGTGCATAACCATTGCCCCAGTCAGCCAAGTAACAGAAATCCAATAATTTGAAGAAATGGATAACCCAACCCTTTTTTATAAAAGGATGAGCTCATATCAGCCATATTGTTAGTGTGTGTTGGATCTGTTAAGGACAGATGACAGTTGAGTGAAGGTAAAGATTTTATTTTTTTACAGATGGTACATGCTCACCATGACAGCGCCTGGCTTCCTATGTCCTTTTTTTGGCAAAAGCTTGTCTATTAGTCCCTTAAATGGCTTGAATTGAATAACAAAATTCACCCATTTCCCCATAGACCTCAACAGGGTATGCAGAAAAATTGCAGAACTTTGAGCAAGATTTTCAAAACTGTTCATAAGCAAAACCTAGATAAATACACACATACCTGCTTCTAACATGACTTTTTTTCCTAAACTTAATACATTTTTCAACCTTCTAAGTAAGATTTTTTTTTCCAATTATAAATTTGCAAACTCATTTAAAAACGATTACATTCTTTCTAAAACTGTACCCCCTATTTTAGTAGTGCTTTTACAAGTGATTCATAAAAGTGCGCTAGAATTAAGGGTTTTTTTGTACATATTTGTACATATTTTCCAAATACCTTCCTCATTATACTACACTTTTTGCTTTTCTAAAATGTCATTAGAGCTCTAACAGCTAGTCTGGATGCACATGCTACTTAGGATGTGGGAGAAAGACCACACTCTTAACATTGGTTTGCTAAATTACTGTATATTTTTTGCATAGTTAAAGAATATTAAAAATGAATAACTTTATTTCAGCTTGATATTACCTCTGGCATGTTTTTCATTTATTCATTTTACTGCTATGTGGGAATAGATAGCTCATGTGATCAACTCTTTTAGTGTCACAGCATTTCAAGTGTAATTGATAAACATGTTAATTGTTTTTGAAATGTAAAGTGATATTTTTTTCAGACAAGGAAAAAAAAACACAAGATTATAATTTACAGTTGCTTGCTATATGCAAATATAAAGATTAAAACTGGTAAAGTTGCATTTTTCAATCATTGTTCAACAACAAATGCTCATGAGTCATATATTTTAAACATTAAAGTGTAACTACAAGTTTTTTGTGATTTTATATAGTTCTTTTGGACCAAGTTAGTCCTAATAGATGCGTTTCCTGGGAACACTGTGTCAGTGTCACTTACAACTCTACTTCCTCCTCTCCTCTTCCTTTTTCCGTTGGGATCCCCCAAGGTTCTGTTCTCGGACCTCTCCTTTTCTCAATCTACACCACCTCCTTGGGTCAGTTGATTGCCTCCCACGGCTTTAAATATCATCTCTACGCTGATGACACCCAAATCTATCTCTCCACCCCCCAGCTCTCTCCATCTGTCTCCTCACGCATTACCAACTTATTAGCAGACATATCAGCCTGGATGTCACATCACTTTCTCAAACTCAACCTATCCAAAACCGAGCTCATGATATTTCCTCCCTCAGGTGCCACTTCCCCTGATCTCCCTGTCAAGATCAACGGCTCTACTATCAACCCATCTCCCCACGCCAAGGTCCTAGGTGTAATCCTGGACTCTGAACTAACCTTTCGACCCCACATTCTATCACTATCCAAAGCTTGCCGCCTCTGTCTTCGCAACATCTCCAAGATACGCCCCTTCCTAACCATTGACACCACAAAGCTTCTAATCCACTCCCTGGTCATCTCCCGCCTTGACTACTGCAACTCCCTCCTCATTGGTTTACCTCTAAATAGGCTATCCCCACTTCAGTCCATCACGAACGCTGCGGCCAGGCTCATCCACCACACAAACCGCTCAGCGTCTGCTACACCCCTCTGCCAATCCCTCCATTGGCTGCCACTCAGTCACCGAATTAAATTCAAGATACTAACTATAACTTACAAAGCCATCCACAACTTGGCCCCTAGCTACATCTCTAACCTAGTCACAAAATACCAACCTAATCGTTCTCTTCGCTCCTCCCAAGACCTCCTGCTCTCAAACTCCCTTGTCACCTCATCCCATGCTCGCCTTCAGGACTTCTCCAGAGCCTCCCCCATCCTCTGGAATGCTCTACCCCAATCCGTCCGTTTTTCTCCTACTTTATCCACTTTCAGACGATCCCTGAAAACTCATCTCTTCAGAGAAGCCTATCTGGCCCCCACCTAACAACTGTACATTTATCTTCTCAATCAGCACATCACCCACAGTTATTACCTCTTGTATCTCTTGACCTCCCCTCTTAGATTGTAAGCTCTAAGGAGCAGGGCCCTCTGATTCCTACTGTATCAAATTGTATTGTACTTGTACTGTCTACCCTCAAGTTGTAAAGCGCTACGTAAACTGTTGGCGCTATATAAATACTGTATAATAATAATAATAATAATAAACTGTAGCATCAGCTACATACAGTATACAACACTATGTTCCAGAAGCAGGATGGGGACTAACCATCCTGCTCAAGAAACAAAATTGAGTTAGGCTGAGTGCTGATCAGTCATTCACAGAAAGCCTTGTATTTCATTAATGAGCTCCCTCTAAATGGCTGAAATGGAAGAAGAAATCCTGTGTTCACTGATGAAATACAAGGCTTCCTGTGAATGGCTGAGCAGTGACCAACCCAGCTCTATTTTGTTTCAGGTGTGGGACAGGAAGGCCCCATCCAGCTGCTCCAGTGCTCCCAGTGATCCCATCTGTTAGTGAAGCAAATAGTTTGTTTGGACTAGCTTGGCACAAATCAATCAGGTCCTTGATGATGCCCTGTGGGAGGGCAAAACGCGTTGACACAATTTCCGGTTTCAAGTTCAGATAACGTCAATTCGGTTGTCAGTGGAACGCACGCCAGCAGCGGCGCTTCCTAGCTGCAATCTCTTGCTTATACATGCTTGTTTTTAACATCTATTTTATAAGTACCCATTTTTATTTACGCAATAAACACACTGCCAAGCAGTACTTCACTATTGTCCCTTTCTTTTATCTCATTTTGGACACCATTATCCACATAAAACTACTATAATCATGCGAGATCTTCTTTGCAAACTGATGTGAATTTGCCATCCCTGGCCAACATTCTAAGCCTGAACGACCCCTAGACTGAAAAGCTAGGGGTCCATTCCATCCGGTGAGTGGAGACAAAGAAGGGGGTGTGGCGCACCTCGAATTTTGGAGCACTTTCTTATTTTACCGATTGGAGCACATTGTTCACTAATATATGGACATTCACTTATCTATTTATTGTTTGATTATAGTTAGATTATTGTTTTGCATTATTGTGAGCGCTGTAATATATATGATTTTTTTCAATTTTTTTCAAAATTGAGTTAGGGTGAGTGCTGATCAGTCATTCACAGAAAGCCTTATATTTCATTAATGAGCTCCCTCTGGTTGGCTGAAATGGAAGAAGAAACCCTGTGTTCACTGATGTAATACAAGGCTCCCTGTGAATGGCTGAGCAGTGATCAACCCAACTCCAAATAGTTTGTTTGGACTAGCCTGGCCCAAATAAATTATTTCAAGTCACAAAAAAACCTGATGTTAGGCTTGTTAAAATGCTGTATTTTCAACTAAATCTATTTTGCTTTGTAAGAACAGCAGCATGTAATGTCCTTTTAGGTTGTATGTTCATATTTCTTAACACTTACACCCCTCACATTTTTTTAATATTTTAGTATATCTTTTCATGTGACAACACTGAAGAAATTATACTTTTCTGCAATGAAATCTAATGAGTGCACAGCCTGTTTAACAGTGTAAATTTGCTGTCCCCTCAAAATAACTAAATACAGCCCTGATAAAGGGCAAGATGGAGAGATCAAATAGAAAAACACCACATCCCAAATATGAAGAAATTTCAAAAAATGAAAAGCGGGGCAGAGAGGTAACAAACCTCTGAACTTTTTAGGTTTTGGGTGTAGAGATCATAAATCATCAAGTAGCATAAAATTTTTAATTTTTTATTTAATAGAAGAATAAAAACATGAGAAGGGGAAATACATCAGTATCAAAAGATAATGTTGAATTGATGAAGCATATACAAACAAAGCACTACCACTCTCGACATGTTTCACTCGATAGAGTTTCTTCAGGAGATTAATGGTGTGACTTTTTTATACTAGGAATGAAAAACAATTGAGTAAGTATCTCATGAACGTATTGAGAAATAATACATAGACATGACTAAACATGCAGATACTGTAGGCATACAGTTAGACAGGAAACTATGTATACATTAAAGAAAATCAAAATATGAAAACAAAAGGGGCATAGAAACATATGGACACAGAAAGAACCAAACCTCACCCAGACTGCTTCAATTCAATAGAAGATGTAAATACAGCGATAAAACCAATCAATGCATATAGTGTCCCATCCATCCAGCTTGAACACCTTGGCTGCTTGCAGAGAAAAGCTAACAGGGTGATAATTCTAAAAAGAAATATGTAAAGCATAATGAAATAGGCTATGTAGGGCACAAATTTGAGGTAGCCAGTGCAGTGAGTATAGGCAGAATACCTTGTAGCCAGCAATGATTTAAAAAGAAAGAAATTACCTTGATTTTCAATGAGGTTGAATCAATAAAGGATTAAACTGGTTTTGCTGAAAGTAAGTAACTGAGTGTTTTCACCTTGCTGCTGGACATCAAAAAACAAGTTTTAAGAGAGACCGGACACCCATAGCAGGCTGGATCTACAGGTAAAATTAAAGTATATAATGAATCTAGTGACCTCTAGGGGAATGCAAGAGTGATTAAACGGTTTAGTCGATAGAGGGAAAGAAAGGCATCTTACCAGACAATTTCAAAGAGAAGCCATAGAGACCCAGAAGTGATACCGGCTCATCCCCATACGGAGATTTCAGGCAGATTGTGTAGGAATATAGCTGCCATTTAAATAGCCCCTCACCGACTCGGCGGCACCTGACGTCACAGCCGAGTCGCGAGCGTACTAAGTAATGCCATTTGCGCATGCGCCAGGGATGACAGACGGCACAAGTGCCATAGACGCCGAGTGTCATAGGGACAAGGCTGCCATTATATACATTCATTATATACATTCATTATGTACTTTAATTTTACCTGTAGATCCAGCTTGCTATTGGTGTCTGGTCTCTCTTAAAACTTGTTTTTTGATGCCCGGCACCAAGGTGAAAACATTCAGTTACTTACTTTCAGCAATACCAGTTTAACCCTTTATTGATTCAACCTCATTGAAAATCAAGGTAATTTCTTTCCAGGCTTTCTTGTGCATCATCTTTAGAAGAGGCTTCCTTATGGGACATCAGCCTTGCAGACCAATTTGATGCAGTTTGCAGTGTTTGGTCTGAGCACTGACAGGCTGACCCCCCACCCCTTCAACCTCTGCAGCAATCCTGGCAGCACTCATACATCTATTTTCCAAAGACAACCTCTGAATATGACGCTGAGCACATGAACTCATCTTCTTTGAACGACCATGGTAAGGCCTGTTTCTAATTGGAACCTGTCCTGTTAAACTGCTGTATGATCTTGGCTACCATGCTGCAGCTCAGTTTCAGGGTCTTGGCAATCTTCTTATACCCAAGGCCAGCTTTATGTAGAGTATTTCATCAGTGTTGTCACATGAAAAGATATAATAAAATATTTACATAAATGTGAGGGGCGTACTCTCTTTTGTGAGATACTGTAAGTATTTAAATTTGAAACATTCCAGAGACTTTTCTTCATTTTCAAAGTAGTAAAACAGCTTAGCAGCAGAATAAAAGAAAACTGAGGAATCCAACATGAAAGAAACTTATATTATATTAAATCACGTTTTTTGAAGAGTATATTTACATAAAGTTATACATACACACGAATGCCAGGGGCTGCCAATCTGTCTGTACCTAAAACACAGTCACTTCCAGCGCTAATAGGTCTTCTGGGGTGAGGGGTAAGAGGTATTAAGGATAATGGTGGTAAAAATTGTATAAATGGTATGCCAGAACTGGATGGATGCTGCCTTCCTCAGATGGGGTAATCCGAAGGAAACTATAAAAAAAAACAAAAATGGAAGGCGCGCACACCTAGTGCATTACCAAAGATAATTTATTAATAAAAAATTGTATAAAAGTGGGTACTCATAAAATGCAACTGCCAATAAGCCATAGAGATACAGTGTATGGACATGCACAGAACACGAGGCACAGCTAACATGTTTCGGTGGAGCACCCCCTTCCTCAGAGTTAGGCTGAGCCTATTGGCAGTTGCATTTTGTGAGTACCCACTTTTATACAATTTTTTATTAATAAATTATCTTTGGTGATGCACTAGGTGTGCGCGCCTTCCATTTTTGTTTGTCTTGTAGTCTATCTGTACCTATCCCACTTTGAGAAAGAGGAACTTCCCAAGATAGATAAAGGCAATAATGGCCCCTTTTCTTATATATGTGTTTCATTGAATACGTTTTTGAACAATTCTGATTCCTGTGGCTTAGCATGGGAAGGACTGGCGACTAGAATTCATTAATCCCAACAGAGTTATGGTTTTAAGAAGGCTGATTTAGATTTTTCTGAGATTACAACGATCTACAATTATGCTCTTTTGGTATGATCAACGTTCTTTCTAATCAACATGAAGCGGAACTCTCTGAATTAGATTGTGAAATTCAAAAGTATACTGAGCATATACATTTATCCTCCTCCTCCCTGTTTACACTAAGGAAAATGACCTAAAAGAGCACATTGAATAATATTCTCTTGACATTATCAGCAGTAAGGAGAAGAAATTATCTAGGAACAAATCAGCTATGATATGGGCCAAGCTTATAAGTGGAAAGGTAAACCACGTATGAGATGTCTACCTACTAAGTCAACTACTCATAGAACTCAGAATCAGGATGAATGTGATTCTGACATATCTTTTGCTTCTTCCATTCCTTACACTCAGCCTGTCACTCATCAGATGGAAACTCTTTTAAAAAAATGCAAAGGGATTATAGAAACTTTACAGATGGATCACCCTAAAGGTACGTATGATTCAACACTTCATCGTAAATCACAACAAATTAGTAGTAAAAGTGCACTTTTACTTTCCAACCCTTCTATTCAATCTACTCTTAAGGTTTCTTTGAGCTTACCAGTGATTACAGTCAGGGAATCGGTGGGAACCTCTGCATCTTTTCCTTCTTCTATTCATTTGGCTACACAGTCATCTAAGGTGTATAAATCTACATATACTGCTAATGTTCAGCAGTTTGATTTGAAGGTAGCACCCAGTTTCTTAGGGCATCTGGCCCCAGAACAACAAAAGAACCCCCCTGTTAACATTCAGAATTTGAAAATTCAAGTAGACAAAATTATTAATTTATCATCTTTTAAGCTGTCCAATGAAGAGACCCACATTTTACAACTGGGCCTGACTCTTTGCTCTTAGAAACAAATTGATCATTTGAGATACAAAAAGACGTACATTTTTTTTCCAGGCATTTAACGTTCTTAATGATAAACAATCATAACTCAATCTGGTGACCCCCTCAAAAGTATTCTGATGAGAGAAATTTAACCACCAATGACCTCCATGCCATACAAGAATTTATGGACTTGTGGGAGGAAGGTCATTCAGATGAAAATAATGATGTGAACCCTTTGAATGCGTCTTTGGGGGAGATGTTTTCTTTAAATGAAACGCAATTGGGATGAAATGTAAAATTATTCCCTCCTCCACAATCCTACAAACTCAAATCCAAATCCGTCACTTTGTTAAACACCAACACAAATATATGGGCCTTTGTTCAACAGATCACAAGAGAAATAGAACTGACAGCTTGGGACAAAACATGTCCAAGGAATTTGTCAGGCCCCCAGAGAAAGACATTAATCTTGTTACAAAGAAATATCAGCTTGATCATTAAACCCGCTGATAAAAGAGGAAACCTTGTGATCATGGATTGCTTGAACTATGAATCTATGTGTTTACAAGTGTTAAATATTAGGGAATTGTATGGGTTCATCTCAAATTTTTTTGTTGACAACTATGTGAGTGAATATAAAAGTATTATCAAGGATGTCCTGTATCAGGGCACTACTGATAAAGACACATGACAATACTTGAATGCTAGGAAACCAAAAATTCCAACATTCTATGTGCTACCCAAGTTTCACAAAAACCTTACTAATCTGTGGGAAAACGGAAAACAAAATCCGCTTAGCAGACGTATATTTAACCTCCCTGGAGGTATGATTATGTCTGATTTTTGATGCTGAAAGTGGTAAATTGTTTTGCATGGAATTTGGCGTTTCATATTGTAGGCCTGTAATTTTTAAATCTATCCAAACAAGGGTCTAGTAGACATCCCGGGTATGATAAAGTTTGAAACACGAAATCATAAATTCTAATAAAATAAATAACTATAAATAATTATAACAAATAATAATATAATAATAATAAAAATTATTCAATAATGTAATCAAATCAAAAACACTGAAATTTGCTCACTGCAGTCACTGTAATTGTCACTGTCATTACTTTCAGTGTTTGCCCACGAATCACTATCGCTCAATTCTGCAAGTGTTCTAATTTACTATCGCTGGCGTAAAGGGACACTTTTTGGTTGCCATGGACAATCTCAAGTTTCCAGGCAGAAAGAACAGTATATATAATATAAAACTGCTTCAGGGCACTGGACAAAGCATTATAGACAAAAGGGAGGTGACATTATTTGATACAGTAATGTAATCTGTATTATTACAGTGTACTGTATGTATTATGTTTTTTTCACTTTTTGAATTTGGCGCCTGGCTCCATCCCTGTGTGTCGCGATGCCCGCAAGGAACAGAACCCGGCACTGTGATTGATCAAGCGGAGTACACAGCCTGCACACACAACGGGGAGACACCGCAGGATCCTGGGGACAAGGTTTCCGCTTTTGGTAATGAAAATTCACCCTGAGCCACACTCGGGAATACCGCCAGGGAGGTTAAGTACCCTTGTGAAATCCTGGCTCTCATATGTTAAGGATACTATTGAATTATTAGGAATAATAGAGGGACTGCATGTTTGCAAACATACATGGCTGATATCAATAGATATGGAATGTTTGTATAATGCAATTCTTCATTATAAAGGTTTATTAGTGATCCACAATCATTTATTGAAACAAGGTCAATCTGCTCAAAAGTACAATTGTTTTGTTCTGAGTCTATTGAAATTAATTCTCAAAATGTGTTTACGTTCAAGCACTTCCACTACTGTCAGGTGCAGGGGGTGGCGATCATATGCTAACCTGCTAACCTGTACCTGGGGGGTGGGAGCACTACCTATTTTCTCGTGACAATATTTCAGACAGCTTGAATCATGTTATAACTTGGCACCACTTTATTGATGACATCCTATTCATTTGGGAGATACATGTAATCAGCTGCCCAAATTTGTAGCTACTATTAGTAACAATAAGTACAACTTGAAATTCACAATGGCTTGCCATCAATTTTAGATAACGTTTCTGAATGTTCAAATTTTTGTTAACTCTGATGGATCTTTAGGATCTTTACTATACAGAAAACCCATTATCCAGAAACACAATCCTTCATTCCTCAAGCTCACACCTAAAACCACTAAAAACCAGCATCCCCTACAGCCAGTATCTCCGGTTGTTGAGAAACTGCAGTAGGGAAGAAGATTGCCAAATTGAAGCCAAAAACAAATTAAACCATTTATACAACAGGTGCTATAGCTCTAATTGCCTTAACCTGTTAGGGCTGAGCGCACGCAAACATGCAGCCTCTCGGTGCCTGGGCCTTGGCGCCATCTCATATCTCTCATGCACTATTTTCTCTTGACTGACATTCTCTAAAATAACAGTAGAATTTTTTTCTCATTAATGTACACACAGCACCCCATATTGACAGAAAAACACAGAATTGTTGACATTTTGCAGATTTATTAAAAAAAGAAAAACTGAAATATCACATGGTCCTAAGTATTCAGACCCTTTGCTGTGACACTCATATATTTAGCTCAGGTGCTGTCCATTTCTTCTGATCATCCTTGAGATGGTTCTACACCTTCATTTGAGTCCAGCTGTGTTTGATTATACTGATTGGACTTGATTAGGAAAGCCACACACCTGTCTATATAAGACCTTACAGCTCACAGTGCATATCAGAGCAAATGAGAATCATGAGGTCAAAGGAACTGTCTGAAGAGCTCAGAGACAGAATTGTGGCAAGGCACAGATCTGGCCAAGGTTCCAAAAAATTTCTGCTGCACTTTAGGTTCCTAAGAGCACAGTGGCCTCCATAAACCTTAAATGGAAGACATTTGGGATGACCAGAACCCTTCCTAGAGCTGTCCGTCTGGCCAAACTGAGCTATTGGGGGAGAAGAGCCTTGGTGAGAGAGGTAAAGAAGAACCCAAAGATCACTGTGGCTGAGCTCCAGAGATGCAGTCGGGAGATGGGAGAAAGTTGTAGAAAGTCAACCATCACTGCAGCCCTCCACCAGTCGGGGCTTTATGGCAGAGTGGCCCGATGGAAGCCTTTCCTCAGTGCAAGACACATGAAAGCCCTCATGGAGTTTGCTAGAAAAAACACCTGAAGGACTCCAAGATGGTGAGTAATAAGATTCTTAGGTCTGGTATGACCAATATAGAACTTTTTGGCCTTAATTCTAAGCGGTATGTGTGGAGAAAACCAGGCACTGCTCATCACTTGTCCAGTACAGTCCCAACAGTGAAGCATGGTGGGGGCAGCATCATGCTGTGGGGGTGTTTTTCAGCTGAAGGGACAGGACGCCTGGTTGCAATCGAGGGAAAGATGAATGCGGCCAAGTACAGGGATATCCTGGATGAAAACCTTCTCCAGAGTGCTCAGGACCGCCAATTGGGCTGAAGGTTTACCTTCCAACAAGACAATGACCCTAAGCACACAGCTAAAATAATGAAGAAGTGGCTTCACAACAACTTTGTGACTGTTCTTGAATGGCCCAGCCAGAGCCCTGACTTAAACCCAATTGAACATCTCTGGAGAGACCTAAAAATGGCTGTCCACAAACGTTTACCATCCAACCTGACAGAACTGGAGAGGATCTGCAAGGAGGAATGGCACAGGATCCCCAAATCCAGGTGTGAAAAACTTGTTGCATCTTTCCCAAAAAGACTTATGGCTGCATTAGATCAAAAGGGTGCTTCTACTAAATACTGAGCAAAGGGTCTAAATACTTAGGACCATGTGATATTTCAGTTTTTCTTTTTTAATAAATCTGCAAAAATGTCAACAATTCTGTGTTTTTCTGTCAATATGGGGTGCTGTGTGTACATTAATGAGGAAAAAAAATGAACTTAAATGATTTTAGCAAATGGCTGCAATATAACAAAGAGTGAAAAATTTAAGGGGGTCTGAATACTTTCTGTCCCCACTGTATATGTGCTGCTCCTTTAAATAGCATCAAGTCCACTTTATTTATAAAACTTTTATATTTTTTTTGTTTTTTCTCTTTTTGAACATAACTGATGTTTTTTGAGGTGTTCGCCTTGTGGGGTAGGTCGATGTAGCCGTATAGGCACCCAGGACATAGCAGAAGGGGGAGGTTTCTCTAGATTCTGCTGTGCCAATCAGGTTATGATCACTGGTGTGGGTTTCTAGCCACCGCTGCTCATTTACCATCTCCCTGTCTATTACCATGGGTAACATGCATTGTGGCTTAACTGTAGTGTTGGGTGTTTTATACACCTCCAACCAGCAGTGGTGTTGGGCCCAATTACTCCCTGCCTGACCTCTCGTTGGACTCCGCTTGCCATATGAGTAGGATCGCTGGCCTGCCCAAGCACACTTAGTGTGTTGTAGTATCCATGTCTCACCAGTAACATCAGATGTTGAAACTTTGCTAGAACCACGTGGACAACAATGCTTGGTTTTACTATTCAACCCACTGGTGAGAAATCTATACTGTTTATTTTTTCTATATTGAATGATTCAATTTTTAAGCCTCTTTTAATTATAAAGTAGTTATCCCTACTGGAAATTCCAGGGCAAAGTATTAGCCTTGTGTGGCACGTACTGATGTTCATTTAAGGTCAATATGAGGGGCATTAGTTATTTTAGACCTTAGTGCTCTTTCTCCAAGATGGGGTTGACATTATTGGCTTTTTTTTTATATCTTGGGCAGTTCCTCTTTGTTGGAGCAGGATAGGTACAGGCAGATTGGCGCCCCCTGGCTTTCATGTGTATATATAACTTTATGTAAGTATAATCCTCAAAAAAACTTGATTTAAAAAAAAAAAGTTTCTTTCATACTTGATCCCTATGTTTTCTTTTTTTCTTTTTTGTAGGTTGGTCCTTTGTTCCTTCCTACAGTCATAAAATGACAATCCACTAGGTTACCACCTCTGGCACCCCACTATTAACTATCATATTTAAATAGTTTAGTAAGAGGGCAATATTAACCTGCTTTATATAGGTATTCCTAGGTACGATTATGAATTTATCCACCCATCCAATGCTGGTACCATGTGATCGCTGTGGCCAATCACAGCAGATCACATTACAATTTTACACAATGAAAGGCTTTGTTACATGTCTTTCACTGTGTACTATTGTGATGAGCTCTGTGATTGGTCACAGTCATCACATGCTACAGACAGACCAATCACAGGCCATCTGTATCAGGTGATTAGCTGTGGCCAATCACAGATAATCACAATAGTAATCACTGAATGCGTAGTTTGTCATTCAGAAAAAATGGTTGCTTTTAATGGTAAGATTCACAGTTATAAGCAATCATAGTGTGTAAAAAAGCCTGTGGTAAAGTTGTATTGCTCTGGTCACTGTATTTAAAAACAATTGTAAAAAAAAAAAAAGAAAAGAATTTAATAAAAAATACAAAAAAAGTTAAAAATTGAAAAAAAAAAAATTATTTTTTTGCATACTGTCACCATCACCTGTCCTTGAACACTGCCACACCAGTTATAACGCTGTACTGCACTGGTGACAGTATGTCATTTTTTTTATTCTGAAAACAACATTTTTTTTCATTTTACAAAAAAGTGTGACAGAAAATGACAACTTCAAAAACTCACCATACCTCTTACTAAATAGGTTGGACTGTCTCTTTCCAAAAAAGGGTTATTTTGGGGATATGTATGTGTGTATATATATATATATATATATATATATATATACAGTATCTCACAAAAGTGAGTATACCCCTCAAATTTTAGTAAATGTTTGTTTTATTATATCTTTTCATGTGACAACACTGAAGAAACTAGAAAAGGTACAATTTCTGGGGAAATTGTGAAAGTGTTCTTGCCTCTACAACTGGAGTGGGCGGAGTAACTGGGTGGGGTGGAGTGGCTTGAGTAACTGTGAAAAGTGTTAAAAAGATTAATATTTAAAAAAGTATAAATAGTAGTAAAAAAGTTCCATCATTCGCTGAAAGAGCTGAACATTTTTTTCAAAAGTAATTTTTTTTTTCAAAAATGAATTTTTTTTAATCAAAAATGATTTTTTTTTTAATCAAAAATGATTTTTTTTTCTTCAAAAATGATTTTTTTTTCAAAAATAATTTTTTTTTCGAAATTATTATTTTTTTTAAAGTAATTTTTTTTTCAAAAATAATTTTTTTTTTTCAAATATATTTTTTTTTCAAAAATAATTTTTTTTTTAAAAGTAATTTTTTTTTCAAAAATATTTTTTTTTTCAAAAATATTTTTTTTTTCAAAAATAATTTTTTTTTTTTCAAAAATATTTTTTTTTTCAAAAATATATATTTTTTTTTTTTCAAAAATATTTTTTTTTTTTCAAAAATTATTTTTTTACTTTTTTCAAAAATTTTTTTTTTTTTTCAAAAATATTTTTTTTTTTACATGGGGCGGTCATAATGTTTTGGCTGATCATGGGGTGGTCATAATGTTTTGGCTGATCATGGGGTTGTCAGCTTTTGTCACTTCCCACTCTAGTTTTGAACATTTCGCCATTCATTCCTATGGGACCAATTTCGCCGCAAAAACGTCATTTCGTGGACCATTCGGCAAAACATTCCACAAAGTAATAACACACCAATCGGGAACAATCCGCTCGTTTCGTTATATTATTTGTCTCTGTAGTGTGAAAACTGTGGGAGGAGTCTACAAGCATTATCAAGTCTAGCAGATGAAGTCACATGCATTTGGAGTGTCTCAGCATCTTGTGTTTACAACCACTGTTTCCTAGCAACGCTCATGCCCTGTTTATGCTTCCCAAATACTGCTTCATCAAAACTGCCCCATCAGAATTACCCCATCAAAACTGCCCCATCATATTCCTCTATTATAAATCAGTACATGGTGTGTCTGTCCCCTCCCCCGGGCTCTGTAATCAGCTGAGATGCTCCAGCCACCTTCCCCCCCTGTGTATAACAGAAGCTTTGGTAACCATGGCAACAAAACAAACACTAACAGTACACTCTGATTAATGGCTAAAATTTCCTGAAATGACCTCTAAACAAATGGCCATATTTTAAAAACTATACATCCTACAGCGAAGATCTTTATATTGTGAGAATCACAAGACCCAGACCTAGATTTTGATGTATAGTATGTCTCTGAAATATTAAAAATGAAGGCACAGTTGCAGTTTAGAAATTGCCCTTCAAACTTGGAGGGGGCTAGAGTGTAGTTTCAATGAATGTCAATGGACGGCGTGAGTTGCAAACAAATGGTCATATTGTGAAAACTATCAGGACTATGGCTTAGCCGTGGACATGTTTAGTGGCAGCAGGGATAGCTGAACGTTTTGATATAAGATTTGTGTAGGTGGGCTTGAAAATGAGGGAGTGGCGGCAGTTTAGAAATCATGTTCTGATTTTCCAGCTTTTGTCATCTCCCACTCTAGTTTCCCCATTCATTCCTATGGGACCAATTTCGCCGCAAAAACGACGATATTTCGTGAACCATTCGGCGAAACGTTCCACAAAGTAATAGCACACCATTCGGGAACAATCCGCACGTTTCGGTATATTACTTGTCTATGTAGTGTAAAAACTGTGGGAGGAGTTAGGGTGGTAAATTTGGCTATAATAATAAGAATAATATATATGTGAGATAACAGTAAGTGGTCTTGCTATGCAAGAACACTTAATGACACTTTGCTACAATGTAAAGTAGTGAGTGTACAGCTTGTATAACAGTGTAAATTTGCTGTCCCCTCAAAATAACTCAACACACAGCCATTAACCACTTCAGCCCCGGAAGGATTTACCCCCTTCCTGACCAGAGCACTTTTTACAATTTGGCACTGCGTCGCTTTAACTGCTAATTGCGCGGTCATGCAATGGTGTACCCAAACGAAATTTGCGTCCTTTTCTTCCCACAAATAGAGCTTTCTTTTGATGGTATTTGATCACCTCTGCCATTTTTATTTTTTGCGCTATAAACGGAAAAAGACCGCAAATTTTGAAAAAAAATGATATTTTCTACTTTTTGTTATAAAAAAAATCCAATAAACTCAATTTTAGTCATACATTTAGGCCAAAATGTATTCGGCCACATGTCTTTGGTAAAAAAAAAGTCAATAAGCGTATATTTATTGGTTTGCGCAAAAGTTATAGCGCCTACAAACTAGGGTACATTTTCTGGAATTTACACAGCTTTTAGTTTATGACTGCCTATGTCATTTCTTGAGGTGCTAAAATGGCAGGGCAGTACAAAACCCCCCCAAATGACCCCATTTTGGAAAGTAGACACCCCAAGGAAATTGCTGAGAGGCATGTTGAACCCATTGAATATTTTTTTTTTTTGTCCCAGGTGATTGAATAATGACAAAAAAAAAAAAAAAATTTACAAAAAGTTGTCACTAAATGATATATTGCTCACACAGGCCATGGGCATATGTGGAATTGCACCCCAAAATACATTCAGCTGCTTCTCCTGAGTACGGGGATATCACATGTGTGGGACTTTTTGGGAGCCTAGCCGCGTATGGGGCCCCGAAAACCAAGCACTGCCTTCAGGATTTCTAAGGGCATAGATTTTTGATTACACTCCTCACTACCTATCACAGTTTTGAAGGCCATAAAATGCCAAGATGGCACAAAACACCCCCAAATGACCCCATTTTGGAAAGTAGACACCCCAAGCTATTTGCTGAGAGGTATGTTGAGTCCATGGAATATTTTATTTTTTGACACAAGTTGTGGGAATGTGACAATTTTTTTTTTTTTTGCACAAAGTTGTCACTAAATGATATATTGCTCACACAGGCCATGGGCATATGTGGAATTGTACCCCAAAATACATTTAGCTGCTTCTCCTGAGTATGGGGATACCACATGTGTGGGACTTTTTGGGAGCCTAGCCGCGTACGGGGCCCCGAAAACCAATCACCGCCTTTAGGATTTCTAAGGGCATAAATTTTTCATTTCACTCCTCACTACCTATCAGAGTTTTGAAGGCCATAAAATGCCAAGATGGCACAAAACCCCCCCAAATGACCCCATTTTGGAAAGTAGACACCCCAAGCTATTTGCTGAGAGGCATGTTGAGTCCATGGAATATTTTATATTTTGACACAAGTTGCTGGAAAGTGACAATTTTTTTTTTTTTTTTTGCACAAAGTTGTCACTAAATGATATATTGCTCAAACATGCCATGGGCATATGTGGAATTGCACCCCAAAATATATTCTGCTGCTTCTCCTGAGTACGGGGATACCACATGTGTGGGACTTTTTGGGAGCCTAGCCGCGTACGGGGCCCCGAAAACCAAGCACCGCCTTCAGGATTTCTAAGGGCATAAATTTTTGATTTCACTTCTCACTACCTATCACAGTTTTGAAGGCCATAAAATGCCAAGATGGCACAAAACCCCCCCAAATGACCCCATTTTGGAAAGTAGACACCCCAAGCTATTTGCTGAGAGGCATGTTGAGTCCATGGAATATTTTATTTTTTGACACAAGTTGCGGGAATGTGAGAATTTTTTTTTTTTTTTGCACAAAGTTGTCACTAAATGATATATTGCTCACACAGGCCATGGGCATATGTGGAATTGCACCCCAAAATACATTCTGCTGATTCTCCTGAGTACGGGGATACCACATGTGTGGGACTTTTTGGGAGCCTAGCTGCGTACGGGGCCCCGAAAACCCAGCACTGCCTTCAGGATTTCTAAGGGTGTAAAGTTGTAATTTCACTCCCCACTACCTATCACATTTTTGAAGGCCATAAAATGCCCAGATGGCACAACCCCCCCCCAATTGACCCCATTTTGGAAAGTAGACACCCCAAGCTATTTGCTGAGAGGCATGTTGAGTCCGTGGAATATTTTATATTTTGACACAAGTTGCGGGAAAGTGACAATTTTTTTTTTTTTTTGCACAAAGTTGTCACTAAATGATATATTGTTCAAACATGCCATGGGCATATGTGGAATTACACCCCAAAATATATTCTGCTGCTTCTCCTGAGTACGGGGATACCACATGTGTGGGACTTTTTGGGAGCCTAGCCGCGTACGGGGCCCCGAAAACCAAGCACCGCCTTCAGGATTTCTAAGGGCATACATTTTTGATTTTACTCCTCACTACCTATCACACTTTTGAAGGCCATAAAATGCCAAGATGGCACAAAACCCCCCCAAATGACCCCATTTTGGAAAGTAGACACCCCAAGCTATTTGCTGAAAGGCATGGTGAGTATTTTGCAGCTCTCATTTGTTTTTGAAAATGAAGAAAGGCAAGAAAAACGTATTTTTTTTTTCTTTTTTCAATTTTCAAAACTTTGTGACAAAAAGTGAGGTCTGCAAAATACTCACTATACCTCTCAGCAAATAGCTTTGGGTGTCTATTTTCCAAAATGGGGTCATTTGGGGGGGGGGGTTGTGCCATCTGGGCATTCCATGGCCTCCGAAACTGTGATAGGCAGTGAAGAGTGAAATCAAAAATTTACGCCCTTAGAAAGCCTGAAGGCGGGGCTTGGTTTTCGGGGTACCGTACGCGGCTAGGCTCCCAAAAAGTCTCACACATGTGGTATCCCCGTACTCAGGAGAAGCAACAGAATGTATTTTGGGGTGTAATTTCACATATTCCCATGGCATGTTTGAGCAATATATCATTTAGTGACAACTTTGTGCAAAAAAAAAAAAAAATTTGTCTTTTTCCCGCAACTTGTGTCACAATATAAAATATTCAATGGACTCGACATGCCTCTCAGCAAATAGCTTGGGGTGTCTACTTTCCAAAATGGGGTCATTTGGGGGGGTTTTGAACTGTCCTGGCATTTTATGCACAACATTTAGAAGCTTATGTCACACATCGACCACTCTTCTAACCACTTGAAGACAAAGCCCTTTCTGACACTTATTGTTTACATGAAAAAATTATTTTTTTTTGCAAAAAAATTACTTTGAACCCCCAGACATTATATATTTTTTTAAAGCAAATGCCCTACAGATTAAAATGGTGGGTGTTTCATTTTTTTTTTTCACACAGTATTTGCGCAGCGATTTTTCAAACGCATTTTTTGGGGAAAAAACACACTTTTTTAAATTTTAATACACTAAAACACACTATTTTGTCAAAATGTTTGATGAAATAAAAAAGATGATCTTAGGCCGAGTACATGGATACCAAACATGACATGCTTTAAAATTGCGCACAAACGTGCAGTGGCGACAAACTAAATACATTTTTAAAAGCCTTTAAAAGCCTTTACAGGTTACCACTTTAGATTTACAGAGGAGGTCTACTGCTAAAATTACTGCCCTCGATCTGACCTTCGCGGTGATACCTCACATGCATGGTGCAATTGCTGTTTACATTTGACGCCAGACCGACGCTTGCGTTCGCCTTTGTGCGAGAGCAGGGGGGGGGGGCAGGGGTGCTTTTTTTTTTTTTTTTTTTTTTTTATTATTTTTTTTGCTTTTTTATCTTATTTTTAAACTGTTCCTTTCATTTTTATTTTTTTTTTATCATTTTTATTGTTATCTCAGGGAATGTAAATATCCCCCATGATAGCAATAGGTAGTGACAGGTACTCTTTTTAGAAAAAATTGGGGTCTATTAGACCCTAGATCTCTCCTCTGCCCTCAAACCATCTGACCACACCAAGATCGGTGTGATAAAATGCTTTCCCAATTTCCCAATGGCGCTGTTTACATCCGGCGAAATCTAAGTCATGAAATGCTTGTAGCTTCCAGTTTCTTAGGCCATAGAGATGTTTGGAGCCATTCTGGTCTCTGATCAGCTCTATGGTCAGCTGGCTGAATCACCGGCTGCATTCTCAAGTTCCCTGTTGGGACAGGAGAGCCAGAGAAAAACATGGACGACGGTGTGGGGGGGGGCATTCCCTCCCACTGCTTGTAAAAGCAGTCTAGAGGCTAATTAGCCGCTAGGATTGCTTTTACAAGAAAGCCGACCACTGGCTGAAAAGAATGATACCAAGATGATACCTAAACCTGCAGGCATCATTCTGGTATAACCACTCAAAGTCCAGCAACATACCAGTACGTTGCTGGTCCTTGTTGGGCATACATTGTAAACTTTTTTTTCATGCAGCCTGTGGGCTGAACGAAAAAAAGATATTGATCGGTGGGTATGCCCACCATTAGAATACCTCCCTTCATCCACCCACTTCTAATGATGGGCATACATGCACCGTATATATATGCCGAAGCATGGGGGCATCCTCCCGCAAAAGGCAGGAGCAAATCGCTCCTCCACCCACTGCTGCCCCCACGCTTCGGCATATATGCTGAAGTATGTAACTGTGGTGGTGAAATCACCTCCGACAGCGCTGGAGTCACGGCTTTATGTATCGTGGGAGCAAACGCTGTTGCTGTCAAGATAAATAAATCCGTGCTGCAACTGAATGGCGTACCTGCTAAGCAAATGATGGTTAACAAAAAAACAAAGTAACATTACAGTATAACAGTATTACTTACCATACCTGCAAAGCAAAATACAAAAAAAACATAGTAAAAAATAAAACATTTAACGCAACCTGTGCCTACCTAAAAATATATATATGCCGAAGCATGGGGGCATCCTCCCGCAAAAGGCAGGAGCAAATCGCTCCTCCACCCACTGCTGCCCCCACGCTTCGGCATATATGCTGAAGTATGTAACTGTGGTGGTGAAATCACCTCCGACAGCACTGGAGTCACGGCTTTATATATCGTGGGAGCAAACGCTGTTGCTGTCAAGATAAATAAATCCGTGCTGCAACTGAATGGCGTACCTGCTAAGCAAATGATGGTTAACAAAAAAACAAAGTAACATTACAGTATAACAGTAATACTTACCATACCTGCAAAGCAAAATACAAAAAAAACATAGTAAAAAATAAAACATTTAACGAAACCTGTGCCTACCTAAAAAATATATATGCCGAAGCATGGGGGCATCCTCCCGCAAAAGGCAGGAGCAAATCGCTCCTCCACCCACTGCTGCCCCCACGCTTCGGCATATATGCTGAAGTATGTAACTGTGGTGGTGAAATCACCTCCGACAGCGCTGGAGTCGCGGCTTTATGTATCGTGGGAGCAAACGCTGTTGCTGTCAAGATAAATAAATCCGCTCTGCAGCTGAATGGCGTACCTGAAAACACAAAGGTGGTTAACAATAAAAAAAACAAAGTATAAAAAAATTGCATACCTATAAAGCAAACATGATAAAAACATAACAATAAAACATTGCAGTATAGAATGCAGAACAATAGAGAGAGAATAGAGAGAGAACAATAAAACAACAACTATTTTTGGTTTTTTTATTTTATATTTTTTTTTTGTGTTTTTTTCTTTTTTTTACTTTTTTTTGTTTTTTTTACACTCTTTTTTGTAACTTTAACTTTTTTAACTGGTACCAGGTTTGGGTCTCTCAAAATGCGACAGCATCTTGGGAGACCCTGTGGAAGTGTGCCTAGTCTGTGCAGTGCTGTACCCTACGCTAATACTCCACTATCCCGACCATGACACTACCTGCCTGGAGTTTGCATGTTCTCCCTGTGTCTGCGTGGGTTTCCTCCGGGTACTCCGGTTTCCTCCCACACTCCAAAGACATGCTGGTAGGTTAATTGGATCCTGTCTAAATCGGCCCTAGTATAGGTATGAATGTGAGTTAGGGACCTTAGATTGTAAGCTCCTTGAGGGTATAGGGACTGATGTGAATGTATAATATATATATGTAAAGCGCTGCGTAAATTGACGGCGCTATATAAGTACCTGAAATAAATAAATAAATAAATAGTGTGTGGTAGCGTTCAAAACATTCACCAATGCAAAGACCAGGATTGCCAGGACAGAGGGGACAACAATACCGGGTGTCACGCCTAAATCCGCGCTTGCTGCAGACACGACATCTTTTTTGGGGGGTTCGTTGGGTAGGGGTACTCGGGAGGGCATAAAGAAAATGCCTCTCATGCAGCCGGCTTACTGCATTTGGTTGGGGTTGGTGAGGTGGAGCACCGTCTGGATACAGAAGGGCTCTGACGATCTCTTCCTGGAATTTAAGGAAGGATCCAGTCCGTCCTGAAGCTCTGTATAGCACATAAGCATTCAGCAAAGCCAATTGAAATAAATAAACAGACACTTTTTTGTACCAGCGTCTGGCCTTATGGGCAATTAGGTACGGCGCCAACAACTGGTCGTTGAGGTCCACCCCTCCCATATTAAGGTTATATTCGTGGACACAGAGGGGTTTCTCCACAACACCAGTCGCCGTAGGAATTTGGACCATCGTGTCTGCATGAAGGGAGGTGAGAACGAAAACATTCTTCTTATCCCTCCACTTCATAGCGAGCAAATTATTATACTTCAAGCAGGCTCTCTCCCCCAGCCTAAGACGGGAATCTACAAGCCGCTGGGGAAAGCCCCGGCGATTAGGTCGCACGGTGCCACATGCTCCAATCTGCTGATCAAACAAGTGACTAAAAAGTGGCACGCTCGTATAATAATTGTCCACGTACAAGTGGTACCCCTTTCCGAATAAGGGTGACACCAAGTCCCACACTATCTTGCCAGCGCTTCCTATGTAGTCAGGGCAGTTTGTCGGCTCTACGTGACTATCTTTTCCCTCGTAAACCATAAATCTACATGTATAGCCTGTGGCCCTGTCACAGAGCTTATACATCTTGACCCCGTATCTGGCACGCTTGCTGGGAAGGTACTGTTTGAATGACAAGCGGCCAGAAAATTTAACCAGGGACTCATCAACGCAGACAACTTGATGGGGGGTAAACAAGTCTGCAAAACGTTGGTTGAAGTGGTTTACGAGGGGCCGAATTTTGTAGAGCCGATCGTATTCAGGGTCTCCACGAGGACGACAGAGTTCATTGTCGTTGAAGTGCATGAACCGCAAAATCTGCTCGTATCGTGCCCTGGCCATGGAAGCAGAGAACAAGGGTGAATGGTAAATTGGGTCAGTGGACCAATATGACCGCAACTCACTCTTTTTATTCAACCCCATGAGGAGGGAAAGGCCCAGAAAGATCTTAAATTCGGAGACCGTAATTGGTCTCCAATCTCTGGCAAGGGTGGACTGGGGCATAGTGGCGATGTATTGACCAGCGTATAAATTGCTTTGGTCCACAATAGATCTATAGAGATCTTCGGTGAAAAACAGCGAATAAAAATCCAGTGGCATAAAGTCAACTGTTTCCACCTGAATTCCGGGTTGGCCAGTGAAAGGGGGAAGTACGGGTGCTGCAGAAGTGGTGGGCACCCAATTCGGATTGGCCAATGCAGCAGGAAGGGCACTATGGGCACGACGGGCCTGTGTTCGTCTTCTTGGTGGCAGCGGGACACTACTAGTGCTTGCCACCTCGCCAGCTTGAACTGCACTTATGGGACTCGCCACGTCACCACGTGATACTGCAGTGCTGGATGTACGACCAGGGTGTACTAGGCCGCTGGTGCTTGCCAGTTCACCAGAAGGAGTAGCGGCACTAGTACTTCTCTGCTCCATACGAGAGCCCTGCGGTTCTTGCACTTCAAGGACAGCATAAGTTCGGGGTCTGGTACGCCTGACCTTAGCAGGGACCACAACTCCGTCGTCAGAGCTATCTGTCATGGAGCCGCTGTCCTCTACAGGATCGTATTCTGAGCCTGAACTTGACAGATGAGTGACTTCCTCTTCACTATCTGTCATGCTCAGAATCCTGTAGGCCTCTTCACTAGTGTACCTTCGATTTGCCATTTTGGCCTCTAAATTTAGGGGTACACTAGTGAGACTCACAGGCAAAAAAGCTCCCGACTGTCAGCGACTGATTCAAAACGCTACCAAAAAACTGTTAGCGATCGCAGGGATCAGGCCTGACTCTGCGACCGCTGCAGTTATGTGTGCTTAGTGTTTTGTAAGTGTCAGTAATCGATCGATACTGCACTTGGGTGGGCTGGGCTGGGCTGGGCCGAGGAGCAAAACGCAGGTGCTAGCAGGTATCTGGGCTGATCCCGCTAACACTGCGTTTCAGGGAACCCTAAACTGCTGGGGAGTATAGATCTGATCGGATCAGATATCGATCCGTTCAGATACTATAGCACTAAGGGAGGTGTATGCTGCATGCGTGGGTTTTAGCGGTACTGGCGCTAACCTGACGCTGCCTGGGGCGACGCAGACCTTATCTGATCCTAAAAACTTAACTTCTATCACCGCCGGGCAATTAGGGGGTTAAACCTTTATAAGGTAATAAACGGCGGGTGCCCTAAAACTATAATAAACTGTAATAAACTATAATAAACTACAAAAAACAAACTATCTAACCAGCGTCACCCGTAACACTTATACGGTGATCGCTGGTGAAAGGGTTAACTAGGGGGCAATCAGGGGGTTAAAACCTTTAGCAGGTAGTATATGGGGGTCCCTGTCGCTATAAAACACTGACAGCGAACCTATATACTTACCTCCCTAAACTAGCGTCACCTGTGTCACTAATACAGCGATCAGAAAAACGATCGCTTAGCGACACTGGTGACGGGGGGTAATCAAGGGGTTAACTTTTATTAGGGGGGTTAGGGGGTACCCTGGACCTAAGGGGGGGTACCCTAGACCTAAAGGGGGCTAACCTAACTGCCCTAACACTTATAACTGACAAACTGACACCAATGCAAAAAAAAAAAACACTGCTATTGGTGTCAGAGTGACAGGGGGTACAGGGGGGTGATCGGGGGGTGACAGGGGGGTGAAAAGTGTGCCTGGCGTGTTCTACTGAGCGTGTGGTGTTGGTGCACTTACTTGGATGTCTTCTCTCCTCGGCGTCGGATCAAAAAGACCGGCTCCAGGAGAGATGACATCACTTCCTCTCCCTCTGTTTACATTACAGAGGGAGAGGAAGCATTTGATTCGTGGGAGCGATCGGGAGGGGGTGGCCATCAATGGATGGCCTCCCCCTGACCCCTAATCGCCCGCGAACAAGAGCCGACCGCTCAGGGCACCGGGGGGGGGTCCGATCGGACCCCCCGCCCGCGGGAAGGCATCACGTACCAGGTACGTGTTTTTGCCTGCCCGTGCCGACCTGCTCACGTATATATGCGTGAGGCGGTCGGCAAGTGGTTAATGTCTAAACCGCTGGCAACAAAAGTGAGTACACCCCTAAGTGAAAATGTCCAAATTGTGCCCAAAGTGTCAATATTTTGTGTGGCCACCATTATTTTCCAGCATTGCCTTAACCCTCTTGGACATGGAGTTCACCAGAGCGTCACAGGTTGCCACTGGAGTCCTTTTCCACTCCTCCATGACAACATCACGGAGCTGGTGGATGTTAGATATCTTGCGCTCCTCCACCTTCCGTTTGAGGATGTCCCACAGATGCTCAATAGGGTTTAGGTCTGGAGACATGCTTGGCCAGTCCATCACCTTTACCCTCAGCTTATTTAGCAAGACAGTGGTCATCTTGGAGGTGTGTTTGGGGTCGTTATCATGTTGGAATACTGCACTGAGGCCCAGTCTTCGAATGGAAGGGGATCATGCTCTGCTTCAGTATGTCACAGTACATGTTGGCATTCATGGTTCCCTAAATGAACTGTAGCTCCCCAGTGCCGGCAGCACTCATGCAGCCCCAAACCATGACACTCCCACCACCATGCTTGACTGTAGGCAAGACACACTTGTCTTTGTACTCCTCACCTGTTTGCCGCTACACATGCTTAGCACCATCTGAACAAAATAAGTTTATCTTGGTCTCGTCAGACCACAGGACCAGTAATCCATGTCCTTAGTCTGCTTGTCTTCAGTAAACTGTTTGCGGGCTTTCTTGTGCATAATCTTTAGAAGAGGCTTCCTTCTGGGATGACAGCCATGCAGACCAGTTTGATGCAGTGTGCAGCATATGGTCTGAGCACTGACAGGCTGACCCCCCACCCCTTCAATCTCTGCAGCAATGCTAACAGCACTCATACGTTTATTTCCCAAAGACAACCTCTGGATATGACACTGAGCGCGTGCACTCAACTTTTTTGGTCGACCATGGCAAGGCCTGTTCTGAGTGGATCCTGTCCTGTTAAACCGCTGTATGGTCTTGGCCACTGTGCTGCAGCTCAGTTTCAGGA
This sequence comes from Aquarana catesbeiana, assembly GCF_042186555.1. Taxonomy (NCBI): domain Eukaryota; kingdom Metazoa; phylum Chordata; class Amphibia; order Anura; family Ranidae; genus Aquarana; species Aquarana catesbeiana. The sequence goes on along the minus strand of NC_133325.1, from coordinate 222,365,860 downwards.
TCTTGGCAATCTTCTTACAGCCTAGACCATCTTTATGTAGAGCAACAATTCTTTTTTTCAGATCCTCAGAGAGTTCTTTGCCATGAGGTGCCATTTTGAACTTCCAGTGACCAGTATGAGAGAGTGAGAGCGATAACACCAAATTTAACACACCTGCTCCCCATTCACACCTGAGACCTTGTAACACTAACGAGTCACATGACACCGGGGAGGGAAAATGGCTAATTGGGCCCAATTTAGACATTTTCACTTAGGGGTGTACTCATTTTTGTTGCCAGTGGTTTAGATATTAATGGCTGTGTGTTTGGTTATTTTGAGAGGACAGCAAATTTACACTGTTACAAGCTGTACACTCACTACTTCACATTGTAGCAAAGTGTAATTTCTTCAGTGTTGTCACATGAAAAGATAAATAAATAAAATATTTACAAAAATGCGAGGGGTGTACTTACTTTTTTGAGATACTATACACATATATATATATATATATATATATATATATATATACACACACACACACACACATATATATAGTTTTATAGTTTGTGGACTCTATAACTTTCCTGATTTGGGTTATTTTTACCAAACAAATGTAGCAGTGTACATTTTGATTTAAATTTGTGAAGAAAGATTTTTTTTTGCAAAATTGTATAACAAGCGAACAAAAACATTATTTTTCTCAAAATCTTCGGTCTTTTTTTCATTTATTTTGCAAAAAGTTATTAAATACCACCAATAGAAAGCTCCATTTGTGTGAAAAAAAATGATAAAAATGTCATATGGGTACAGTGGTGCATAATCACATAATTGTCATCCAAAGCGTGACAGCGCTGAAAGCTGACAATTGGCCTCTGCAGGAAGGGGGTAAAAGTGCCCAGTTTTGAAGTGGTTAATAAGCAATGTGTCTTTATGGTATTCATCCCAGAGTTCTAAAATAACTTTTAGGTATAGTTGTTGGACCATTAACTGATGTTTTTAATCAATGTTTTCTAACTGGAAAGGTTCCTCATGATTGATTGACAGCTAATAGTGTACCTACCTACAAGAAGGGTAGAAAGGTAGAAGCTGGCAATTACAGGCCAGTAAGTTTAACATCTGGTGGAATCACTCCTAAAAAGAAATATCATTGATCACTTAAAACACACAACTTGCTGGACCCAAAGATCATGGGCAGATCATGTCAGACTAATCTGATTGAATTTTTGACCATATCACTAATGCTTTAGACCAGAGTGGTGCTGTTGACATAGTCTATCTTGATGTTATCAATTCATTTGATACAGTTCCACATAATGATCTAATAAAAAAGTTGTTTAAGCTAGGACTTTACCCTTAGATTATTCATTGGACATGCAGTTAGCTAAAGCAATGGTCTCCAAACTGCAGCCCAGGGGCCAGATGCGGCCCTTTGTTGCTTTGCTTGCTTTGCTCCCAATCACACCAACCTTGGGGTACAATGACATCAACGATGGGGCACAATTCTTCCCACTTAAAACAATAATTGGTCACAATTACTATATCTGAAATAAACAATGGGGCATTCTTTTTTCCCACTGATGTCATGAACTTTTCTACTCCCACTGGCCACAGTCCGGCCCTCCTAAAGTCTGAAGGACAGTAAACTGGCCCATTGTTTAGAAAGTTTGGAGGCCCCTGGTCTAAAGGTTAGATACCAGAGTGTGGTTGTAATTGAGGTTAATTCAGAACAAAGACCAGTCTTTACTGGTGTACCACAAGGCTCTGTACTAGGTCCTGTTCTATTTAATCTATTTGTAAGTATAACTAAAAGGTTTGGTAGGTACATGTCTTTTTGCTAGTAACACAAAGGTGTGCAATGGGGTTGATATCCCTGGAGGTGTCTGTAACATGAAACATGATTTGACCTTGTTGGAACGTTGGTCAAAGCAGTGAAAACTGCAGTTCAATGTTGCTAAATGTAAAATAATGCACATAGGGAAATTGAATACCCTGATAGAGTACATCATTAGGGGTACAGTGTTGGCCAGCACAGAGAAAAAAAATTTGGGGATACTTATTTCAGACGATTGCAAACTGAACGAACAGTGTGGCCATGCAGTAGAAACAGTGAAGAGAAATCTAGGATGCCACAGAGGGATCACCAGCAGGTGGAAGGAGGTCCTGATTCCCCTATATAGATCTTTAATCAGACCTCATTTAGAATACTGTGTCCAGTTCTAGAGACCTCTCTTTAAAAAAGGTAACCAAATGATGAAAGGTCTAAGGAATAAAACATATCAGGAGAGACTTCAGAAACCTAATATGTACAGTCTGAAGGAAAGAAGGGAATGAGAAAACATGACTGAAACCTTTTAATACATCTATATATATATATATATATATATATATATATATATATATATATATATATATATATACACACATATATAATGTGTGCATCTTGTACTGAGGGATGTGAATGTGGTTTACATTTCTCATGGTCTTCCATCCACAATAGACAGAGTTAATAAAAAGATGTAAACATTGTTTCCTTGTAATAATGGTATGTATCTCTGTGGGAACAGTGCAGCTGCATAATATGACTTGTTAATGTCAGAGCATTGTGACATGAAAAATTATTTTTCTCACCAGGCTTTAATTGTCAGCGAACTTTGTTAAATATTACTCGCTGTGTACATACACTGCTTTTCTGAACACAACAGTCCAATTATCGACTTGGAACTCCGTCTTAATTAACCACATTTAATTAACTGTAGACTGAATTGATTTCCCAGTTTCCATTTATCATCGGATGTGACAGTTGTTCTGACCTATTTATATAACATTGGTTAAAGATATTGTACATTGCATGTGACTGCCTAAAAGGCATGCATATGTCATTTACCAAGTTTATTCCTGTCAGTATAACATCATTATTGTATAAAGTTTGGATTCCTTCTTCTTTGACGTTTTTGCCTTGCTTTGCCTATGTTCAAAGATATGCCACTCACCGGCTGCTTGTAATGTTTTAAATTCAACCCTCATCTTTCTGTGTCTTTTTTGTACTTTTTATGAATTTATATATGTTAATAGAGTAGCGTAGGCTTTAGTTTTTGATATACAGATTAAACAGAAGTAATTTCATGAGCAACAAAGTTAAATAAAATATTGAAAGAAGTTTTTTTTTTTTTATTATTCTTTAACCCAATTATCACTGAGACAGGAAGCGAGGGTTCATTTTCATTGGAACATACAGCAATAAAAAGCTGGCACCAGTTGTAGCCTACCCACTCCACTAAACAATATGTGAGGCCACTAAATGTGCTGTAAAAACTGTATGTAGCGGAGGCTACATACAGTACAGCATACAGCACTGTGTTCCGGGGGTGAGCCGAGACCTTCCTGTCTCAAAGCTGGAACACAATAGAGTCTATCTGAATGGCGCTCAGTCATTTATAGAAAACAATGTATTCTAGCAATGCATACAAAGCTATCTCTGATTCAGAGGTTGTGACATCATCATCCCACCTCTCTGACTCAAGAGAAGGTTAATTTTCATTGGAAGATACAGCAATCAAAAACTGACACCAGTTCTAGCCTACCCACTCCACTAAACAATTGGGTTAATTTACTAAAACTGGACAATGCAAAAGCAGGTGCACATACAAAGGGGAGAGGGGTGGTATTGTTGACCGATGGGCTGGGTCTACATCCCAAAAAGACAGTAGAGTGACAAAGGAACTCCCCCTTTTGGGACTTTAATGGCCCAAATAGTAATACACAAAGAGTATGTAAAAGGAGTATACAAAATTTATTGAAATATAAACAATTCATATTTGAATCAATAGGTGGCTATAGACATCTAAATTACATAGGTATGGCAAAAAAACAGAAGAACAAAACTCTAGAGAGGTCCAAAGACTACCGTGATAGAGTCACCACGGCGAATCGCACAGACCACACCCGACATGTTTCAGGAAACTCCTTCTTCGAGGGGCGTAGAGCAATTTTGTTTTTATCTTTAAAAACAGACCAAAAATGGTATTAAATAACATGTATAGAAAAACATGTGTATATACACGTATGCAGAATATACAGCCATTAGTTATTCGAAAACATATCTGAGTACAGGTATATGAAGAAAATATAGAGGAACACTTACATGTTGCCAAAATAAATGCAAGTACATGTCACAGCCACAGAGTGATAGAAACAGCAGTGAGCAACCAGCGAGACCAGCAGAAGCACAGCCACAAGAGGCACACAGGTACTGGAGAGGGCTTCTTATAACACTGAGGAAATCCTCATGCTCTATTTAAACATAAGAAAGGATTAGTATATAGAGGAGTATATATATTATTAATATATAGCAAGATATACCAAATAGTTTTTATATATTTTATTTTGACATACAGTATCTCACAAAAGTGAGTACACCCCTCACATTTTTGTAAATATTTTATTATATTGTTTCATGTGACAACACTGAAGAAATTACACTTTGCTACAAGTAGTAGGTGTACAGCTTGTGTGACAGTGTAAATTTGCTGTCCTCTCAAAATAACTCAACACACAGCCATTAATGTCTAAACCGCTGGCAACAAAAGTGAGTACACCCATAAGTGAAAATGTCCATATTGGGCCCAATTAGCCATTTTCCCTCCCCAGTGTCATGTAACTCGTTAGTGTTACAAGGTCTCGGGTGTGAATGGGGAGCAGGTGTTTTAAATTTGGTGTTATCGCTCTCACTCTCTCATACTGGTCACTGGAAGTTCAAAATGGCACCTCATGGCAAAGAACTCTCTGAGGATCTGAAAAATAGATTTGTTGCTCTACATAAAGATGACTTTATGCAGTGTACACACGAGCGGACTTTTTGACTGGAATGGTCCGACGAACCGAGTCTGGCGGACAATCCGATTGTGTGTGGGCTTCATTGGACCTTCAGCAGACTTTTCCAGTCGAAAATCTGACGGACTTTAGATTTGGAACATGCTTCAAATTTTTACGTTGTAACTCCGCCGGACCCAGAAATCCGCTCACCTGTATGCTAGTCCGACAGACAAAAAAACAACGCATGCTCAAAAGCAAATACGAAACGGAAGCGCTCGGTCTTGTAAAATTAGTGTTCGTATTGTAAATAGCACATTCCTCATGCTGCAAATTCTGTGATCGTTGAATGCAGCGCATTAATTGTCTTCTTTATAATGCTTGAAGAACGAAGTTGTTTTGCTGTTCCTATTCACACAGATTTCTCACAAACTGATTTGTGTAATTTTTCTCTTTGAGTCATGTTTTATTATTTTTTATTTCATCAAGATTTTTTTTTAGGATTGTTTCGAAATTATTTTCTCTTTATCTCCATATATTTTATTTTTTGGTTTGTAAAGTTACCACAAAGAACTATTGATTTTTATTTGTTCCTATATTTTTTTTGTTGTAAATTTACCACAAATAACCATTTTTTATTGATATATTTTTTTTTGTGTTGTAAATTTACCACAAAGAACCATTTCTTTTGATTGTTTTTTTTTTTTTTTTTTTTTTTGTAAATTTACCACAAAGAAGCATTTTTTATTTGTTTTTTTTTGTAAAGTTACCACAAAGAACCATTTCTTTTGTACATTTTTCATTTTGGTTTTGTTAGAAAGTTACCACAAAGAACCTTTTTTTGTTATATTTATTTTGTTTTTTATTTTTTTATTTAAAGTTCACTCAAGAACATTATATATTCATATTGTTTTTGGAACCTCAAGGAGGTTGTTGTCCCTTGTTAATTGGACATTGTTTATCAAAAAAATGATGTTAATAAAAACACATAAAGTCTTTTAATTAAATAAAATATCCATTTATTTATGGTAAACAAAATAAAGATGAAGTCAACGCTGGAGAAAATTTTTGAATTAGTGAAGAGTTTTGGCCCCAGGGCACACATCAAGTCTGTGGAAAAGAAAATCCAGATCTTCAGGAGTCCATATAATAGGCAGCAGAATCTGGTCCAGGAATCCCAGAGATTAAGAGCAGCAGCAGATGACACAGATGACATATATGTCCCCAGGCTGTGGTACTACACCAGCCTGCGTCTTCTGTCAGACCAGACTGAAGCCAGGTCATCACTTTCTTCTCTTTGTTCCAGCCTTCCCTCCACGCTGGCCTGCACCCTTCCCTGCAGCCTTCCTTGTAGGCTGCTCTGGTGGTTGACTTGTGGCAGGAGGAGGAGGGGCTTGCTCGTTGATTTGTGTGTTAACAGTTAACTCTCCCTTCAGCCCTTTGTGAAGGACATCAGAAAAAAAGTTTTTCACACAGGAGGCGTTGTCCCTTCTCCATTTCCAGCAGCCTGCTGGCTATATAGGAGCCATAGGCCTCTTCAGCTTTGGGGGGGGCTCTTGAGGAAATTAGTTGCTTCCCTCATGAGGCGAAGTGATGCCTCCTCTGTCACCGTCACCTTTCTGGGCCTTTTTGTATGAAGGCAAAGGGGAGGAACCTGAGATTGTGTGAAGCTCCTACTGGGCTCCTGGCTGACACTAACCCCTGCCTCCTCCTCGATGACACTGGGCCAGGCCTCCTCCTCGATGACACTGGGCCCGGCCTCCTCCTCGATGACACTTTCCACACCTTCCTCCTGGCTGATCTCATCCTGTGTATAAAAAAGGGACATAGTTTGAGTTTTTGTTTCGTCACTGACACACAATTTTCAGCTCATGACTTGCAAATTCAATGTTACATATAAAAGAGTATCAATCTGACAACAGCATTTATTAAAGTTGGTGACAAACATTTTTGGTCACTACTGTCAATTGATATGTAGACATAATTTTTAGGATAAAATCCTGAATAATAGTTATTCAATTATAACATCTAGTTAACATCATTAATATTAGGACACTAAATATGTATAAAACTAATTTACCTGACTCCAGATGGTCACATCTGGTTCTTCCAGGATGGAAGACCCAGCTTGGTCCTCATCAGCCTCTGCTGGGGTAGAGGGAAGGGTGGAGGGAAGGGTGCATGGAAGGGTGGAAGGAAGGGTGGAGGGAAGGGTTGAAAGTGATGCCCTGGCTTCAGTCTGGTCATCAAGAAAACGTAGTTTATCATAGTACCACAGCCTGGGTACATATACATCATCTTCTGATGCTCCTGATCTCAGGGAATTCTGGATCTTGTTATGCTCCCTCCTGGGTACATATACATCATCTTCTGATGCTCCTGATCTCAGGGAATTCTGGATCTTGTTATGCTCCCTCCTATACATATTTCGCAAGATCCCAATTTTCTTTTCCAAAATCTCCACAGTTGCTTCTGGGATGAAAGTCTGCACAAATGCGAGAAGTCTCTCCAGCGTTGACTTCCTTACTGGTTTAATGTAATATTGAGGGTGTTTGACTTCCCACAGATTCCTCATCACCCTGTACTTATCAATAAATGCTATCACAAATTCTGGGTCCTTAAATTTGGCATTCATGTTTTCTGTAAAAAATAATACACAAGACAAAAACACTAATGTTTCAGCTAAACTCTCACCATCTTATCTCAACATAGGCCTCATCAATCTTTAAGCAATATAGGCTGCTACAAAGTTACAAAAATTTACCTTCATTTCGGATGCTCGCAACTTCAGTTCCTCTATCCTCCATGTACAGAACGTATGTATGACACATGCATAGTATCTTTATATACACTGTGCATGCGTGAAACTCCGCCTGCGTCGCCCGCCCCGACGTTCTCTTTTAACGAATATTCTCCGCCCTTTCTCTCTTACACCACTTCACTACAATGTTTCATACTATTCCTGGACTCAAATATCTGCGTGCTAAGTATAGCTTTTGTTTCATTCACAAAGGGGAGAAAAGACTCAGACAAGCTCAACCCAGTGACCCCCGAACACAACATCCAGATTGGGAAATCAGCCCAAGCCCCACAGAGGATGTTGAGGAAGGAGAGGTGGGCAACAAGGGCACCCCACCAGGTGAGTGTCTGACACACCAGCTTACGCTAATCTATGTATGGCTGCATATTTTAAAATACATTTTTTATCACCTACTTTAGGTGATCTGGTTGTGGAAGGGGAAAAAGCAAGCACCAGCGCCACCCCCAAAAGATGTTTTTGAAGGAGAGTTGGAGGAAGTAGGTGACATGTGCACCCCACCAGGTGAGTGTGTGACACACCAGCTTACGGTAATCTATGTACAGCTGCATATTTTTAAATACTTTTTTTATCATCTATTTTAGGTGATCTGGTTGTGGATGGGGAAGAAGCAAGCACCAGCGCCACCCCCAAGGATGTGTTTGAAGGAGAGTTGGAGGAAGTAGGCGACATGGGCACCCCACCAGGTGAGTGTGTGACACATCAGCTTATGGTAATCTATGTATGGCTGCATATTTTTTAAAAAGATAATGTTTTCCTTTAATTTTAGGTGATATGGAACCTTTTAGCACAGACAGTGACCAACGCTTAAATGGACAGATCATGGCCTGGAATGGGGATATTGATGCCATGCGCACTACCTTAGACCAAATGCGGAATTGGCTGGACAATATGCAGCAGGAAATGAAGAACGTGATCAATGTTTTGGGGAGAATCTAAATCCCTTTTTCACCCAAAAAAAAACATTGATCATGTTCTTCATTTCCTTGTTTGCTGACCCCATTGTGGGCCTTTGATTTTTTTTTATAAAAGTTTAGGCCTGTTTCTAAAAAATATTTTATAAAACTTTTTGAAAAAATGAGGCCTGTTTTAAAAAAAAAATGTAAATATATATGTTAACGGCATCAGGTGGCAATCCCAGGTCACCACTCTGGAGACTCTGGTAGAACTCCGTCTGGGCGAAGACTCCTACATCTGACATCCGGCCATTCTTCCCCACGTCCACATACAGAAATTCATATTGTGCCGACACCACCGCCATTAAGACAATACTATGGAACCCCTTAAAATTAAAATAGTATGACCCCGAATGGGGTGGTGGCACAATGTGGACGTGTTTCCCATCTATAGCCCATCCACAGTTGGGAAAGTCCCAATGGGTGGCAAAATGGGATGCCACCGTCTGCCATTCCCGTGGCGTTGAAGGAAACTGGGGAGTCAAACAAGAAAAAACAAAAATCAGTTATTTTGAACATAACATTGCAAGCACATACACAAAAAAACATTAGTGCCCAGCATCAGTATAACATTAATTGTAATATTATTTAAAGACTAAAATATAAAGGCCCACTTATCAGATTTCTCACCCCCTCTGATGGAACATTGATACATTTTAGGGGGGGGTGGAAATTTTGAATCAAGTTAAGGACACACAGGGGTTGATTTACTAAAGGCAAAAAGACTCTGCACTTTTCAAAGTGCAGTTGTTGCACTCTGCAAGTGCAGTTGCTCCAGAGCTTAGTAAATGGCTTCATGTTGCAAAGAGTACCCAATCACATGCAAGGGAAATTCAAAAAACATCATTTTTGCTTGCACATGATTGGATGATGGAAATCAGCAGAGCTTCTGCTCATTTACTAAGCCCTGGAGCAAATGCACTTGCAGAGTGCAACTGCATTTTGCAAAGTGAAACATCTATTTGCTTTTAGTAAATCAACCCCGCAGAACATTTTAATAAATTTAGGGGGGAGGGGAATCTAAATCAAGTTAAGGACACACAGACCATTTGGATTAATTTTAAGAGTGGGGGGGATTCTAAATCAAGTTAAGGACACACAGACCATTTGGATAAATTTTAAGGGGGGGATTCTAAATCAAGTTAAGGACACACTGACCATTTGGATAAATTTTAAGGGGGGGAGGGGATTCTAAATCAAGTTAAGGACACACAGACCATTTGGATACATTTTAAGAGGGGGATTCTAAATCAAGTTAAGGACACACAGACAATTTGGATAAATTTTAAGGGGGGGGATTCTAAAGCAAGTTAAAGACACACAGACCATTTGGATACATTTTAGGGTAAAGTACTATAATGGAGTTGACAAAATACATTAAAGTGAATAGACTAGGTGGATATGGGCCCAGCATTGCATGCTGGGGAGGTTAGTGAAGGCAAATATGCATGCAGGACAAAAAGAGCATTAAAAAATTACAGCATGCATGAGGACAAAGGGGACATTCACAATATTTTGCAATCATGGAAATTAGTGTTTGAATAAAGAAATACATTACATTAGCAAACATTAAATACAATAAAATTTGATGTTAAAGGATAAATCTTACCTTAATATAGTCCTTCTGCAGGACCTGAATTATGGCAGAACAGGTCTCTGGGATAATGATCCCCAGAGTCTGGGGGGAGATGCCTGTCAAGAACTTAAGGTCCTGCAGGCTTCTCCCTGTCGCCAAGTAACGCAACGTGGCAACTAGGGATGAGCCGAACACCCCCCTGTTCGGTTCTCACCAAAACTTGCGAACGGGCAAAAAATTTGTTCGAACATGCGAACACCGTTAAAGTCTATGGGACACGAACATGATTAATCAAAAGTGCTAATTTTAAAGGCTTATATGCAAATTATTGTCATAGAAAGTGTTTGGGGACCCGGGTCCTGCCCCAGGGGACATGGATCGATGCAAAAAAAGTTTTCAAAAACGTCCATTTTTCGGGAGCAGTGATTTTAATAATGCTTAAAGTGAAACAATAAAAGTGTAATATCCCTTTAAATTTCGTACCTGGGGGGTGTCTATAGTATGCCTGTAAAGGGGCGCATGTTTCCCGTGTTTAGAACAGTCTGACAGCAAAATGACATTTCAAAGGAAAAAAAGTCATTTAAAACTACTCGTGGCTATTAATGAATTGCCAGTCCGACACTACACTTAAAAGTTCATTGATAAAAATGGCATGGGAATTCCCCACAGGGGAACCCTGAACCAAAATTAAAAAAAAAAAATGACATGGGGTCCCCCTAAATTCCATACCAGGCCCTTCAGGTCTGGTATGGATATTAATGGGAACCCCGGCCAAAATTAAAGAAAAAAAATGGCTTGGGGTCCCCCCCTAAAATCCATACCAGACCCTTATCTGAGCACGCAACCTGACAGGCCGCAGGAAAAGAGGGGGGACGAGAGAGAGCCCCCCTCTTGAACGTACCAGGCCACATGCCCTCAACATTGGGAGGGTGCTTTGGGGTAGCCCCCAAAACACCTTGTCCCCATGTTGATGGGGACAAAGGCCTCATCCCCACAAGCCTTGCCCGGTGGTTGTGGGGGTCTGCGGGTGGGGGGCTTATCGGAATCTGGAAGCACCCTTTAACAAGGGGACCCCCAGATCCCAGCCCTCCCCCCTGTGTGAAATGGTAAGGGGGTACAAAAGTACCCCTACCATTTCACAAAAAAGTGTCAAAAATGTTAAAAATGACAAGAGACAGTTTTTGACAATTCCTTTATTTAAATGGTTCTGCTTTCTTCTTTCTTCTATCTTCTATCTTCCTTCGTTTTTTTCCTCCATCTTCTTCTTCTTCTGGTTCTTCTGGTTCTTCCTTCGGTGTTCTCGTCTGGCATCTTCCTCCGTGGCATCGGCGTCTTCTTCCCTTCTTCTCCTCGGGCCGCTCCGCATCCATGACGGCATGGAGGGAGGCTCCCACCGTGTGCCTCCCAATGTTGAGGGCATGTGGCCTGGTACAGTTCAGGGGGGGCACTGTCTCGTCCCCCCTCTTTTCTTGCGGCCTGCCAGGTTGCATGCTCAGATAAGGGTCTGGTATGGATTTTTGGGAGGACCCCACGCCATTTTTTTAAAATTTTGGCAGGGGGTTCCCCTTAATATCCATACCAGACCTGAAGGGCCTGGTATGGAGTTTAGGGGGACCCCCTACGTCATTTTTTTTTAAATTTTGGTTCGGGGTTCCCCTGTGGGGAATTCCCATGCAGTTTTTATCAATGAACTTTTATGTGTATTGTCGGACCGGCAATTCATTACTAGTAGTAGTTTTAAATGACTTTTTTTCCTTTAAAATGTCATTTTGCTGTCAGACTGTTCAAAACACGGGAAACATGCGCCCCTTTACAGGCATACTATAGACACCCCCCCAGGTACAAAATTTAAAGGAATATTACACTTTTATTGTTTCACTTTAAGCATTATTAAAATCACTGCTCCCGAAAAAAAACTTTTTTTTAAAACTTTTTTTGCATTGATCCTTGTCCCCTGGGGCAGGACCCAGGTCCCAAAACACTTTTTATGACAATACCATGCATATAAGCCTTTAAAATTAGCACTTTTGATTTCTCCCATAGACTTTTAAAGGGTGTTCCGCGGCTTTCTAATTTGCCGCAAACACCCCAAATTGTTCGCTGTTCGAGTCGATGTTCAAGTCGAACATGAGTTTGACTCGAACTCAAAGCTCATCCCTAGTGGCGACTAGCCTCTGCTCCGCAGTGATGGCTTGCCTCATGCAGGTATCCTGCCTGCTGATATAAGGGATCAGCAATGCTAACAAACGGTCAAAAACGGGGTCCATCATCCGGAGAAAGTTCCTGAAATCCTCAGGATTATTCTCACGGATCTCACGGAGCAATGGCATGTGAGAGAATTGGTCACGCTGGAGCAACCAATTCTTCATCCATGAACTCCTCCTCGCCCTGTTCATGGACTGAGCTTGGGCTGAAGAATGAACTACAGCACCAAGCACATACAAAGCACGAACTCTACGACGAGTACATACACGCAACATGGCTTCAAAATGGTCAGCTGGTCAGAACGCACTGAAGAACAGCAAGGCCTGTAAAGAGCGAGCTGAAAATCAGCAACAAGTGGACAATAAGACACTGAATGAATCAATGCGAACTGACCACACGCACAGAAAAGCAGATACAAACCTCACAAGCACAAACTGAACAACAGTTAAACGATCTGAAAAATACAAGTCTCACAAGTGCGAATCTCTCACCAAACTTCTACTAACACGAGATAAACACGAGATTAGCAGAAGGAGCCCAAAGGGTGTCGTACGAGCTATTGAACTTCCGTTTTATAGTCTCGTCGGACTTGGTGTTCGTCACCGCGTACTAGGCTGTCGGACTTTTGTGTGATCATTTGTAGCCAAGTCTGTTTGTTAGAAAGTCCATCGGAAGTCCGCCAAAACTCCCTTGAAAGTTTGTCGGACAGGCCGTCGGACTTTTGTTGCTGAAAAGTCCGTGCGTGTGTACACAACATTAGGCTATAAGAAGATTGCCAAGACCCTGAACCTGAGCTGCAGCATGGTAGCCAAGACCATACAGTGGTTTAACAGGACAGGTTCCACTTAGAAGAGGGCTCGTCATGGTCGGCCAAAGAACTTGAGTGCACGTTCTCGGCATCATATCCAGAGGTTGTCTTTGGGAAATAGATGTATAAGTGCTGCCAGCATTGCTGCAGAGGTTGAAGGGGTTGGGGGGGTCAGCCTGTCAGTGCTCAGACCATACGCCACACACTGCATCAAATTGGTCCACATGGCTGTCGTCCCAGAAGGAATGCTCTTCTAAAGATGATGCACAAGAATGCCTGAAAACAGTTTGCTGAAGACAAGCAGACTAAGGACATGGATTGATGGGGCCATATCCTGTGGTCTGATGAGACCAAGATAAACGTATTTGGTTCAGATGGTATCAAACGTGTGTGGTGGCTACCAGGTGAGGAGTAGAAAGACAAGTGTGTCTTGCCTATGGCCAAACATGTTGGTGGGAGTGTCATGGTCTGGGGATGCATGAGTGCTGCTGGCACTGGGGAGCTACAGTTCTTTGAGGGAACCATGAATGCCAACATGTACTGTGTCATACTGAAGCAGAGCATGATCCTCTCCCTGGGGAGACTGGGCAGCAGGGCAGTAGTCCAATATGATAACGACCCCAAACACACCTCCAAGACGACCACTGCCTTGCTAAAAAAGCTGAGGGTGAAGGTGATGGACTGGCTAAGCATATCTCCAGACATAAACCCTATTAAGCATCTGTGGGGGATCCTCAAACAGAAGGTGGAGGAGTGCAAGGTCTCCAACTTCCACCAGCTCCGTGATGTCGTCATGAAGGAGTAGAAGAGGACTCCAGTAGTAACCTGTGAAGCTCTGGTGAACGCCATGCCCAAGAGGGTTAAGGCAGTGCTGGAAAATAATGATGGCCACACAAAATATTGACACTTTGGGCCCAATTTGGACATTTTCACTTAGGGGTGTACTCACTTTTGTTGCCAGCGGTTTAGACATGAATAGCTGTGTGTTGAGTTATTATGAGGGGACAGCAAATTTACATTGTTATACAAGCTGTACACTCACTACTTTACATTGTAGCAAAGTGTAATTTCTTCAGTGTTGTCACATTAAAGATATAATAAAATATTTACAAAAATGTGAGGGGTGTAATCACTTTTGTGAGATACTGTATATACAGCAAGTAGGTGTATATATAAATGCATGGACCATAGTATATAATATATACCATCCATATGAATGCTGCTAAAGGCAAAAGGGAAGTGCTGCTGAGATTAATATCCAAGGCAGATGAAACACTTGGTATTGAAATTTGAAAGGTAGATTTAAGAATAGTGGCATAGCAGATAAGTCTATAGAGCATGCAGGCAGCAAAAAAATTAATAATAAGGGGGCACTAAACCTCTAAATGAAAACAAATGTTACCTGATCAAGAAGGTGATGGAACATTGTAAATTAACCCCCCAGAAGAGGGAGCACACAGCATAGATGTAGCCAGGCAAGTGGGAGATGGACGGAGTATGGAGTGCTGAAGCACTCATTTTATAGTCTACAACAGGTGTGTGTGGCGAATCACTGCCAAACCCCCAATCGCTGTGTCAATACACGGGAGGGCTTCTTATAACACTGAGGAAATCCTCATGCTCTATTTAAATATAGGAAAGGATCAGTGTATAGAGGAGTATATATAGCAAGATATACCAAAGAGTTATTGTATATTTTGTTTTGACATATATACAGCGAGTAGGTGTATATATAAATGCATAGGCAGGGACCATAGTATATAATACATACCGTCCATATAGATGCTACTAAAGGCAAAAGGGAAGTGCTGCTGGAATTACTATCCGCCCTGGTTCACATTGGTACAATTCGACATGCGACCCTATATGTCAAATTGCATGTCAAATCGCATGTCAGATCGGCAGCAATGGCACCGTCCTAAACGGTGAGATGCCACACCAATTTCAAAAATTGTTTCTGTACTACACCTTGCGACCTCGGGACGCGACTTACATTGATATCCGTGCAGAAACCTGCACAGATGTCTCTAAAAACGCGGCCGAAATCGGGACTGACATGCTGGAGCGAAAACATCCGAGCTAAGCTAAACTCGCACAGCTTCACTCCCGCAGCTCAGTGTGAACCCGGGCTCCAGGGCAGATTAAACACCTGGTATTGAAAATTGAAGAGTATTGGGATAAGCAGGTGCACATAAAGCTGAACTACAGCTTTTGTTACATTTAAAAATTTTTGTTTGGGCCAAGAGTTCAGCTTCAATTGAACAAGCAAGTTAAAATCTGATTGGCTACTATGCACAACTGCACCTACTGGAATGATTTCCCTTTAAACCCTATCTTGTACTGTTGTCATTAGCCCAGGAAGTGAAGGAAATCTTCTCAATGGATATGCAACAATAAAAACTTAAGACTATTACCCTTCCCCACCATATTCTGTTTGGACTTCCACTTTACAGCTTACACTTTACATGTTTAACCACTTCAGCCCCGGAAGATTTGGCTGCTCAATGACCAGGCCATTTTTTTCGATATGGCACTGCGTCGCTTTAACTGACAATTGCGCGGTCATGCGACGCTGTACCCAAACAAAATTGACATCTTTTTTATTGCGGCGGACAAATTGGACACTTTTGACACATTTTTGGAACCATTGATAATTATACAACGATCAGTGCTATAAAAATGCACTGATTACTGTATAAATGTCACTGGCAGGGAAGGGGTTAACACCAGGGGGTGATCAAGGGGTTAAATGTATTCCCTAGGTGTGTTCTAACTGTAGGGGGGATAGGACTGTCTAGGGAAGAGAGAGATTGGTGTTCATACTTAGTATGAACACACAATCTCTCTCCTCTCCCCTGAGAGAACCGGTTCTCCCTATGTCACGAGCAATCGTGGGTGCCTGGCAGTCATCGCACCTTCCGAGCACTTACATCGGCTCTGGGCACACGCTGCAGGCATGTGCGCGCACCCCTAGTGGCCAAAAGGCGAAGCGATGTAAGGTAACATCGATTTGCCCAGCCGAGCCAACCTGCAGCAGTAAAACTGCAGCGGCTAGTCCAGAAGTGGTTAATGAAGATAAATAAGCAACTTGTTTGTTATAAATCCATCAAAACAGTCCCTATAAAGTGAGACTAAACAATATTCTTATTTAAAAAAAAAAATATTCATACCTAATGGTCCTGTAATCTATTTTTCATAAAATATTTTTTACTGTGTTTTTCTGCCTCCTTGTAACTTTCTGAGGAGTTCAAAATGGGACAAAAGGATAGGGCAGACTGTGGTCTTCACCTATTGGTATAAAAATGTGTTTAATGGTATCACAATTAATATGAAAAGATAATAGACAGATTATTATCTTTTCATATTAATTTTGCTACCATAAAACAAATTTTCATACCAATAGGTGAAGACCGCAGTCTGCCCTATCCTTTTGTCCCATTTTGAACTCCTCGGTCCCTTCCCTTCCTTTTCTCTACATGTCTGTTTCAGTTCGGGGCCTAAGGAAAAGGTGCCACCCCTACTGGGTGAGTAGGTATCCCCCAAATGCACTGAATGTCCGAATTAGTCAATACATGGGTCCCTTGAAATGATCTGAAGCTCTCCTTTTCCTATATCCTTGTAACTTCCTCCATGAGTTTACCAAACCTCTCCTCCCCCCTCACTTCCAATGGCTTGAAACAAGCTGTGCACATTGGTTGTTGTCATTGGCATTGTTCCAAGCACACTACACATCTCAAAGTCCTTAGTCCCTAGACCATTTAAGGGGTGAGAAAGAGTGAGCGACAATGCTCTTACTTACATTGGGACCGCAGAGAACGTATGCAGCCACTCTCTAACTGGAAGTTGGATCACAGCAGCAAAAAAAAAAAAGAAGGAATTTGGAGAGCAATAGAAGGTTCTATTTTGAGTTGGGAATGCATACCTGAATAGAAAATATTTTTTTTTAACTAAATATTTTTTTTAACCAGAGTTTAGTGACACTATAAATATAGTTAAATCGTTTTGGAAATTGTTTGGCTTAAGGCTTTAAGAACCTGCAAATACAGTAATAAAATTAATCTTACAGCCTTTGAATACCAGCCATCCATATAATGTCAGTTTATTAAAGAACAGTTCAAAAGTCACAATTTGTATACAATTTCCAATATAACATTAAGCATAAATGACAACAGCTTATTACTGAGGCAAAAAGCATTTTGACTTTAGTGCCCCAGAGAGTAAATATAAAATGATAGGACGCTGTAGATACATTGTGAACAGCTATGTCAAAATATTATGCAAGTATATAATTATAAATATAGAAGTTGGTGCTGTGCTGTTCTTGACAGGATGAGAAAGTATACTGCTAAAGGTAGCAGTCCAAATATAGGTAAAAAAGTGGATAATACACAAAATAATCAAAATCGAAAAAATATATAAAAAATATATAAAACCACTATTAAAAAGCTTCTATAAAACAGTAGGTGCAATGTGGTGTAACACAGTAATAGGTGATAATGACAAAGTGCAGAGTGAAAAGGTAAATCAATGATAACATAGAACCAGATGTGATAAGTATCTGACTGGAATGGGTATGGAAAGTATACAGTCACTACAAACCTCAATAAACTGTGCAAGTAGGCAAAAAAATGTGCAAAAACAGCAATATTAAACTTTCCTGTGCACAGTGCAATAAATATGTGCAAAAAATGCAAAAACTGTGTATAACAAACATATAGCCAAAAAACAGTGTCCACTGTAGAGACTAATGAAAGTCCAAACAGATCGAAGGTGTGCAAGGTATAATAGGACTGGGAGTATAGTCCAATGCGATTAAATCCTCTTTCTGTGGCTGAGCATTACAATGTGCAAAATAGTGCAATAAAGTGCTGAAAAAAGGGGGGTCTCCTCTTTGTGCACAGGACACACACTGGTGAGAAATGGCCTCTTACCATGCGGTAAAGAGGTAATCGCATATGATCGCTGGTAATGGCTGCCTCTCCCTTATGTTCCTGACTGCCTCTCCCTTATGTTCCTGGACTGGATGGAATTCTAAGTAGGTCTAGGCCGGATAGTGTAGTATTTTCAATCAAAAATGGGTGTTTATTATACAACAGTGAGGGTGCTCACATAACTTACATATCAAAGCAAGCAATACACCTATCTCCTACGAGCGGCAAGCTCATTAGCATACATCAGTCTGGAGTGCCTATCCAATCCCTACGCGTGACGTCACGGTCAGGTGACTTCATCAGGGGATATAATTATGTTGCTTAATTTAGATGGAATCACGTGTTGTTTTCAATAAGCTTTAGAAATAGATACATTCTGTGAGTTAAATGTATCACTTCAACATTGTTGAGCAGGACCATAAAAAAATCATGTTTACAAGTAATTTTATGTATCCTGGTTCTTTATACTGTGCTGCAGTGGTTTCCAACTATTATTAAATTGTGGAATACAACAACAAAACTTTTTTTTTACGAGGTAGCTACTGGCCTGGTCAATCAAGATGACTATAGTTGTTGCATTTATATGTGTTCCAGCAGTTGGGCAGGTGTAGCAACAGGACCCTTAAGCCCTGTGACCGCATCTTCCTTTGTGTCACTTTGCGTCCCTCTGTTTTCAATTTCTCTCACCAACAAATGGTCAGGAGGCTTAGACAACTAAGCAAGATGGTAGGTAGCAGTTTAAGAATGTAATAATAAAGAAGAATTACTACAAATTAGAAATCCCTATGGAATTTCCAAGGGGACTTAGTGCATGGAGCACCTGGTCCTATTATGATTAGTGGCACCATTGTGTACTAAAAGGACTTCTTTCTCTATGTTTCTATTGGCCAGTGGCGTACTAAGGGCAGTGTGGTCCGCACTAGGTGCGGATTCACTGGGGTGCTGCAGCCACCTGACAATGATGCTGGGGGTTATTATTGAACTCACTGACACCAATGCCAGAGGTTATTATTGTGTCCACTGACACCAGTGCTGGGGACTACCATTGCGTTCATTGACACCAATGCTGAGGGTTATCATTGCATCCACTGACACCAATGCTAAGAGTTATTATTACATCCACTGACACCAATGCTTGGGGTTATTATTGCATCTACTGACACTAATGCTGGGGGTTATTATTACATCCACTGATACCAATGCTAGGGAATTTTTTAATTTTACTCTAAGTTCAAGGTGCATTACGATTCACTGCAAAAAATGCAGCAGGGGCAAAGTTTTTGTATGTTGAGGTGCAAAAATGTACCTCAACATACACAAATTTTGGCCCTGCTGCATTTTTTACAGTGAATCGTAGGAGAGAGGGGCCAAGAGCAGCGAAGAGGCACCCAAGAAGAGGAGGATCCAAGCTGCTCTATGCAAATCCACTGCAACAGAGCAGGTAAGTATAACATGTTTGACTTTACAATCACTTTAGGAGCAGATCTGGGCAACAGAGTACAATAGTTAGATGTATAAAATGTAAACCACAGTCCACTATGGACAACCTGCACTAAAGACACTTAGGGGAATTTATCAAAACTGGAGCAGACAGAATCTGGAACAGCTGTGCATGCCAACTAATCAGCTTCTATCTTCAGCTTGTTCAGTTAAGCTTTGAAAATGAAAGCTCTAAGCTGATTGGTTATCATGCACATTTGTCTCAGATTCTGTCTGCTCCAGTTTTGATACATTCCCTAGCATGGGGGTCAGAAGTACATAACGCACAGACCACTTTACAGAGTACAGCCAAAAATGCCCCCTCTACACAGTTCAAATCTTCCCTGCCCTCAAGGTCACACCCTCCACAGTACAGATCTAGCCTAACAACCCTAAATCCCTCCCTGTTTATGTATGAAACAGAAATGAGAGACACTATGGGGTTGATTTACTAAAGGATATAGACTGTGTACATTGCAAAGTGCAGTTGCACTCTGCAAGAGCAGTTGCTCCAGAGCTTAGTGAATGAGCAGAAGATCTGCTGTCTTCCATCATCCCATCATGTGCAAGGAAAAATGCTGTTTTTTCAATTTTCCTTGCACGTAATTGGATATTCTTTGCAAAGTGAAGGTTTACCTCTCTTACTAAGCTCTGGAACATCTGCACTTGCAGAGTGCACAGTCTATATGCCTTTAGTAAATCAACCACAACATTTCAGAAAGTAAACTCTTACTACCCAACTTCTGACCTTATGAAGTGGTCTATGTGTACCGTAGATGCAGTGAATTATAAAGAACAGAGATTACAGATTGATATTAATTGGGTGATAGTAAATTTCAGCATTCCTGAATCCACTAATAGCTCACAATTGGTTTCACCTATTGCCCATATCTGCTTTTAAAGTGATTGTAAAGTCTTGTTTAAAAAACAAAAACAAAAAACAAATATGTTATACTTACCTGCTCTGTTCCAGTGGATTTGCATAAAGCAGCTTGGATCCTCCTCTTCTCGGGTGCCTTTTTGCTGCTCTTGGCCCCTCCCTCCTGTCGAGTGCCCCCACAGCAAATAGCTTGCTATTGGGGCACCTGAGCCGAGCTGCTGTAGCCTGTGTCAATCCGGACACTGAGCTGACATTTGGCCCCACCCCCTCTCTCTCCTGATTGGCTAACTGACTTTGATTGACAGCCGTGGGAGCCAATGGCACCACTGCTGTGTCTCAGCCAATCAGGAGGGAGAGTCTCAGATGGCCAAGGGACTCATGGACATCACTGGACTGAGATGGGGCTTAGGTAAGTATTAGGGGGTGATGGGGAGGCTGCTGCACACAGAAGGCTTTTTAACTTAATGCATAGAATGTATTAAGATAAAAAAAACCTTCTGCCTTTACCACTCCTTTAAATGCTAAAGTCATTTGATTGTTATTATACATCTCCTTAAAGTGTATATATAGTCAAAATGTAAAATCATATATTAATTTCCACATTGTATTTCAATTATTTCTAGCCTACTCCTATTACTCTGAATGAACTTGAAGTCTGTAAACATACACATTTACTTCCTTGAACACTGTAACACATATTCACTGATGTGTCACAAAATCCCTAAAGTCTGTCTTCTGAACTACAGGGTGCTGAGAGGAGAATTTTCACAAGTGCGAAAAACACTGCTGGAACCATGGGATATGTCCTTAGAAACTAAAAGTCAACAGCAGAGAAGAAGCTGCAAAGCATGCAGGGAATCCAGGAAGTTGCCAGTCGACAGGCAGCACTCACCGCATAAAAGAAGATTATTCTTATATTGGAATGTCATTATTAATTATTGTTTGCAATGCTATTATATGCTAAAATTAAAGGATATGCCATGCCCATAGATTTTGTTTAAAATTGCCTACTGAGAAGTATACCTAGTAGGTAGACTTCTATTCTTATAAAAAGGTAATTTCAGTCTAGAAAGCTTTGCTTCTAAGTGAACTGATTTACACTTTAACTTGCACAAATAATATGTTTTGCTTAAATTAGGAACAATCTTTTATTTGTGGGACCCCTTAGTTAAGATCTTTAGGCCACTATGTAAGGTAACTAACAATTGGACAGGTAAAAACTGCCCCATCACCATTTCTCTTCACAAAAAAGCCTAGACTCACAACATAACTCTACTTCCCATCCACAACTCACGCTATCCATTTATATGAACTTCTAAGACTGGAAAAGTTGAACCTACAAGTTTATGAAGTGCTCTACAGCATTCAACACGCAACTTGCCTTGTGTGACCAACTGTCCTGTCAAATCTAACAGCTAGTTCTCCAAATATTTACATTGAATGCCACAGGTAAAAAATACTGACAGCTTAGTTGGCCTCCACATTAAAGTGGTTGTAAACCCTGTTACACTTGTACCTACAGGTAAGGCTATAATATGGCTTACCTGTAGGTACTGTAAATATCTAATAAACCTGCACGGTTTAGGAGATATTTACCATATACGTTTGCGCCGACATCATCGGTGCATGCACACTGAAGAAACGGCTCGATCGTGCCATTACTAAAGGGCCTGAGCCGTGATGTCTAAAGGGCCTGTGTGAGTGATGTCATCGCGGCTCCGGCCAATCACAGCGACCTGGAAATAACTCTGGGAGACATGTCGCCGGTCACATCGGTGTATGAGGACCGCTGCAACAGCTTCGATCTAAGGTAAGTATTTCATAATGAGCTAGTATGCCATGCATACTAGCTCATTATGCCTTTGTCTTGCAGTTTTTTTTTCGTTTTTTTTTCTTTTTTATATGGGTTTACAACCACTTTAAATGTATTATTATTTAAGAATATGATTCCCCAAAAATATACTTCTAGATAGAACACAGAATGATCAACTCTCAAAACTATCAGCTACTCTACTTTATTCTGCTACAAACAAAATTTATAGGAAAATGTCTACAATATATAATTATTGATGATTTTTTTTATCAGTTCATTAATTGTGTGCTCAGGGAAGTTTAGTGGGGTACTGATTTCTTTGTCTTGCCCCAAAAAATGAATATCATGGCAGAAATAATTCACACAGTGATATTAATTTGCCCAGCAGTTAATTGTTTATTTTTCAGATCTTGCAAATGTTTAAGCATTTAGCAGGTGTCAGAGCGGATCTGCAGAAGTTTACTTTAGAGGAAGCTATGTCACATATAAACATTCACAGATTTCCAGGATAATGATCTTGACAGTAATGGAACATTTTCTGTTTGCATTCATTTTCCATTCAGTGTCCCCAGACAAATATCATGTGGAATAGCTATTTCATTATAATACATTAGTCAGTAGGCTATTTAATTTGATGATCAAACAGGAGATAAAAGTTTCTTTCTATGTATAACCTAATGCAGACTAATGTGTTTTTTTACAAGTTACATTCATCATTAGCACCAACTGTTTCTCTTCATAGCTGTGCAAAAAATCCTTAGAAAAAGAGAATAAAATGAAATTGTAATTATCAGGAATTCTTTTCAGAAAATAAAGAAGATAAGCTTTCATTTTTGTCATATTGTGTTTGAAAATAATTGAATACCAAACACATATTCAAACTCCTCTTTATTATTTAACTGAATAGAAACAATGGGTGTATGCTGGATGGTAGGCAGGGGGTAGGGGGTTAAGTGAAAATCACTTAAAGCGGAATTCCGCTGAAAAAAATAAATAAAAGTCAGCAGCTACAAATACTGAAGCTCTTGACTTTTAATATATGGACACTTACCTGCCCAGGGCGCCTGCGATGTCCTCACCCGAAGCCGATCTGTCTCTGGGCTCTGGGTGGAGGGACCGACATCTTCGGTAAAGGAATCAGGAAGTGAAGCCTTGCGTCTTCACAGCCTGGTTCCCTACTGCGCATGCAGGTGTCACGCTGCGCAATCTCACTGGTCCCTGCTATCTTCTGGGACCTGTGTGTCTCCCAGTAGACAGTTGGGGGGATAGAGGAGGGACCTGACATGGTGTAGATAGCCATGCCATAGCCATGGATTATACAGGTATCTGCTCTCCCCTCCCCCCTGAATGGTACCAAATGTGACACCGGAGCGGGGGAGGAATTTGAAAAGTGGAACTTCCATTCTTGGGTGGAACTCCGCTTTCAGCTGGCCATACATGGAGCGAAAGTTGGCCAGTTTCAAAGGGACCCGCTGAATTTCAATCCATGTGGTTGAACAGAAGCCGATTTACTGATCAACTTCTACTCAACCACACTGTCAGTATATTTCCACTCAATCAGCACTACAGGCAATAGGGTGCAGAGCTGATCTGTGTATTCTGATGGCCGGAAAGTCTCCCCGCTGTCAGAATACATGGACACGGGGTGGGGGGGAGAATTCCTGCATACACATTGAATTTATGGATGGGGGAATCAGGTCAGGTTTTTTTGTGCAGCTGGCTGTTTAAAGGGAAAGTACTGACCTATGTATGTCAGTTTTACAGTCATTTGAACATAAACAGATACTGTGCTCTTTCTTCCAATATTATGTCTCCTAGAGTCAACCCTTGAATTATAGTTGGATTCTAGTGGATTTTACTAATTGACTCTCAGAAACTCAAATAATAACATTGAAATAGACAACAAGAAGATACCCCCATAGCGGGATTATAGAGGCCCAAAACTATACTTGTTCACAAATATCAATAAGTACTAAAGAGTAAAATCACAGATACAATTTTTATTAAATAAATTCATTTAAAAAGAGACAATTTTTTGGTTGGTACAATTGTTTGATCACCCAAAATCAAAGTGCACAATGTTCTACATTTACTGTTGATGTCATGAGCAATATGCAGTGACTGATGCATACAGAATCAGCTGACGCATTTCAGAAAATATTTCTTTCTTCAGGGGTGCATGAAGGTAGAACATGATCACTTTTGCTATTCGGTGAGAAAGTACTTGTACATCAGCCAAATAAAGTTAAAAACCTGCAGTAGCATCCATCCAGGTAGGGGGACAGCACACCTGGATGCCCATATAAGGAGGTCAAAACGAGAACCACTGAATTGCACAGCCACCAAGATCCCCAGCAGGCCGAGAAGGGCACAGGGTATGCTGGAGCGGCCTGCTTCGTGTGTCTCCGAAGTGGATGGAGCCTCCAAAATCCCACTGGGGGGTATCTTCCTGTTGTCTATTTCAATATTTAGGAATAATGGCCTAATTACTTCCTTTCCTTACTGTACCCCTTTCGCCTTAGTTCAAGTAATAACATTTCTCCTGTCTTAGCTTGAATCATCATAAAATCCCTATCTGACTGGTGTAACAGGAGCCTTGCTCCTTTTTCCTAATTTCACATATAGAAAACTTAAAGGCTAAGTTCACCTTTTTTTTTTCTAAATTCCAGCTCCCCTATGTACCAATATAGCATTCATGTACTTTTTTTGCAAAAATGTCAAAGCTTTCCATAAAATCTACAGACACTTACCTTACTGTCCTACATCCATGATTCCAAATGTATCTATTGCTTCTGTCTTATGTCCTTACAGACTGTAGGTTATGACACAGGAAGGAGTTCACCAGCTGCCCTCATTAGCACACACCCTGCATCATCTACCCTCCCACTCCCAGCTGCACGTTTTTTAAATGAAATGCAATCAATCAGTGATCACCCTTCTCACTAAATACACAATCAGATTCCATAGAGAATGGCCATCTTTATACAAGTACATAGGAGGGAGTGGACAGAAACACTCAGCTGTCAAGCCACTTTTACATCTCTGCATAGGGGGAACTCGTTTGTTTTTTAGTGAAGTGGGGAGGCGTTTTGGAGCATTTTCACTCATCACACATAGGGCAACCCATCCACCTGAATGTGCTGCCCTACACGCAGCAATTGCCCCAAAGAAGCTTCTTTTTTCAGAGGGGAACTTTTTTTACTGCGATTTTTGGTGCAGCACATTTCTGAAATGCAAGGAAATGCACAAATGTGACTGAATGCACCAATTTCACTTTCAGGCCCCATTCACAGCTAGCATAGTGGGAGCGCACATTTTGTGTCTCGTTTCTCCTGTGACATGCATAGGGCAGCCTGCCGATTTAAATAGGCTGTGCTATACGTGGCTTATGGGACATGTTGGCATTTTGTGGGTTGCGTGTTTATTACTGTGCATTTTGCAGCATTTGCCATTAGTTTTCTTACATGCCAAAATGTGATTTTAAATAAAAAGTGATTTTAAGCACATACCGACCAGCGCGCGATGATGTACATCGGCACAATGGCACAGCTGTAAATTGCGGCATTGTGGCCGCCGCATACTCTGTGACCTGCCCGCAGGTCCCGCGGACTCGATGTCCGCTGGGGGCCAGTGATCGTGTCACGGAGTGGCAGAACGGGGAGATGCCTTTGTAAACAAGGCATTTCCCTGTTCTGCCTACCAACATGACAGATATCTACTGCTCCCTGTCATTAGGAGCAGTGATCTCTGTCATGTTCTAGTGAGGCAATCCCCCCACAGTTAGAACCACTCCCTAGGACACATTTAACCCCTTGATCACCCCCTGGCATTTAACCCCTTCCCTGCCAGTGTCATTTACACAGTAATCAGTGCATTTTTATAGCACTGATCGCTGTATAAATGACAATGGTCCCAAAATAGTGTCAAAAGTGTCCAATATGTCCACCATAATGTCGCAGTCACAATAAAAATCGCAGATCGCCACCATTACTAATAAAAAAATTAATAATAAAAGTGCCATAAATCCATATTTTGTAGATGCTATAACTTTTGTGCAAACCAATAAATATACGCCTATTGCAATTTTTTACCAAAAATATGTAGAAGAATACATATTGGCCTAAACTGAGAAAGAAATTAGTTTTTTTATATATTTTTTGGGGGGATATTTATTATAGCAAAAAGTAAAAAATATTGCTTTTTTTTTCAAAATTGTTGCTCTTTTTTTGTTTATAGCGCAAAAAATAAAAATATTTGTGGGAAAAAAAGGACGTCAATTTTGTTTGGGTACAACGTTGGACGACCGCGTAATTGTCAGTTAAAGCGACGCAGTGCCGTATCGCAAAAAGTGCTCTGGTCAGGAAGGGGGTAAATCCTTCCGGGGCTGTAGTGGTTAAATAAAATCCTGCATTCAATAATGCTGTTGCAAAACGATAGCCGCTAGCGTCTGTTCAATCTGTATTACAGAGATCCGTGAAGTACATCCACACTGCATGGTTTAACCTTGCCACTGTGGATGTACTTCATGGACCCCCCGGCTAAATTTCTAATTTCTCTGACTTTCTCTTTCCTTGCTTTGCCAGTGATGATACTATATCTCCCATGATCCTTTGCATCTCTGTAGTTTCAGGGCAGTCTATGGGAGTCACTTGTCGCAGCTGTGGGAGTTGATGTGGGTGGGTCTATGGGGTTGGGTTAGGAACTGTTAAGTACTGTTGCCATAGGAGACAGCAATCCTGCACGTGCAGAAGTGATGCCTTGCTGGGGCCTTTCCCTGTATGGCTGTCCTCCTATTGAAGTCTCAGAGTCTGCTAATTGAAATTGCAACTACTTAAGGGTGCCCTGGCCCTAACCCTCTTTCCCTTCAAAATATAAAAGGACTGTTAAAAGAAATAAAACCTCTTTTGCATCCAAGAAGTATCTGGCGCCCAATGACTTTCAACATCTTTGCACCCACTATGCCCCACAACCCACTACATATGGAAGGATGTCGGCAGTCTTTGGCCTTGAAGGTCCTCATTAGGCTAGAAGAGGTTAAAGACTTACGTAACCTTCCATCAAATCCTACAGACTGGACCTCCTCACATCTCCTATTGATTGATAATGCTCTTACATGCCTGCAATTTATACTTGTTTTTGAGCATTCTATTTGATTGTAGGAATAAAGTGGTGTCTTAGGTGATGCCTGAGTCCATTGTGCTCTGCTTCTTTGTAATTTTAGTGCAATTTAGAGACATCCTAGATCTTCCCAGGCATCTTGTGAACTAGATTAGTGAATGTGAACAATCACTTTTGTTACAACTAAGCTATAGCCTTTAAATTGTAGTTTGCATCAAACAATAAAAACAGTCTAAGATTATATATACCAGGTAGAGGGATTGCAATGAGTAGTTCAGTTATGATGTTTATATGAAGAACAATGTTTCTTCAGAATTAGTATATTTTATGGCAAAAAAAAAACTAAAAGTATAAAGAGATTTACTAAAACTAGTGCACACAAAGTCTGGTGCAGCTGTGTAAAGTAACCAATCAGCTTCTAACTTCAGCTTGTTCAAATAAGTTTTGCCAATAAGCTGATAACCTTGCACACCTGCACCAGATTCTGTGAATCTCAAAGAGCATCTCTAGCAGTGTTTAGAGAAAGAAGGAAAAATAACAAATTTCTAAAACCCGTGGAACTGGACCATAACTACAGATAGAAAAACTCTTCTTTACTGTTATTATTTTTTAAATCATTCTTTTGGTGGTATTTTCAGCTACCGTATTTATCGGCGTATAACACGCACTCTTTTCCCCTTAAAATTAGGGGAAAATCATGGGTGCGTAATATACGCTGATCCCCACAGATCTCCGCTGATTGTGAGCGGAGCGAGCGCCGCCGACATACACAAAGCTGAGTGTACTCGGCTAGTCTCGGCTCCACTCACAGTCACTCCCAGTCCTGCCATTGGACCTGTGTTATGTCCATCATAGGGGCGGGACTGGGCGGGAATGCGAGAGGAGCCGAGACTAGCCAAGAGTAGCCAAGTACACTTGGCTTTGTGTATGTCGGCACCGGCTCACGATCAGCTGTTGATGTTTGGAGATTTTCGGAGTCTCCTCAGCGCCTGCGCACTACAGGGTGGACACAGCCGATGATCGGCGCCAATTTTAAATACCTGTAGCTGCAAAGGCTGCAATAACACAAGGCTGCAAAGGCTGCAATGACACAGGGCTGCAAAGGCTGCAATGACACAGGGCTGCAAAGGCTGCAATTACACAAGGCTGCAAAGGCTGCAATGACACAAGGCTGCAAAGGCTGCAATGACACAGGGCTGCAAAGGCTGCAATGACACAAGGCTGCAAAGGCTGCAATGACACAGGGCTGCAAAGGCTGCAATGACACAGGGCTGCAAAGGCTGCAATGACTCAAGGCTGCAAAGACCCTGGGCAAGGCTGCAGATGGACACTGATAAGGCTGCATTGATGGGCATTTAAATGTAAGTTTTTTTCCTTAAACTTCCCTCCTAAAAGTTTTTTTCCTTAAAATTCCCTCCTAAACTTGGGGTGCATGTTATACGCCGACGCGTGTTATACGCCACTAAATACGGTACTTTTTTTTTTATTAAATAGATATCAAATAAAGCATTTCTTTCCATAAAATTTGACCAAAATGTATTCTGCTGGATGCTAATGTTAAAACCTGTTTTGAAATGTTTTTTCTATATGATATTTCTGATGGATTTAGGTAGTACTGTGTCATGACATGAACTGAACAACAGTTCAACAGTTTTCTTAGGTTTTCATTAGGTACCTAGTACGGTTAATCTGATGATATTAGTCAGCATTAAAACAGTGACCTCCACTAGGGGGGAGCCAATGGTTTGGTCCGAACGTAGGTTTTGACTGAATTTTGGCTGTTTGGATGTTCAGAATTTTGCCTGATAGACTCTCTGTTCAGTGGGAACATCATACATTAGGGTTGCTCCGATACCGTTACTAGTATCGGTGCCGATACTGAACATTTGCACAAGTACTTGTACTCGTGCAAATGCTCTGATGCTTGACCCAATACCTGGGCAGTCAGGGGTGATTGGTGCAGCAGTGGGGGGAGTTACAAGCACCAATCTCCCTGTATAGATTTCCATAAAGCAGCTGGCAGCTGCTTCTCCCCCCCACCATGGCTTTCAGCTGCTTTATTGAAATCTATACAGGAAGATCGGTGCTTGTAACTCTCCCCCACCGCCGCACCGATCACCCATGACTGTCCCCTCTGTCCTCTTTCATTTCCTCCTCCTTGCTACTTTGGTCCCCCTCTCTGTGCTCCTCTGTGCTCCTCCATGCTCCTCCGGTCCCCCTCCCTGTCCTCCGTGCTCCTCCAGTCCCCTTCCGTGTCCTCCATGCTCCTCCGGTCTCCCTCTGTTCTCCTCCGATCCCCCTCTGTCCTCCTCCAGGTCCCCTCTTGCCTGGATCTGTCAGGATTGAAAACGGAGGAAGAAGTCAGTAAATCTGTCATTTATCGACTCCTTCCTTTTCTGAATGAACAGAGTCAGTGATCATTGACTCTGTCCATTCATAACTAAACATCATAAACTGTTTTTACTCTGCTTCAGTGTATGAATGAACAGGAGCCTTTGTCTCCTGTCCATTCATCTTCAGTGCAGCCGAGGCTGCAGAGAAATGCTGGGGAATTTGTGTCCTTAGTGCCTTTCCCTGTCTCAAAGGGGAGATGTCAGGGCTCTGTTTAGACCCATGATATCTCACCAAAGCCACCCCCAACAGGGCTGATATAAAAAAAAATTATAATACAAAAAAAAAAAAAAAATTGTAATAAACATTTGAAAGGTAAAATTGGATTTTTTTTTTTTTTAATAAAATAAAAAGAAACACTGACACCGTCCATTTTCCCCTTCCACTGTAAAAGAAAATAACAAAAAAACTACGAATTGTAAAAAATAATAAAAAAAAAATAGTAAAAAATAAAATTGTAAAAAAAAAAAAAAACTACTGACACAGTCCACTGTCACATTAAAAAAAAGTATTGGTAATCGGTATTGGCGAGTACTTGAAAATAAGTATCGGTACTCAGTCTTAAAAAGTGGTATTGGTGCTACCCTCTCATACATGGAAGCATTTTTCTACCGCTTCTATACAGTATATGACAGCATCCTGCAACAGCATCTTAGTAATCACTGACATCACTAGGAATCTCTGCCATGTAAGTAAAGGGACAGGAACAGCGGTGACATAATTGCCCAAATATTTAAACATTTGCCTGTTAGGCCCCCTGTTCAGCGACCTGTTTCAATGGTTGTTAATAGAGCAGTGAGTGCCTGCAACTGCTGCATTCTTAGGAAACACTGACATAACTAGGAATACTTATCATGTAAACAAAGGGGCAAGGACAGCCGTAAAAAATGGTATTGTCCATATCTGGTCACCACTATCTCCACTCCTTCCATTTTTCAGCTTATGACAGCTCGGGGAGCTGCTATTAACCAACTCCCTACCGGCCACTATATATATATATATATGTCCTGGTAGGGAAGCGGTTGTACTGGGACCATGGTTAAGGGTACAACCATGATCCTGGTGTCATATTTTTCAGCCAGCGATTCTTTTTCATGTAAAAGGATTCTCAAGTGGCTGGGCAGCCACTGGAATATTTTTACAGGTGGCGGAGGGGGGCCATTCCCGCCACCGCCACCACTGCCATTACCGGGCTCTCCCGAGTGACCGGGGAGCCCGGGAGCAATGTGACCGGCAGCATCCATGTCTGGCCTCACAGTGAGAGGAACTGAAGCTGTTCCTCTCACTGTGTGATGTCAGAACTGGCATCGACTATGTCATCACTTCCGGTTCTGGCTCTTTGTTTACTAGCCACATTGCTGTCAAAAGAGCTGTTTACATTCCTTTTGACAGCAACAAAAGCGATCACAGTTTTTTAAAACACTGTAAAATAAATAAAATAAATAATAATTAAAAAAAAAAAATTTATAGCACCCCTGTCACCATGTGCTCACATGCAGTGGCGAACGCACATGTGAGTCTCGCGCGCATATGTAAACAGTGATCGCATCACACATGTGAGGTATCACCGCGTAAGAGCGCAAGGAATAATTCTTGCACCAGACCTCCTCTGTAAATCTAAACTGGTAACCTGAAAAGGTTTTTAAAATGACACCTATAGATAATTTAAAGTGTTGTAGTTTGTCGCCATTCCATGAGCGTGTGCAATTTTAAAGCATGACATATTAGATATCTATTTACTCCGCATTACATAATCTTTCACATTATACAAAAAAATGGGCTAACTTTACTGTTATTTTTTTTTAATTTATTAAAGTATATTTTTTTTCCCAAAAAATTGTGTTTGAAAGACCACTGCACAAATACCGTGTGACATAAAATATTACAATGACCACCATTTTATTCTCTAGGGTCTCTGCTTTAAAACAAAATATATATATAATGTTTGGGGATTCTAAGTAATTTTCTAGTAAAAAAAGTATTTTTTTACATGTACATCAGAAGTGTCAGAATTGACCCAGTTTTGAGGTAGTTAAGCTATGGGTAGCATTAAGATCAGTCGTATGTGCCAGGCCATTGTTTTTTGTTGTTTGGGAGTCAGTGGGCGGTGGGGATTGTGATTGACAATGATTGAAAATAAATATACAATAAGGGACTAATAAGGCAAGGTGCCCACCCCCCCCCCCCACGTGGCATTGGGGCAAGACACATATTCATCCAAACCTTCTGTTCTGCCTATTCGGGCTCCATGCTCATATAAAAGGTCTGGTATGGATTTCCTGGGGGGACCTCACACAATCTTTTCCTTTTTTATTTTTCTCTTTTTTTGCATGAGGTACCCTTTAAAATTAAGACTTAAAAGTGTCTAGTATTTGTTTTGCATTTTGTTTTTCATTTATGATGTAGAATGTGCTGAAGCAGAAGTGACATTTGCAAAGAAAAAAAAAATGATACAGTATAAATTTAAAGCAAATTAATTATGCTTTGCTATGTATTTTGGGTACCTTTGGAGTCTGTATGTTTTTTTTTTTCCTTTTAAAATAAATTCATTTTTTGACAATTTAAACAACCTGTATTTCCTTTGTAAATGTCAGAGCTTTAAAAATGCACTGCTCCCAGGTGAACAGAATTTGGAAACTCTCTTGCATTGGTAAACATTCCCAGGGCAGCACACCCCTGCCCCTATGCTATTTGACAGATTCAGCTCCCACTGATTTTAACAGGATTTGGGTTCAGCATCCAAACTTCTTTGAGGTTTGCTAAACCCTGCTCATCCCTAATTTCTACACATACGTGAGGGATTGTACCCACAATTTCCTTCTTATTCTTTACACAAACAAAGCCATTGTAAGAGGAAGAGGAGGGATTGATGTTTACTACTATAGCATTTTGCTGTTGAGATCGCTGTGATTAGTTTACAGTGATTATAAAGCACATATCCACTCTGGTTGGCTCTTTCGAATTTTGCCTGTTATCTGCCCTGTCTAATGACAGCATGATTACAGGCATTGTAAGTATGCGTGGTCTGCAATCATGCTGTTATTAGCCTGGTTGTGAGTGGATTAAAGTGGCATACTAGCACAATATGCCATTGCCTTGCAGGTGTTTTTTTTTTTTTTTTTAAACAACATCCGTGGATCTCTTTAAAGAGATCTATACTCAAATATGAAAGATTTGCTATATTATAGATAATGTATAGAAAGGAAAATTTTACCTTAACAGTACCTTGAAAATTCTACCTGAGTTCCTCTTAATAAACAGTGATGAGTGAACTGGGCAAAGATTGAATTGCAAGACAATCAATGAATGGGAAGTTTTCAGACAACAAACATAGTACCGAAGCCCACTGAAATCCATGGGAGCCGAATCCTGTTATTTTTTCCAAAGCCAATTTACACATTTTTGTTAAAAAAAAAAAGAGTATGGTTAGCTAAGCATAACCATGCTGCATGAGGGACATGTACCACTGTAAGCATTAAAGAAAAAAAATTACAAAAAAATATATATCCCCCCTCCTGCTGCCCTCCGGTGCTTCTCCAGGCTTGCCCATGCGATCAGTGCGCCGGAGAACAAATTGATCACCACCCAAAGTTGATCATAGAGATTTCTGGTGACCAGATGATCTCTATGACCCTTGGAGGCCTGGGCACGATGTTATGACATCACGTCTGGGCCGCTGACGGTAGTAAACATTGCTGGGGACAGGGCTGGAAAAGTTGAGACAGTTATTTTTTTTATCTCGGTCTTTCCAGCCTGGAGGAGAGATGCGGGGTCTTATAGACCCCGCATCTCTCCATAGAGAGGACCTGTCACGCACTATTCCTATTACAAGGGATGTTTACATTCCTTGTAATAGGAATAAAAGTGATTAAAAAATTAAAGATAAAGAGAAAGTGTAAAAAAAAAAAAAAAAAGGTAAAATAAATAATACATTTTTTTTAAAGCACCCCCGTACCCACATGCTCGCGCACAGAAGTGATCGCATACAAAAGTTACGCCCACATATGTAAATGGCATTCAAATCACACACGTGAAGTATCACCACGTGCGTTAGAGCAAGAGCAACAATTCTAGCCCAGGACATCCTCTGTAACTCTAAATTGGTAACCTGTAAGAAATTTTAAAGCATCGCATATGGAGATTTTTAAGTACCAAAGTTTAGCGCCATTCCACGAGTGTGTGCAATTTTAAATCGTGACATGCTAGGTATCTATTTACTCGGCATAACATCATCTTTCACAATATTCAAAAAAATTGGGCTAACTAAATACCATGTGAGGTAAAAAGAATCGACCAAACAATCAGAAATTGACTTCATTAGGGTGGCCTGAAGGCCTTATGTCCTCTAGTGGGCCCTGTGCTCACTGCCCAGCACCTTGGAGCTTGATTGACATTGGTCTTTGAACACCAGAATTGGCAGGTCCGCCACTGGCACCCTGTGCTTTTCACAGATGAGAGCAGGTTCACCCTGAGCACATATGACAGATGTGAAAGGGTCTAGAGAAGTTGTGAAGAATGTTATGCTGCCTGTAACATAATTCAACATGACTGGTTTGGTGGTGGGTCAGTGATGGTCTGGGGATGCATATCCTTGGAGGGACGCATAGACCCCTACAGGCTAGACAATGGCACCCTGACTGCCATTAGTATTCGGGATGAAATCCTTGGACCCATTGTCAGACCCTACGCTGGTGCAGTCCTGGGTTCCTCCTGGTGCACAACAATGCCTGACCTTATGTGGCGAGAGTGTGCAGTCAGTTCCTGGAGGATGAAGGAATTGATACCATTGAATGGCCCCCACGCTCTCCTGACCTAAATCCAATAGAACATCTCTGGGACATTATGTTCTGGGCCGTCTTTAAGGCAGGGAAAAAGGGGTAGCTGCCCTAGGTCCCATCATTGTTGTGGGGCCCAAAGCAGCTGCCTCATACTTGCCAACTATCCCAGTTTAAATTCCCTTGTCCCTTGAAGTTTTAGTCCCGTGCTGTGTCCCGATAACCCAGTGTGAAGTTCTGTTACTAATGCTGCCCAGCTCTGCCCTATTGCCATGTACAGATTACTCACCTGTAGACCCTGTGTTTACATGTAAATAACCTGCATTAATATGTAAATGACCACGACATTTATATGTAAATAGAAAGCGGAATTCATATGTATATCATGCCCCCCCCGAGGTCATATCCACCATCATTTCTGCTGAATCCTGCCCACTGGGGAGGTAAAAGTCCTGCATACAACTGTGGTCATTAAGCCTAACATCAGCCTGTTCTACAAAGGTAAGAAAATTGGAGGTGGAACCCTTTTTCAAAATAACATGGTGCCACAGCACCCTGAATTTTGGTGCATGTGAATACACACATCTCAGCAGAGGCGTGAGGGTGTCATTACAATTAATGGCACTGCTGTGTATCTGCTAAATGACAGCACATTTCTGTGGTGTCAGGAAAGCGATTTTTTCTGAAACACACAAATGTGAACGCAGTCTAAATGTCTCAGTTGCCTTGGTGGTCAGTGATAATCTTCTCACTACATTGGGACTTTGTGTTTGATCCTTTCATTCACACTAGTGGCCAGTGTGAAGGTCCCCCTTTCATTGGTGGTCAATGTAAATCCCTCTTTACATTGGTGGTTACTGTGAATGCTCCTATTACACTAGTGGTCAGTGTAAATCTCCATTACATTGGTGGTTACTGTAAATGCTCCTATAACATTTCGTGGTCAGTTTAAATCCTGCTGTAATCTTTAGCAACCAATCAGTGAGCAGTAATGATGTGCACTAACCTCTTGCAAACAATCATTGAGCGGTAAGGGTATGCAGTAACCTCAAGCAACCAATCAGTGAGCAGTAATAATGTGCAGTGACCTCTAGCAACCAATTAGTGAGTGGTAAGGATGTACAGTAACCTCTAGCAACCAATCAGTGAGCAGCATTGATGTACAATAATCTCTAGCAACCAATCAACAAGCAGAAGTCATGTGCTGTAACCTCTAGCAAATAATCAGTGAGCCATAATGTGTGCTGTAACCTCTAGCAGCCAGTCAGTGAGTGGTGATGATACACTGTAACCTCTAGCATCCAATCATAATTGCTGCTTGATCTGATTCAGTAAACGTCTATTTTTCTGTATGTCTCAGAGCAGATGGGGTCCAATCAATATTAAAGATGGTCCAGATTATGTTTCAGTCCTTCCAACGCTGCCAGGTTGCACCTCAGTCTGTTCAGAAGCTCAGTGATGCCCTGGTCCAGATCTGGGAGGAAATACCCCAGGATACCATTCTTAATCTCATTAGGAGCATGCCCCGACATTGTCAGGCATGCATTCAAGCACGTGAGGGCCAGACAAACTACTGAGTACCATTTTGAGGTGCTGCAATGAAATTTCAACAAAATGGACTAGCCTGAGTCATCATATTTTCACTTTGATTTTCGGGTGTCATTAAATTCAGCCCTCTGTAGGTTGATCATTTTCCTTTCCATTAAACAACGTGGCATCCTTACATTCCTAAAACATTGCCCAGTCCATATCAGTATAGATATCCAGCATATTTTTCCCCAATGAGATCTGATGTGTTTTCAAAGTATATATACAGTATATATATATATATATATATATATATATATATATATATATATATATACTCATGTGTATGTACCAATGGGTTGCCACCACTCCACAGCCTGTCCTGGTGTCACCTCAGTACCAGACCTTTATTCTACAATTGTACATGTTTTCAGAAATATGGAAAAAATATGTCTGGTAGAAAAAAAATTGATTTTCTGAAAATGAGTATTGTATGTTACGTCTAGACTTCATCAAAAAGGAAAGAAGAGCAAAGGAGGAGAGGGGGAGGGGACAAAGAAAGGAAGGATAGAGAAGAAAAAGGGAGGAGAAAGAGAAGAGAAGGATGGGGTGAGAAAAGGGAAGGAAGGAAAACAAGTGTGTGTGTGTGTGTGTGTGTGTGTGTGTGTGTGTGTGTGTGTGTGGGGTATACAGTGGCAGTATTTTAATGTAAATGATTTATAAGCTGTGGGCACTGCGGGGGAGCAGATTAACTATTTTCATATTACTGGGTTTAGTAACACTTTAAGGGCATTCCCCAGACATATTATTTAAAGGAATCTGCCTTTTTTAAATTTTCATTTTAGGCATTATTAAAATGACTTCTCCCCACCAAATGTTTGTTTTTGTTTTTTTTGCTTTGGTACATATTCTCCAGGGCAGTGTCATTTGTCTTACCTAGCCTAAAAAAGGACCATTACTGGTGTTTAACATTCAGCTCCTATGACTACAATGAGGTTTGGATTCAGCACTCTAGATTTAGTAAGGTCGCCAAACCCAAATTTAACTGTACTCAGTACATTCAGCTTATTCTTACCTAGTGACTATTCCTTTGCCTTTTTGTGAACAGCTGCCTCAGTATAGTATGTCCTCTCAAAAAAGGTCAGCATTTCTTTGGTAACATTGCTGCATTTTTATTTTTTGCTGGACTCCAGTTAAAAGGAGATAAAACGTATTGAAATATATAAATTTCGTTTTTTTTACATATTGATGGACTTAAAGAGGAAGTAAACCCTGATGGGTTTTACTTCCTCTTTTGTTCCCTGCAAAGTAAAAGCATAATGTGCTAGTATACATCGAATACTAGTCCATTATGTGGCACTTACCTGCAAGCTAAGCCCACGCTGCCCCCGCTGGGGGCCGCATCCATCTTTGACCCTCTTCCTTCCGGGGTCGCGGACTCCAGCTCTGTGATTGGCCGGAGTCGTGTGACGTCACTCCCGCTCATGCACGTGGAAGCTGCCAGTCATGGCACTCACTTCACGGCGCATGTGCCAATTACATTATCGGCGCAGTACAGAGTAAATATCTCTTAAACTGTGCACGTTTAGGAGATATTTACTGTACCTATAGGTAAGCCTTATTATAGGCTTACCTATAGGTACAAATTGAAAATGGAGGTTTACAACCACTTTAATGGATTAGTTAAAACAACACAAGAAAATATTTTGAGGTATTAATAACTTCCAGGCAACAGTTTCATATCTAGCTCCTCAAAATTATTTCTGTTTGATTAATCAAACAGAAGTAGATCACACTGATGTAGGTAAACATACTGTCTGAATAATCAGTTAATGTATACTCCGGGTAGGCATTGCTTCAATTAGGGAACACAGATTGCTTTAGCTTTCCCTTTGAACCAATGGTAAACATTTTACGTTTATAACAAGCTGTACTGCCTTGAGCCACTGACTAAAACAGAGTAGATCCATCCACAATATTGAATACATTGTGTTATATCTAAAATAAAAACACACATACAACAACATACAGTATCTTCTATTTTTTTTTGAATGTTTAGTTTTTCATTTTTTTCCTGTATAACTTACTATAACACTATGGCATGATTTAAAATTTTCATGAATATCATATCCCAAAGCTTTTTTTTATTATTATTCTAAGTGCTGGAAGATTTCCATGAACTTTTATATCAAAGTATTTAAGAGTTGCATTCCAAATCTAAATTTTCACGCAATAATTGTATTTAAGGGGGAAAAAAATCAAAGGTGGTTTTATCAATGTCATGGTAACAGCAGGAAGTTATAATCAAGCTAAGAGAAAGAATAATTGATGCTAAAATCTTTACAAACAGCAAGTTCATTTCGGGGACGAGATTATTGTCAATTCATGTGGATGTTTGTTCAATTGACCCAAATAATGCTTCTTCTTGTCTTTTTGTTCTTTTTTATCCTACAATGTAAACCTGCTGTAAATCTTTCCATGAAAAATGATATATTTCTATGAAGAAAAAAAGGAAAGAACTGCGCTATAAAGTGAAATTGCAAAGAATAAACATGTGCAATAAAATTAGTGTAAACAATGAACCCACATGAATGTGTCGAAAACACATCAAATCATAATAATTATAAGGAAAATCCATAAGTACAGAAGAGGTGAGAGGAATCCTCTGGTAGTTCTCCGTAAGAGTAAGGAGAGAAAGTGGAATGACAGACACACCCTGCACAGTGATCCTCCACCACCAAACATATGTGCTTACCAGTAGGAAGGCACAATAAGGCATGTCTCAGGATAGTATCCAGGTCAGGCAGTACACCACTTATCCAGATAATGCTAAGGATGGTAAGCATGTAAACATGGGTCCTGATAACCAGCATATGATCTCCAACCGTGAGCGTGACTCCAATCAAACCATACCCCGAATTAGCCACATAAGGGTAGAAGAGAGGCAGCCATAGCGTAAATCTAATATGATGGTTTATTTAAAATAAGTTAAAACACTTACAAGACTGTAGTTAAAAAGAGCATTTGCCAAGCCGACACGCAAGCGCCCATTCAGAGATGAGTGCGATGAGGTCAGAGTGTCAACCTCCCAACGTACGTTTCGTCCTGTCACTGACATAGTCTGGGGAACGACGTCAGTGACAGGACAAAACGTACGTCGGCAGGTTGACGCTCTAACGTCAGCGCACTCATCTCTGAACGGGCGCTCGCTTGCCGGCTTGGCGAATGCTCTTTTTAACTACAGTCTTGTAAGTGTTTTAACTTATTTTAAATAAACCATCATATTGGGTTTACGCTATGGCTGCCTCTTCTACCCTTATGTGGCTAATTCAGGGTATGGTTTGATTGGAGTCACGGTTGGAGATCGTATGCTGGTTATCAGGACCCATGTTTACATGCTTACTATCCTTAGCATTATCTGGATAAGTGGTGTACTGCCTGACCTGGATACTATCCTGAGACGTGCCTTATTGTGCCTTCCATCTGGTAAGCACATATGTTTGGGGTGGAGGATCACTGTGCAGGGTGTGTCTGTCATTCCACTTTCTCACCTGACTCTTACGGAGAACTACCAGAGGATTCCTCTCACCTCTTCTGTACTTATGGACTTTACATTATAATTATTATGATTTGATGTGTTTTCGACACATTCATGTGAGTTCATTGATTACACTAATTTTATTGCACACGTTTATTCTTTGCAATTTCGCTTTATAGTGTAGTTCTTTCCTTTTTTTCTTGTTGTTGTGCTTTTTCCACAGTTGAACTGCTGCTACTCTGGGGGGTTTATGATAGCGCAGGGATTTTTTATATTTCTATGAAGAATGGAGACCAGCAATGCATGATCCAAATGCCAGACATTTTGAAGTACTGGATATGTGTTACACCCTCTACTTAAGTAGGTGCTAGAAGTTAGGATCTTTGTAGTACAGGCAAATTCAGGCAGGCCTAGCTGGAGCTCCCTAGTCTGGAGGGTTGACCTTGGGCCTGGGACTCAGGGGCAGGATGGAGCCTTTCAAGAACTCATGAAGGATCCAAACAGGAGGCACAGCGGGAGCTAGTACTGCTGGGCAGGTCTTCAGGAGGGAACCACCGGTTACAGCCAGGAGGGCTGGTGAGTGACATGGGCAGTCGGAAGGTCTGGAGAGGCATACCAGAGAGGAAACTATCAGAGCTGGGTGTGGAGCCAGTGAGGA
Organism: Aquarana catesbeiana; assembly: GCF_042186555.1. Taxonomy (NCBI): domain Eukaryota; kingdom Metazoa; phylum Chordata; class Amphibia; order Anura; family Ranidae; genus Aquarana; species Aquarana catesbeiana. The sequence goes on along the minus strand of NC_133325.1, from coordinate 222,325,599 downwards.
TTGCAATGTCACGGGCAGTGAAGTCAGGCATCTGCAGCCAGGAGGACTTGAAGGGTCTGAAGAGGACTCACTGGGAGCAGTAGTCCACCAGAAGGACAGCTAGCACTAGAAACTTTCTATTCTATTTTTGCTACAATAGAGGGGCTACACTAGTAAGCTATCTGGGTGATTATATTCAGGTGGTGCATTCGGTTTCAGGAACACATGCCAGTCAAGACTGTATTTTAAAGGTTTAGCAGCCCACATTTATTTAAAGGAAGCAAAGTTCAAAGAAAATAACAGCAATTTCCCTCACAGGGGATTCCACCATTACTGTATAGTTCAAACCTTTAGCCTAGGCCTTTGGCTTGCTCTTCAGAGCGTATGCTCACGCTGCCAGTTGCAGCCACTCTCTCCTAGGGAACGTGGGTGTCCTCTTGACACTCATTCACAGATGTCCCATCTGTAGGGCGGAGTCCTCCTGACTCCTTGGTCAGACTTCCTGTCTCCTTGGGTGCTGTTATCTCCAAGTGGGAGCAATGAGTTCTAATCCTGGGAAGAATATAAACCCAGCCCACAGGTGTGCCAGTCTAATATATATATATATATATATATATATATATATATATATAAATGAACATCAGGTGGGTTACCCTCTTATCTTGATATCCTTGTTCAATCAAGGCACCGTCAGGGTGGACTCCCAAAACTCCACCATAAAAGATAGAAAAAACACATGGAACGATGCTTGATGCCAAAAAGTGTCCTTTTACTGAAAAAGTTAATTCATTGAATATTTCAAAATACAAGCAAGCCACTGTACAGTTCCGAGCACAAATCGCTCTTCGTCAGGCTTTTCAGGCTGTGTGTGAAAAGCCAAACCACACTATGTTCTTTTATCCACACCCAGTCTGATACACACCTGTGTTCACTTAACTAATTATCCCTATACAAAACACCTAAAACCATTCCAATATTTAACCTTACTGACTAGACCTACTACCCAAAAACCATCCTAAATTCCCCAATGGGGGATAATTTACAAGACAGGTTCATCATATTACATCTCAAATATCATCATCATATCACTTATGAACCAATTATATTATCTCATTTCATTAACTCGGTGTTTTGCAAATATTTATCATGAATATACATATGTTACTATTCTTGTTCCTGTCTCAAAATTCTTCATGGATTCCAGTTGATATTCTGCTATCTAGTATTTCCAACGGGAGCCTTTGTGATCAATCTGAAGAGAATATAACATATTCAAAATAGTCATACCTTCTAATCAATCTCGCACTGTAAATTTCTAAACAAACAAAAACAAATCATAGTCCCTGTTCATACCATCAGGGTGCAGGGACTGTAATTTGTTAATCCACCAAACTTCACGTCTTTTTAGTTTCAAAATCCTATCACCCCCTCTTTTGTCATGGGGAATCTCTTCTAAAACCATAAAACGTAGATCGGTGTCTTTGTGACCCATTTCTGAGAAGTGACGCGATACAGGTAGACTTGATTGGGGATGTCTAATAGTACTACGGTGTTGTGCGATACGGTCTTTAATTTTTTGGGTTGTTTCCCCCACGTAAAGGAGATTGCAGGGGCATGAGAGAATGTAAATCACATATGATGACTGACAGGTATAAAAGCTATTAATTATTATTTTCTTGTTAGTCCTAGGATGAGAAAAATTATTCCCTTTGATAACTAGATTGCATTGAATGCAATTAAGACAAGGGTAACAGCCTTTTCTTTTACTGCCAAGAAAAGTCATCTTTTTCTCATCCTGTCTCTCAGGTTTGAATTCGGATCGCACTAAGAGATTGCGCAAAGTTTTATTGCGCCGGTATGCCTTCATCGGAGTTGACTGAAACTCCTCTATATGAGGATAGGATCGTTTCAATATCGTCCAATGTTTTCTCAATACATTAAAGATCCTATCGCTATAACTGTTGAACTGGAAGACAAATGGAATTCTAGGTTTATCAGCTGAGTATCTCTTCCTATTGGGGATTTCAATAGGGTTCAAGATTTTATTTAATTCGTGTCGGATTAAATCTTCTGGATAACCCCGCTCCTTAAATTTGCAGCACATTTCATCTAATCTTTCATCTTTAACTGTAGTATCACTCACTATTCGCGTCACTCTGAGAAGCTGGCTTCTAATAATAGAACTAAAGACATGAGGGGGATGATAACTGTCATATCTCAATAACTGATTCCTATCTGTGGGTTTTGTGTATATGTCAGTTTCAATCCGTCCCTGTTTTATGTATGCCCGTATATCTAGAAAAGGGACCGAATCTCCACCAATATGAATTTTGAACTGAATATTTGGTGAAATACTATTAATCATCTCATCAAACGTTTTGAGTGATTCAATGTTGCCCCGCCATATGACAAAAATGTCATCTATATAGCGCCACCAAGTGGCGCAATGTTCCCGAAAAAGGTCATTCACAAAAATATGTTTCTGCTCAAAATCATGCATAAATGAACAGGCATATGGCGGGGCAACATTAGAACCCATGGCTACCCCCGTCAATTGCACATAGTACCGATCCTTAAAGAGAAAATAGTTGTTGTACAAAATCAATCTAAACAGTTTCTCAAAGAAAGTAATCTGAGCTTCCGAATACTCATGACAATTCCTAATTAGGCTTAGCGCTGCCTCAATGCCAGCCACATGAGGAATCGATGTGTATAAACTTGTTACATCCCAAGTGACAAGGATATATTCATTTTGAATTTGCGGTAGGTCCCTAATTTTGGTTAGAAAGTCACCGGAGTCCTTGATGTAGGATGGGGTGGCCTTTACCAAGGGTGATAGTACTTTATCCAATAATTTGGCCGTGGTACAAAGATCGAATCCCTCCCCGATACAATCGGGCGTCCTGGTGGGGAATGTTTATCCTTATGGATCTTGGGGAGTATATACAGGACCGGAATACGGGTATGTGTTGATAACAAAAATTTGCATAAATCATGTGAGATTAGTCCTTCTTTTAATGCTGGTTTTACAATACTCTCCAAGATCTTTCTGATACTCCATGTGGGATCTGATTGTAGAGGTTTGTATACTGTATCATCATCCAATTGTCGCCTGATCTCATTCTCATAAGCCTGGGGGTCCATAATGACTACCGAACCCCCTTTATCAGCAGGTTTACAAATAATATAATTCCGTTTGGTTAGTTCCCGCAATGTCACTCTTTCATGAGGGGACAAATTGTTAGGTACATGATCTTTGAAATCCACTTGTTGTAACAGACGTTTCACATCTCGGGTAACCTCCTGTACAAACATCTCAACAGGTACATAAGTAGTAGGGGGGACGGATTTAGATTTCATTACCAGTCCTAGACTTTTGCTACTTAATCTCCCTTCAGGTATGTCATTATGAACAAATGGTTTGTGAAGAAAATGGACCTTCCATCTAATATTGCGAAATAGGCGATACAGATCTTGATCTAACTGAAATGGATCTAGGTGACTTTTAGGACAGTAAGATAAACCACGGTTAAAAAGTCCTACCTCATCCGATGATAGGACCCGCCTGGAGATGTTATGAACTAGGTCTCCCTTGGTCGGCCACGGTTGCCTCGTGTATTGCGATATCTGTCGTGGCTTCCTTCCCTGTTGTAGCGGGACCTGGTTTGCATCCGAGTAGTAGACCGTTCTCTGCGATCTGTTTGTAAAAAATTGGATGAGGAATCGGTATCTGTATTGGCTGAAGAGTTGTCAGATATCTCTCTCCTATGGCTTCCATAATCGCTGCGACCTCGTCGGTTGTATGGACGTGGCCATCGGTATACCTGGTTCCTCTCATAGTCCTCAATGTCCCGATCAAATTTGTTACGTTTTCTGGTCTCCAGTTCACAACGATATTTGTTAATACTTTCATCGGCCATCTCCTTACATTTGTTAAACTCTTCTAGAGTCATCGCGGTACGCAATTCTGATTCGATCTTGGTGAGTTGTTCCGACAATGAAGCCAATTCCTTGTGTATGAATGAAATGGTCAAAGTCATTAAATCAAATGAACATTTGTTAAGAATTTGCATAAATGTACTCTTGAACTCAGGGGTAACCCACCTGATGTTCATTTATTACACTCCCAGTGAGTAAGTTACCTTCAGTCGAGATGGATACCAATGGAGCTACATTTTCATACACCCAAGAAGAGACCACACAGATCATGTCTCAGATCTCAGGATCCAGAAATTTCCTGACGGGCAATACCCCGGTCTACAATTCTCGTACATGGGAGAAATTAAGAAGGAAACATACATCTCTGGAATTGCACGGGCTAACTTTGGCCGAATACCATCGAGTACAACGAATCCCTAGAGGTTTGAGGGTACGTTTGGCCCCGACCCTATTTAGCGATAATGATGAGTTCAAGAGTACATTTATGGAGATTCTTAACAAATGTTCATTTGATTTAATGACTTTGACCATTTCATTCATACACAAGGAATTGGCTTCATTGTCGGAACAACTCACCAAGATCGAATCAGAATTGCGTACCGCGATGACTCTAGAAGAGTTTAACAAATGTAAGGAGATGGCCGATGAAAGTATTAACAAATATCGTTGTGAACTGGAGACCAGAAAACGTAACAAATTTGATCGGGACATTGAGAACTATGAGAGGAACCAGGTATACCGATGGCCACGTCCATACAACCGACGAGGTCGCAGCGATTATGGAAGCCATAGGAGAGAGATATCTGACAACTCTTCAGCCAATACAGATACCGATTCCTCATCCAATTTTTTACAAACAGATCGCAGAGAACGGTCTACTACTCGGATGCAAACCAGGTCCCGCTACAACAGGGAAGGAAGCCACGACAGATATCGCAATACACGAGGCAACCGTGGCCGACCAAGGGAGACCTAGTTCATAACATCTCCAGGCGGGTCCTATCATCGGATGAGGTAGGACTTTTTAACCGTGGTTTATCTTACTGTCCTAAAAGTCACCTAGATCCATTTCAGTTAGATCAAGATCTGTATCGCCTATTTCGCAATATTAGATGGAAGGTCCATTTTCTTCACAAACCATTTGTTCATAATGACATACCTGAAGGGAGATTAAGTAGCAAAAGTCTAGGACTGGTAATGAAATCTAAATCCGTCCCCCCTACTACTTATGTACCTGTTGAGATGTTTGTACAGGAGGTTACCCGAGATGTGAAACGTCTGTTACAACAAGTGGATTTCAAAGATCATGTACCTAACAATTTGTCCCCTCATGAAAGAGTGACATTGCGGGAACTAACCAAACGGAATGATATTATTTGTAAACCTGCTGATAAAGGGGGTTCGGTAGTCATTATGGACCCCCAGGCTTATGAGAATGAGATCAGGCGACAATTGGATGATGATACAGTATACAAACCTCTACAATCAGATCCCACATGGAGTATTAGAAAGATCTTGGAGAGTATTGTAAAACCAGCATTAAAAGAAGGACTAATCTCACATGATTTATGCGAATTTTTGTTACCAACACATACCCGTATTCCGGTCCTGTATATACTCCCCAAGATCCATAAGGATAAACATTCCCCACCGGGACGCCCGATTGTATCGGGGAGGGATTCGATCTTTGTACCCACGGCCAAATTATTGGATAAAGTACTATCACCCTTGGTAAAGGCCACCCCATCCTACATCAAGGACTCTTGAGTGACTTTCTAACCAAAATTAGGGACCTACCGCAAATTCAAAATGAATATATCCTTGTCACTTGGGATGTAACAAGTTTATACACATCGATTCCTCATGTGGCTGGCATTGAGGCAGCGCTAAGCCTAATTAGGAATTGTCATGAGTATTCGGAAGCTCAGATTACTTTCTTTGAGAAACTGTTTAGATTGATTTTGTACAACAACTATTTTCTCTTTAAGGATCGGTACTATGTGCAATTGACGGGGGTAGCCATGGGTTCTAATGTTGCCCCGCCATATGCCTGTTCATTTATGCATGATTTTGAGCAGAAACATATTTTTGTGAATGACCTTTTTCGGGAACATTGCGCCACTTGGTGGCGCTATATAGATGACATTTTTGTCATATGGCGGGGCAACATTGAATCACTCAAAACAATTGATGAGATGATTAATCGTATTTCACCAAATATTCAGTTCAAAATTCATATTGGTGGAGATTCGGTCCCCTTTCTAGATATACGGGCATACATAAAACAGGGACGGATTGAAACTGACATATACACAAAACCCACAGATAGGAATCAGTTATTGAGATATGACAGTTATCATCCCCCTCATGTCTTTAGTTCTATTATTAGAAGCCAGCTTCTCAGAGTGACGCGAATAGTGAGTGATACTACAGTTAAAGATGAAAGATTAGATGAAATGTGCTGCAAATTTAAGGAGCGGGGTTATCCAGAAGATTTAATCCGACACGAATTAAATAAAATCTTGAACCCTATTGAAATCCCCAATAGGAAGAGATACTCAGCTGATAAACCTAGAATTCCATTTGTCTTCCAGTTCAACAGTTATAGCGATAGGATCTTTAATGTATTGAGAAAACATTGGACGATATTGAAACGATCCTATCCTCATATAGAGGAGTTTCAGTCAACTCCGATGAAGGCATACCGGCGCAATAAAACTTTGCGCGATCTCTTAGTGCGATCCGAATTCAAACCTGAGAGACAGGATGAGAAAAAGATGACTTTTCTTGGCAGTAAAAGAAAAGGCTGTTACCCTTGTCTTAATTGCATTCAATGCAATCTAGTTATCAAAGGGAATAATTTTTCTCATCCTAGGACTAACAAGAAAATAATAATTAATGGCTTTTATACCTGTCAGTCATCATATGTGATTTACATTCTTACATGCCCCTGCAATCTCCTTTACGTGGGGGAAACAACCCAAAAAATTAAAGACCGTATCGCACAACACCGTAGTACTATTAGACATCCCCAATCAAGTCTACCTGTATCGCGTCACTTCTCAGAAATGGGTCACAAAGACACCGATCTACGTTTTATGGTTTTAGAAGAGATTCCCCATGACAAAAGAGGGGGTAATAGGATTTTGAAACTAAAAAGACGTGAAGTTTGGTGGATTAACAAATTACAGTCCCTGCACCCTGATGGTATGAACAGGGACTATGATTTGTTTTTGTTTGTTTAGAAATTTACAGTGCGAGATTGATTAGAAGGTATGACTATTTTGAATATGTTATATTCTCTTCAGATTGATCACAAAGGCTCCCGTTGGAAATACTAGATAGCAGAATATCAACTGGAATCCATGAAGAATTTTGAGACAGGAAGAATAGTAACATATGTATATTCATGATAAATATTTGCAAAACACCGAGTTAATGAAATGAGATAATATAATTGGTTCATAAGTGATATGATGATGATATTTGAGATGTAATATGATGAACCTGTCTTGTAAATTATCCCCCATTGGGGAATTTAGGATGGTTTTTGGGTAGTAGGTCTAGTCAGTAAGGTTAAATATTGGAATGGTTTTAGGTGTTTTGTATAGGGATAATTAGTTAAGTGAACACAGGTGTGTATCAGACTGGGTGTGGATAAAAGAACATAGTGTGGTTTGGCTTTTCACACACAGCCTGAAAAGCCTGACGAAGAGCGATTTGTGCTCGGAACTGTACAGTGGCTTGCTTGTATTTTGAAATATTCAATGAATTAACTTTTTCAGTAAAAGGACACTTTTTGGCATCAAGCATCATTCCATGTGTTTTTTCTATATATATATATATATATATATATATATACTCTGCATCCAGTCAGTGTAGTCTAGATCCACATTCTACAGTGCATTCCGTGGTGTAATATTTCTAATCTACTTCAGGCAGGTATTTGATATATATATACACTCTGCAGCATCCAGTGTAGCGTATATATCGACAGTGCATTCCATGGTGTACTGTTTCTACTACTTTTCTGTTGGTGTACACAGCACATAATACAGTGCCACCGTAGTGCAGTTGCTACTACTTTTCTGGTGGTGTACACAGCACATAATACAGTGCAACTGTAGTGCAGCTGCTACTACTTTTCTGGTGGTGTACACAGCACACATTACAGTGCAACCGCAGTGCAGTTGCTACTACTTTTCTGGTGGTGTACATATTACACAATACAGTGCAGCCATAGTGCAGTAGCTACTGCTTTTCTGGTGGTGTACACATTACACAATACAGTGCAGCCGTATTGCAGTTGCTACTATTTTTCTGGTGGTGTACACAGCACACAATACAGTGCAACTGTAGTGCAGTTGCGACTACTTTTCTGGTGGTGTACACATTACACAGTACAGTGCAGCCATAGTGCAGTTGCTGCTACTTTTCTGGTGGTGTACACATTACACAATACAGTGCAGCTGTAGTGCAGTTGCTACTACTTTTCTGGTGGTGTACACATTACACAATACAGTGCAGATGTAGTGCAGTTACTACTACTTTTCTGGAGGTGTACACAGCACACAATACAGTGCAACTGTAGTGCAGTTGCTACTACTTTTCTGATGGTGTACACAGCACACAATACAGTGCAACCGTAGTGCAGTTGCTACTACTTTTCTGGTGGTGTACACAGCACATAATACAGTGCAACTGTAGTGCAGCTGCTACTACTTTTCTGGTGGTGTACACAGCACACATTACAGTGCAACCGCAGTGCAGTTGCTACTACTTTTCTGGTGGTGTACATATTACACAATACAGTGCAGCCATAGTGCAGTAGCTACTGCTTTTCTGGTGGTGTACACATTACACAATACAGTGCAGCCGTATTGCAGTTGCTACTATTTTTCTGGTGGTGTACACAGCACACAATACAGTGCAACTGTAGTGCAGTTGCTACTACTTTTCTGCTGGTGTACACATTACACAGTACAGTGCAGCCATAGTGCAGTTGCTGCTACTTTTCTGGTGGTGTACACATTACACAATACAGTGCAGCTGTAGTGCAGTTGCTACTACTTTTCTGGTGGTGTACACATTACACAATACAGTGCAGATGTAGTGCAGTTACTACTACTTTTCTGGAGGTGTACACAGCACACAATACAGTGCAACTGTAGTGCAGTTGCTACTACTTTTCTGATGGTGTACACAGCACACAATACAGTGCAACCGTAGTGCAGTTGCTACTACTTTTCTGGTGGTGTACACAGCACACAATGGAGTGCAACCATAGTGCACTTGTTACTACTTTTCTGATGGTGTACACGTTACACAATACAGTGCAGCCATGGTGCAGTTGCTACTACTTTTCTGGTGGTGTACACATTACACAATACAGTGCAGCCGTAGTGCAGCTGCTACCACTTTTCTGGTGGTGTACACAGCACACAATACAGTGCAACCATAGTGCAGTTGCTACTACTTTTCTAGTGGTGTACACATTACACAATACAGTGCAGCCGTAGTGCATTTGCTACTACTTTTCTGGTGGTGTACACATTACACAATACAGTGCAGCCGTAGTGCAGTGTCTACAGTCAACAGTGCTGGTCAGGGACTTGGTGCATCCTCTGCAGGTGGCCGTGGGGTACGCTTGTCCTTTTTTTCTACTGCTGGCTGTGTTATTGACCCAGAACATGCAGAAAAGTTGTTTTGAGTGGATAAGAAAGCCGTCCTCGTCCTCCTCATTCTCTGTCACTCAGGCTCAGAGTAGTTTGCCTTCCAATGCAGCTGCCAAAGCGGCCTATTCCACCGGATCCTTGTCCACAGTCACTCCTTCCGTAGTCCCACCATCATGCATGGAGGAGTCCCCCGAACTATTCTGTAAATTCTTTATTTTTTCATAGATATCACAATACAATTAATTACAATATTACAGTATCTTCTTAATACATCCTAAGTACTTCTATCCATCTGTACATCTTGTATTGCCTTTGACTAATGCCGTGTACACATGGCCGGACTTTTCAACCAAACTTGTCCGACGGAACAAATCCGTCGGACAACTCAACCATGTGTGGGCTTCATCGGACCTGCAGCGGACCTTTTCTGTCGAAAACGTGACGTGCTTTAGATTTAGAACATGTTTCAAATCTTTCTGATGAACTTGAGTCTGGTCGAAAAATCCGTTTGTCTGTATGCTAGACCGATGGACAAAAACCGATGCTAGGGCAGCTATTGGCTACTGATTATGAACTTCCTTATTCTAGTCTGGTCATACGTCATCACGGTCTAATCTGTCGGACTTTGGTGTGATTGTGTGTAGACAAGTCCAATTCGACGGAAGTCCGTTGAAAAGTCCGTCGAAAGTCTGTCGAAAGTCCGGTCGTGTGTACACAGCATAACTATCTAATTCCTTGTGATTTCCCTTTTTCTACTTTAACCCCCTCCCCTATCTAAATTATCATCTACCCCTTTTTTTTCCCCGCGAACTATTCAACCACATTGTCGAGTACATGCTAATGGAGGATGCGCAGCGATTAAAAGGCTCCAATATTGGTTCCCAGGTTGAGGAAGGGAGTAACGTGAGCCTAGAGAGAGGGATGCCCAAGAAGGACAAGAAACTGTCCTTGTCAGTCATGTTCCCCCAGCCGCAGCATACTGCCAAGATTGCTCCAGTGATGAGGAGGGAGGGGATGATAAGGTCACTGACTCTACTTGGGTGCCTGATAGAAGAGAGGAGGAGGCACAACTCCAATGAAGCAGGATGTCCTCTAGGGGGCAGCTTAAGGGCAGCCACCCTACTGCATCACACCACAGGGCTCTGCAGGTGCAGGGGGCTGCTGACTCCCCGCTGATTTTGAAAAGTTCCTTAATGTGGGCCTTTTTTGACACGTGTGCAGCAGATCGCACCGTTGCTGTTTGCAACCTATGCCTGAAGTGGATCAAGCATGGCCTGAACAGCAGCCGCTTGGGCACCACATGCCACTATACCACCAGTCCTCTCAAAAACCTGCACTGAAAGGAATGAAGGTATAGCAATAGGTGTCCCAAGTACTTGCAGCCAATCTGCTATCAGTACACCTCCATCTGTTTTTAGCAGGCAAATTTCCCTACACCAGTTGCTAAACCATAAAAAGAAATTCGGTCCCAGCCATCCACATGCTCAGCGTCTGAATGCTAGCTTGGCCAAATTGCACTGCAACTGCTGCCTTTTCAGCTGGTAGACTCTGCCCCCTTTTGTGAATTTGTGGAATGTGCTGTACCTCAGTAGCAGGTTTCAAAATGCCATTTCTTTTCATGGAAGGCCATTCCAGCTCTCTACAGGCATGTGGAAGGCAATGTTTTGGCCTCTTTGGACAGGGCAGTCAGCAGTAAGGTGCATAATACTGCTGACTCATGGTCTTGCAGGCTTGGGCAGGGATGTTACCTTTCCTTCACGGCGTACTGGGTAACTCTGCTGGCAGCTGGGAAGGATGCAGGACAGGGTTCAGTATTGTTGGAGCTTGTTCCGCCACCATGCCTCCAAAATGCTAGTGGTCCTTCTGCCACAGCTCTCTCCTCCACCCCTCCTCTTCTTCTTCCTCTATGGCCTCTTCTTCAGATTTCTCCTCTGACCAGCAGAGCTCTGTAAGTGGTCAAGGGCCTACGCAAGCACTCAGGCAAAAAGATGTCATGCAGTGCTTGAGTTGGTCTGCTTAGGGGACAGGGGACAGGGGCCACACTGGGGCAGAGATTCTGTCAGCTCTGCTGGGGCAGACTCAGAGTTGGTTGACGCCACGCCAGTTTCAGCCAGGAATGGTTGTATGTGACAATGGCACCAACCTTCTCTCTGCCTTCTGGCAGGGACACTTGATCCATGTGCCATGTTTGGCACACATCCTGAATTTGGTGGTGCAGCGGTTCTTGAGCAGGTACCCAGGCTTACAGGATCTCCTAAGGCAGGCCAGAAAAGTCTGTGGTGATTTCCTGCGCCCAACAAGAGTGTCTGTGAGGGGTTACAGTGTTGTGGCACCACCACCACCACTGCCTAAGGCCCATTTTTACTGCCCCTGTTTAACAGGGGCATGTAATTACAATTTGTAAACAAATATTTCACAGCAGGGTCTGTTCCTGCACCCAACAAGAGTGTCTGTGAGGGGTTATAGTGTTGTGGCACAAACACCACCACTGCCTAAGGCCCAATTTTTCTTCCCCTGTTTAACAGGGGCATGTAATTACAATTTTTGATCAAATATTTCAGAGCAGGGCCGTTCCTGCGCCAAACAAGAGTGTCTGTGAGGGGTTACATTGTTGTGGCACCACCACTGCCTTAGGCCCAATTTTTCTGCCCTTGTTTAACAGGGACATGTAATTACAATTTTTGATCAAATATTTCACAGCAGGGCCCATTCCTGCACCCACTAAGAGTAACTGTGAGGGCTTACAGTGTTGTGACACCACCACCACCACCCAAGGCCAAATTTTTCTGCCCCTGTTTAACAGAGGCATGTAATTACAATTTTTTAAATAATATTTAACAGCAGGGCCTGTTCCTGCACACAACAAGAGTAATTGTAAGGGGTTACAGTGTTCTAGCACCACCAACACCTAAGGCCCAATTTTCTGCAGAGTATTTAGGGCAGGCCGTATAGTATACATACTTCTGTTCAGAATATATAGTGCCTAATGGGCCCCCATGCCATTTTTTTTTTAATTTGGGTGCGGAGTTCCCCTTAATATCCATACCAGACCCAAAGAGCCTGGTAATGGTCTGGGGGGGGGGGACCCATGCCATTTTTCTCAATGATTCCTGTATATTGCCGGTAACCGACAATACATTACAGCCACAAGCAGTGTTAAATTACTTTTTTTAGAAATGTCATTTTGCTGTGGTTTTGTTCTAAACATGGGAAAACTGCGCCACTTTACATACTGCGCCACTGTACTATAGTGGCGCAGTATATTTTTTAGAAATGTCATTTTGCTGTGGTTTTGTTCTAAACATGGGAAAACTGCGCCACTTTACATACTGCGCCACTGTACTATAGACACCCCCCAGGCACGATATTTAAAGGAATATTTCATTTTTATTGTTTCACTTTAAGCATTCTTAAAATCACTGCTCCCGAAAAAAAGGACGTTTTTAAAACTTTTTTTTGAATTGATACATGTCCCCTGGGGCAAGGACCTGGGTCCCCAAACACTTTTTAGGGCAAAAACTTGCATATAAGCCTTTAAAATTAGCACTTTTGATTTTTTTACGTTCATGTCCCATAGACTTTAACAGTATTTGAATGTTCAAACAGACTTTTTTGCATGTTCGGATGATCAGAAGTGTACCGAACCGGGGGAGGGGTGTTTGGCTCATCCCTACTCTGCAGCAATGCTGGCAGCACTCATACGTCTATTTCCCAAAGACAACCTCTGGATATGACGCTGAACACGTGCACTCAACTCCTTTGGTCGACAATGGCGAGGTCTGTTCTGAGTGGAACCTGTCCTGTTAAACCGCTGTATGGTCTTGGCCACCGTGCTGCAGCTCAGTTTCAGGGTTTTGGCAATCTTCTTATAGCCTTTATGTAGAGCAATAATTCTTTTTTTTAGATCCTCAGAAAGTTGTTTGCCATGAGGTGCCATGTTAAACTTCCAGTGACCAGTATGAGAGAGTGAGAGCAATAACACCAAATTTAACACACCTGTTCCTCATTCACACCTGAGACCTTGTAGCACTAATGAGTGACATGACACCGGGGAGGAAAATGGCTAATTGGGCCCAATGTTGGACATTTTCACTTAGGGGTGTACTCACTTTTGTTGCCAGGGGTTTAGACATTAATGGCTGTGTGTTGAGTTATTTTGAGAGGACAGCAAATTTACACTGTTATAAAAGCTGTACACTCACTACATTGTAGCATAGTGTAATTTCTTCAGTGTTGTCACATGAAAAGATATAATAAAATATTTACCGAAATGTGTGGTTCAAAAGCAGTCCTTGCTTGTTTGACATCTTTGCCTAAGCACTCCATTGGATCTTAGATTGTAAGCTCTAAGGAGCAGGGCCCTCTGATTCCTACTGTATCAAATTGTATTGTACTTGTACTGTCTACCCTCAAGTTGTAAAGCGCTACGTAAACTGTTGGCGCTATATAAATACTGTATAATAATAATAATCTTGGGTAACTGCAAAGGTTGTCAAGGGATAGTTCATTATCTATTTGATTTTTTGCTGTTAGAAGACCCTGTTCATCTGCCTAGGGATCTGCAGTCTCTTACAGGGCTGTTTTCTGAGTAAAACGTCCCATTGGCTGCGCAAAAAGTGGAAGGTCTGGCCAACCTCATCAATTTTTTGGGTATCACTCTCGACTCTAATCTTATGATTGCAAGACTGCCTAGGGAGAAACTGGTCAGGATACATCAGACCATTTATCTTTTTGTCCGGTCCCCAGTCTGTTCCAAAAAAGACTTACAGTTCCTTTTAGGGATGCTGAATCATGCCATGAGAATCATCCCACATGGTAGATCTTTTATTTCTAGGTTGCTGGCCCTCCTACCCCTGTATCAGGACATGGTTATGCAATAGAGTTTTCTCTGTCAGCTTACCTGTCTCCATGTGTTCATCTCTAGAGACCAGCTGCCTCTCACCTGACTGTTTTTATAACCTCTCCTCTAAGCATGGCCCCACCCCAGGCCCTATCAGGGAACCCTATATTAACTCATGCACTGCAAGCCAGCAGTGTTGATCAACCATTGTGTGTTAGCCTCCGTGTGTACTTGCTGTGTTTCCTACATCTGATTCCTGTTACCGACTTTGGCCTGTTCTCGACTCTCCCTGTCTGCTTGTTACCCTGACCTTTGGCGTGTTATGTTTATCCTTGTCTGCTAGTCACCCTGACCTTTGGCTTACCCCTTACATCCCTGTCGTTCCAGCCTGTTGCCTCCTTCCTCTTCTCCTGTAGTCTACGGTGAATGTGAGCTGTGAGACCCTGGGGGCCGCGACCTGGAGCCAGACTGCAGCGCAGTCCATCCTCACCACTAGAGGGTCTGGCTCTTAGACTCCGTGCCCTGTGGAATCTATGCTCTAGCTCCCACTGGGATCCATGTTAGTTATCCTGTAGACCTGCTTCCTGAACCTTCAGTCCTAGGGTCCACTACCTTAGCGGTGCACTTCCGACTCCTACAGAGTGCATCTGTCACCTGGTCCCAGGTGACCTGACATTTGGTCATCAGGTTACAAGCAGATGAACGTGCCGACCTAAGCGTGTGGGAATGGTTGCTGCGTGACTGGAATAGCATTTCCATGCTCATTCCACAACCTACTAGCAGGTCTCCTGGAGTGTTTTCAGACGCCGCTACTTTAGTCGGTTTTGCGGCCATTTTTGGATGGGAATAGTTGGCCAACCATTGGCCCCTGTAAGTATTTTGTCTGCTCAAGTTTGCTTATACTTTGGCATTGTTCAAAATGTACCCAATACTGGCAGCAGCAGTCACAAGGGGTCCAGTCTGGTCAGGGAACTCAGTGATTTTCTTCACAGAAAATTTGGCCACAGACAAAATTATTAATAAAGGTAGATCTGGGTCCCTTCTCATCATGTCCTTCATGCGCAGGTTGACATGGCTAGCCCTGTCATACAAGTTTCACTTCCTGGGAGAATTCATAAGTGGGAGTCACAATGGCACAGCTGATGCATTATCTCAACTTAATCTACCTCAACTTTTCTTACAACACCCGGAAGCAGAGCTGGTGGGCAAGCCGGTTTCTCTTTACTCACTGCTAGTCATGGATTAGTCACCTTCTGGACATAGGCAACTGATCTAGTGATTAATTCATTATCCAGGAACAAACTGAAGGCTTATACCATGGGTTGTAAAACTTTTCGCAGGTTCATGACACTATACCCTTGCAGTTGCCCTGAAGACATCAATTACGTGATGGCTTTCGCTAAATACTGGCACAGCGAATTGGCCTTGTCCAGCAACACCATCAAGTTATAACTGGTGTCCAGCACTTCAGGTCCCTGCAGAATCCTGACAGTCCATCCAGTTTTGCGGCTCACCCTCTCAAAGCCATGCTGAGGGGTATTCAGAGAACTCAGGGACGGTCACGTATGTCACGTGTACTAGTCACTGGACAGATTTTCTGTGGTATTTCAGACCTATTGTCTCCTTCCCCTTTTGGGGCAGGTCCCAGTCTAGTGCTCAAGGCAGCCATCTACTTGAGTTTTTTGGCTTCCTCAGACCCAAGGAAGTGTCCCTGGCCAGCCGTCATGCCCCTATTTTTCTCAAAGGCAGTCTTACCAGGTTCCCTGACCACTACACTTTGCAACCTCCTAACAACAAGAATAGACAGACAGGTCAGAGGTTTGTGGTAAAATATTACAGAACAAACAGTAGCCAGTGTTCGATTGAAGTGTTAGACCTTCTCTGCAATCAATTCACAGCGGTTCCTCTGGACAGCACTTTGCTCCCCTTTCGCATGCATCCTCTTACTTCTAAGCAGTTTGTTTCTCACATCAGGATTTCACTCGCCAAATTAGGCTTAAATCTGAAGCAATTTTCTGGACACTCCTTTAGGATCAGGGCAGCGTCCGCAGCTTCCAAACAGGGGGTCCTTTCTTATATTATTAAGTATGTAGGGCGCTGGAATTCCTCCTGTTATAGCAGATATATACCAGAACCCCATACTGAAGTCATCCAGGCATTCGCTACATTACTGGAATGATTGTTGTTACCTGCCCTTCATTAAAGCATTTCATATCATACCTACTTCCGTGTATTTTGCCCTCTTTTAGGCATACTGACCAGCTAGACCAAGGGTCGGGAACCTTTTTGGCTGAGAGAGCCATGAACACCACATATTTTAAAATGTAATTCCGTGAGAGCCATACAATATTTTAAAAACTAAATACAAGTAAATGTGTGCATTTTATGTAAGACCAACACTTTTAAAGTACAATAAGTCTCTGAATTCTTTTTTTTTAACAATCAGGTGTTCCTTATTAAGGGATAAATCACAGAACAAAGAAATACGGCAAAGTTGCCGAACATGACATGACCTCTGAATTCTTTTTAACAAAGTTGTTATGCTGTTGCTAACGGTAGTATGCCTGTAAAGGGGCGCATATTTCCCGTGTTTAGAACAGTCTGACAGCAAAATGACATTTCTAAAGGAAAAAAAGTCATGTAAAACTACTATCGCTAGTGCTGGCTATAATGAATTGTCGGTCCGACAATACACATAAAAGTTCATTGATAAAAATGGCATGAAAACCCTGAACCAAAATGTAAAAAAAAAAAATGCGTGGGGGTCTCCTTAAATTCCATACCAGGCCCTTCAGGTCTGGTATGGATATTAAGGGGAACTCCGAACCAAAATGTAAAAAGAAATGGCGTGGGGGTCCCCCTCAAAATCCATACCAGACCCTTCAGGTCTGGTATGGATTTTAAGGGGACCCCGCGCCAACATTTTTTAAAAAAATGGTATGGCGTCCCCCCAAAAATCCATACCAGACCCTTATCCGAGCAAGCAACCGGGCAGGCAGCAGGAAAAGAGGGGGGACAAGAGAGCGCCCCCCCTCCTGAACCGTACCAGGCCACATGCCCCCATTACCAATTCACACAAAGGGCCAGGATCTGGGGGTCCCCTTGTTAAAGGGGGCTTCCAGATTCCGATAAGCCCCCCACCCGCAGACCCCAACAACCACCGGGCAAGGGTTGTGGGGATGCGGCCCTTCTCCCCATAAACATGGGGACAAGGTGCTTTGGGGGGCTACCCCAAAGCATCCTCCCAATGTTGAGGGCATGTGGCCTGGTATGGTTCAGGAGGGGGGGCCGCTCTCTCATCCCCCCTCTTTTCCTGCGGCCTGCCAGGTTGCGTGCTCGGATAAGGGTTTGGTATGAATTTTTGGGGGGACCCTATGCCATTTTTTTTTTAATTTTGGCACAGGGTTCCCCTTAAAATCCATACCAGACCTGAAGGATCTGGTATGAATTTTAAGGGGGACCCCCACACCATTTTTTTAAATAGTAGGATGCACTGACGCATCGCGTGCTGTTCGCGAAGAGTCATGGGCGCTCGCAAGCCGGCCGGCTACTCGTTGCTTGATTTTATATTCCATTCTGTAAGTGTTACTCTTTTTTCCTAATACCCTGTTGTCACGGCACCGGAGGACCCTTTCCATCCATTGAATGTATACCGATCCTGGATCAGTGTTCCCTGGGAGCTTGTTTCCTGACATTTCCTAAAAAGGCCCTGGCTGGGTTTTAAGCCGCAAGCTCTTTCTTGCTTGCCTCTGGTAAGCGTGCATTTGGTTTGGTGTTCAATATCACTGGTGATGGAAGATTGCACTTTTTTACTCTGAACCCAGCTCATGGCATAGTGGACTTTTATGCATTTTTTTTCCTTTTGTTATCACTTAATTTTTGTGCACGTATTATTATTTTTATCATTATCAATGTGACAATCACACTTTAGATCATCTTTTAGCGCAACTATTATTTACCTAGCTACTGTGCATATGTTTGTATTCCATATGTTAGCTGCTGCTCCACACATTTTTTGTATACATCTTTTTTATTTTTGTTCATTTTGAGCGCGGTATTTAATCCTTTTTTTCCCCTTAATATCCATACCAGATCTGAAGGGCCTGGTATGGAATTTAGGGGGACTCCCACGCATTTTTAAAAAAATTTTGGTTCTGGGTTCCCCTGTGGGGAAATTTCATGCCGTTTTTATCAATGAACTGTTATGTGTATTGCCGGACCGACAATTCATTATAGCCGACGCTAGTGATAGTAGTTTTACATGACTTTTTTTCCTTTAGAAATGTCATTTTGCTGTCAGACTGTTCTATACACAGGAAACATGCGCCCCTTTACAGGCATACTATAGACCCCCCCAGGTACAAAATTTAAAGGAATGGAGAAAAACCAGAGGTGGTAGTAGGCTAGCTACTCCACCTATAGAGGGAGATGCTGGGGGTGTCAGCAAGAGTCCAGGAGAACCGCTGTGTGGGGACGAAAATAGGAACGAAGACCACGGGGTATCCACAAAATGGGGAGCGAGAATAAGAGAGTTTTTGGAATTGTGTAAAGGGATGTAGTGGAGAACCATCCGAACAGGGGAGCATTTAATAACTTATTAACCACAGTTTAGAAATCAACAACATTAACAATATTTCAGCCATAAGATAGTTTTGTCTTATCTGGATGTTTCGACATATTGCAAGTGTCCTGATAAGGCAAGAAGTTCAGCACCAATTAACCCAATGAGGATGTAAAATATGACTTCATAAATGAGAAATAAAAAAGGAAAAAGAAAGAAAGGGGGGGAGGGGAGGGGGAGAGGAGGTAGAAAGGGGGGGGGAATTGGGGGAGGGGAGGGAGGGGATTAGGTGGGGGGTAGGGGAGGAGCGTGAGGATGGGGAGGAGGCATGAGAATACTTAAGATGACACATAGCATTAATGAGTCTCTGGTCTCCCCACTCTCTGGGAGAGTCACGTGCTTAGTTGATGTTATCCCGGAATCTTGGTTATGCTATGGTTGTTATTGGTATTTAGAGGCGTTCTAGATAATATCTCGGAAGCCAGGGGTGTCATAATTGTATCGGCGTTACCGATTAGAAGTGTATAGGGATTAAGAGTGCGAAAAGTCGCAGGGATCACTGAATATTCGGGTGGTCAAGCTTGCGATATGCATGGGTTGGTAAATGCTTGGGGTATCTAATGTAATAGTGAGAGCTTGGTATTTGGTCAGGATCCATCTAAGGTTCCCCCCCCCCCGGGCTCACAAGATATTCCACTTCCCTTTTGACTGTTTAAGACACATAGGTATGCGGGCAACATTATATAGGGAGTTGATATAGGTTAACTGTATAGGGAAGGGAATCGTTATAGAACTACTAATGCAGTTTTTGAACTACTATTTGTGACATAATTGTATGAAAAAAGTTGTATCTCCTGCATGTAGTTTGGCGTCAGTTTAACATACCAATAGTGCAGGTTGGTTACGTTATGCAGAAAAGGGAGGGATAAAGTCATTGTAGATTTTCGTTTATTTCTTCATGTGTCTGTTGTTACCCCCATAGTATTTTACCTGGTATGGATAAAGTACCGTATAAGATTTGTTACTCGTGGAGGTGCAGATTTATCGATGAGAGAATGACTTGGAAGCTTGTATGAAAGAAGTCAAATCAAATCGTGCATTGGACAGGTATGAATACAAGTAGGGTAACCTGCAGAGTATTAGAGCATTCGCAAAAAAGTCTTGCTGTGTCCTGAGCATAAATCAGGGGACATGAGTGCCCTGGGAATGTGTGCATAGTGGCTCGATTTACCTCTCAAAGACGGAATAGGTCACAGCAGGGTCATTCTCTAGTGGTGACCACAGCTTCAGGGATCGTTAGGATGATGGTTAGGAAGATGCCCAGGTTTACGGTGTAAGCACAGATAGTCCAGAAGAGGATTCCCATCACCCTAGCTTTGTTGGCTGTTTGCTTCCCGCTCCGTTGTAGGCAATGGGTGTAGATGGTAAGGGTATACGTTTGTGCAGAAATTCTGCGGGAGCACACAAGTCTCTGGACGACAAAAGAAAACAAAACAGAAGAAAAGAAAAAAAAACAAAGAGGGCAAAAAAAGAGAAAAATAAAAATGAAGGAGAGGCAGGAGGTTAACTTGTGAAGAAGGCACTTACGTGCGAGTGTTAGTTCGTGGCTGAGTGGAGGGACAGATCCTTAGGCCACAAAGCAGTCTCTCCTCATAGATGATGATGATGGCGAGTCGGGCTGCGCTGATAAAGGTCTCGGTGAGAT
Source organism: Aquarana catesbeiana (assembly GCF_042186555.1). Taxonomy (NCBI): domain Eukaryota; kingdom Metazoa; phylum Chordata; class Amphibia; order Anura; family Ranidae; genus Aquarana; species Aquarana catesbeiana. Next base: position 222,304,900 of record NC_133325.1, on the reverse strand, counting down.
GAGCAGGCGTTCGGTGAGGGCTGGTCTGCCCTATGTTTGCGGGATCTCTGGCACTGGGCTTTCGGCGATGGGTTAAGTGAAACTGGAAGCCATGGATTCGGAGGGAGATAGAAAGCTTACTACTCCAGAAGTTCGATGCGCAGGAAATCGAACATCTGCAGGTCTTCCGATGTACAAAGCAGTGCGGAGCGCCCTCTAGCGGAAGCTGACAGGCCAAAAGGAAATTTCCAGTGATACTGTATGTTCCGAGCGTGAAGAATCTCCAGCAGGGGGCGCATCTCTCTCCTGTTCTGCAACGTGATCTGTGATAGATCTTGAAAGAGTTTGATCTCAGCGCCATTATGGAGGATACGTTCCCTTTCTCTTGCTTTGCGGAGAATTTCTTCCTTCAGTGGAAAATTCACAATACAGAAGATCACATCTCTGGGTGGTTAATTTTCCCGGGGTTCAGGGCGTAAAGCACGATGAGCTCTTTCCATCTCGATAGGAGAATCTGCAGGGTGGTCAATCAAATCATTAAAGATTGTGCAGATAGTTTGTTGAAGGGTTCTCGGGTCGCCATTTTCAGGGATCCCCCACCCTCTGATATTGTGCCTTCGACCTCGATTGTCAAGATCTTCGATATGTCTGTGGAGGTCAAGAAGGTGGGATAGCTGGGAGTCATAGGTGTTTTGTACCTGGCGAATGGCTGCCGCTTGGGTCTGGGTCGCCTGCTCAACATCTCCGATCCAGTGTACTGCTGCTTGTATGTCGGACCTGAGGTCTGCAATGGCAGCTGTGACTGTATTTTTGATGTCAGAGGCCACCTTCTCCAGGTCAAATAGGCTCGGAGGATAAGCGCGATCAGTGCTGGGTGTAGCTTTCCATCATCAGCACACCAGGTTCAGAGCTAGGCGAGCTCGGTGTCTGGGCCTGTGAGGCCGCGTGTGCAGACAGGCGCTCAGTCCAGAACAGCTCCCGTATGTTTCTGCTGAGCTGCGTGCCGGAGTCAGTGGCAGCTCAGGATGTGGAGGATCGGTGTGTGAGGAGAGAGAAGGGGAGATCCCTGGAAACCGCCACAATGTTTATACTTGTGACCGGCTTGATTGGACACAGCCGATCACATGGGTAAACAGCCAATTTCATTGGCTGTTTACCTTGATCGGGAATGAACTATGTCCGAGGGACATGCGCCATCCCCGATCGCCACGGTGCACGCCCCCGGCGGTGTGCATTAGGCAATCATCCGATTTGTTTTGCCATGTGACCAGCTGTGATTGGTCACAGCTGATCACGTGGTAAACATCCAATTTCATTGGCTTTTTACCCTGATCGGGGATGCGCTGTGTCTGAAGGACAAGCGTCACCCCTGATCGCCACGGTGCACGCCCCTGGGGGCGCGCATTAGCGCCGCATCCTGGTTGACGTCATATGACGTCCGGTCAGGATATTCAAACCACTTTGCCGCCGTCGTTTTGTAATAGGGTGGGTGGGAATTGGTTAATAAGGACAATGTATAAAGATAATCAATTGTGACTCATAATCACTGGACTGCATTAGCACTTTTATCACCAGACATTATTGTGAAGGAATATTTGCACTTTATTGTTTTTATTGATTGTTTATATATATTTATATTGAAGATACTGTGAATTAGACACATAACTGACACTTCACTTGTGTGCACATCAATAGGGTAAGAAGCGCAACAACATATACATAAACTGATGTGCACAAGGGTGTTTATACCCCCTGCACGCTTTACAGTTTCCACTCTTGGTTCTGCACTCTGGAAATTATGTTTGTTTCTGACCATTGCACTTGGTAATTTATCCAATTCTAATCTTTGCACACTATATATAGGCAAAAGAAGATTGGTCATGCACAACATGGGGGGGGGTTGCTCAAGTGACTGAGTAATGGATAACCTTTTTTTATGAGTCTGTCAGCACTTCATACAAAGTCATTTTTCAGGGTAAGCATCAACTCTTATGCCCCATACACACAGTCGGATTTTCTGAGGGAAAATGTTCGATGGGAGCCCTTTGTCAGAAATTCCGACCGTGTGTAGGCTCCATCAGACACTTTCCATCGGAATTTCCGTCGCACAAAATTTGAGATCTGGTTCTCAAATTTTCTGTCAACAAAATCTGTTCGCGTAAATTCCGATTGTATGTACACAATTCCGATGCACAAAGTGCCACGCATGCTCAGAATAAATTATGAGACGGAAGCACTCGGTCTGGTAAAACTACCATTCGTAATGGAAATAGCACATTCGTCACACTGCAATTTTTAAAATAGTCTAATACAGCGCATTCTCTTCTTCTTTATAATGCTAGAAGAATGAAGTTGTTTTTCTGCTGATATCCACAACATCATTATTATCTTGTATTTTTGAATCTCAAGGAGGTTGGTTTGTGTTGGTGTCCCTTGTTAATTTGACATTGTATTTTTGAAATGTACCTGCCTACTCACAAACAAACTGGCCTTTTTGAAGTAAAACACATAGGCAAATATTTCTGAAAAAATATATCCATTTATTCTGGGTCATAACAAAATAAAGAGGAAGGCAACGCTGGAGAAACTGCTGAAATTGGCAAAGCCTTTGTACCCCAGGGCACACATCAACTATTTGCCAGCCAAAATTGGTGGCCTGAGGAGTCCATATAATAGTGAGCACAATCTAGTCCAGGACTCCAAGAGATCAGGAACAGCAGCAGATGATATCTATGTCCCCAGGCTGTGGTCATACAGCCTGCATCTTTTGCCAGACCAGACTGACCCCAGGCCATCACTTTTTGTCTTCCTTACATGCTTCCTTCCAGGCTGTGGCTGTGGTGTTGGAGGTGTGGCAGGAGCGGAAGGATGGTCAAACTCACACAGGTGGGTTTTGGGTGTGAGTTGGCCCCTCAACCCCTCATTTTGGGTGATGACCATAATTTCATCACACAAGAGGCATTGGCCCTCCTCCATTTGCTGCATTTTGTATGCAGTCATGCACGCAAAGGCCTCTTGGGGAGTGGGGTTGGTTCTGGGGGCCTCATTAGCACCCCTAAGCAGCCCGAGTGCTGTCTCCTCCACATTACTCCCCTTCCTGGCCCTTTTGGTTTGAAGGCGGAGGGGAGGGACTTGAGATTGTGTGAGGCTCCTACTGGGCACGGCCACCTCCTGGCTGCCACTTCCCCCCACAACATCCTGGCTGCCACATTCCACAGCCACCTCCTGGCTGCCACATTCCACAGCCACCTCCTGGCTACCACATTCCATGCCCTCCTCCTGGCTGAGGCTTTCCTGTGTATGAAAAAGGGACATAGTTTTAGTTTTTGGTTCATCAATCACACACAATTTTCAGCTCATGACTGTTGCAAATTTAATGTTAATAAATAGAAAAGACTATCATTCTGACCCACTCCACTTCTCTCCACTACTTTGAGAGCTGAATGCATAAATAATGTGTGTTACTTTGGCCAGCCCCTCCTTACTTACACTATTGGCAGCCCACTGGACAGGTAAGAAGTGTCATAATCCAAAAATATAAATACACACTGTACAAATTGAAGCACTTTTTTACATTCTGCAATTACCTATCAAGATAATAGGAGAACAAAACTTTAAACAGTTCTATTTGAAAGTATTCAGGCAGGCCCTTTCACTACATGCTTTGGGGAATTCATACAGAAATCTGACCACAAAAGAGGTAGGTATAGTGTGTATGGGTTTGGCAAAGTCAGCAGATAGAGGATTGGTAACGGTTGACTTAGCGGTTGGGGGGAGGGAGAGTTCCAAATGATTTTGAGACCTCAAAAAAAGCCTCTGGAACTCTGCATGAATTTAAGCACACAAATAATATTTAAACACATTTTAGGGGATGTTTAGGGTAAAGCAGTACTATGGAGCTGACAAAATACATTGTTAAGTGACTAGGCTAGGTGTGTATGGGCCCAGGATAGCATGCTGGGGAGGTTAGTGAAGGCAAATACGCATGAAGCACAAAAAAGGAAGTTTCAAAAATTCCAGCATGCATGAGGACAAAGGGGACATTCACAGCATATTGCAATCATGGTAATTATGGAATGATGAAAGAAATACAATACATTAGCAAACATTAAATACATAGAATGTGATGTTAAAGGAGAAAACTTACCTTAATATAGTCCTTCTGTAGGACCTAAATGATGTACCACAACAAGCCTCTGCTCGGGAGTGATGGCTTGCCGCATGCAGGTGTCCTGCTTAGTAATATAAGGGGACAGCAAAGCCAACAGACGGTGAAAAACGTGATCCATCATCCTGAGATAATTCCTGAAATCATCAGGATTATTCTCACGGATCTCCCGCAACAAAGGCATATGCGAGAATTGGTCACGCTGGAGCAATCAATTCTTCGTCCAGGAACTCCTCCCAACTCTGTTAATGGACTGGGATTGGGTCAAAGCAAGAACCCCAACACCAAGCCCCTGCATAGCACAAACTCTACGATGAGTATGTAACTGCAACATGGCTTCAAAATGGTCGGCTGGTCAGAACAAACTAACAGAACGCACTGAAAAACAGAAAGGCCTGAGAAGAGCGAGCTGGAAATCAGAAACAAGCGGACAAGAACGCACTGCAAATTCAAATACGTACTATAAAATACGCACTGAAAAACAAATGCAAACTGACTACATGCACTGAAAACCAGATACAAACCCACAAGCACAAACTGAAGAGCGGTAACAATCAGAAAATCGCAAGTCTGAAAAGCGCGAATTGTCTCTCATCAAACTTCTACTAACATGAGATTAGCAGAAGGAGCCCAAAGGGTGGCGCACTTGGTATTGAATTTCCTCTTTCTAGTCCCGTCGTACGTGTTGTACGTCACTGCATTCTTGACGTTCGCAATTTCTGACCAACTTTGTGTGACCGTGTGTATGCAAGGCAAGTTTGAGCCAACATCTGTCAGAATAAAAACAAGGATTTTTGTTGTCGGAATGTGCGATCGTGTGTATGCGGCATAACTCTGTGCAGCTTACGAAGTAGTTTACTGTTTTGGGTGTAAAGGCTGTGGTTGTCCCAAAGGAATGAAGTGGCCCCATATCAGGTTGTCTAGAACCCTATCACTTCAACACAAGCTGGTTATTTCAGCTGGAAGAGTCTGAGCCCCTGCTTGAACATATGTCACACGTACTGGCAATACATTTATTTTACACCAAGATCTTTGCAGATATCATAGGAAAATATTTATGCCACACAAAAACTATTCTTGTATGTTTGTTTCCAAAAACCTTCATTAAAACAAACAAATAAAAACATAAAACCAATATGTTGGCCAGCAATAATATTTTTAGGCCAAACAACCAGTCTTAGACCAGAACTGTGCAAATCCACTGTATTTACAAGTCATGAGGTATATGCCAAAAGATTGTAAGTGTCCCATCCCACTGTGATACACACTGCTAAATATCTCATCATCCTAAGGATAATGCTCAACATTGTCTAGAATGACAATGGTGAAGATGAACTTAAACTGCAGCACATACAATTTTGCGCAGCTGGACCGAGTAACCAAGTAAGACAACAATGTTTATCATGCCAAGGCATTCCCAGGCGCAAGCGGGGATGATGATAAAAGCAAGTTAACCTTCTAACCATACACAATAATAAATATATTGCATGGATGGGAAGTGAGAGAAATGGTAAAGGAATGATGTTTACCAGTTAAATTATTAGAATATTAAGATCATTAGAAAATGGCAAAATGATTGATAGATGTGAATAGTACAAAGTAAAAGTCAATTTTTCCTGGGTGATAACCTCAGGAATAGTGAAAATCTGGAAATCCACACTGGAAAGGCAGCTAGCTGAGGAGCAGAAGTTACTCTGGTAGTAGGAACATAAAAGACAAAAGAGCAGCACCAATCTGAGTGTAGTAATTATAAAAGCACACTTTATTCACAAATAGTTGCACTCTGTTGGACTCTGGTCCGGCCGCACCTGGAGTATGCTGTCTAGTTCTGGGCACCAGTCCTCAGGAAGGATGTACTGGAAATGGAGCGAGTACAAAGAAGGGCAACAAAGCTAATAAAGGGTCTGGAGGATCTTAGTTATGAGGAAAGGTTGCGAGCGTTGAACTTATTCTCTCTGGAGAAGAGACGCTTGAGAGGGGATATGATTTCAATTTACAAATACTGTACTGGTGACCCCACAATAGGGATAAAACTTTTTCGCAGAAGAGAGTTTAATAAGACTCGGGGCCACTTATTACAATTAGAAGAAAAGAGGTTTAACCTTAAACTACGTAGAGGGTTCTTTACTGTAAGAGCGGTAAGGATGTGGAATTCCCTTCCACAGGCAGTGGTCTCAGTGGGGAGCATTGATAGCTTCAAGAAACTATTAGATAATCACCTGAATGACCGCAACATACAGGGATATGTAAGGTAATACTGACACATAATCACACACATAGGTTGGACTTGATGGACGTGTGTCTTTTTTCAACCTCACCTACTATGTAACTATGTAACTATGTAACTAGATTGCAGTTGTTAAAAGAAATTAAGGTTGAAAATCAAAATTTAAAGAAGCAGATGGACAATGATACATGGAGTTATGGGAGAAAAATTATTATTAAATTAATCAATTAATCAGTCACCTGGTGAACCAATTAACCAATCAATTTTCCTAAGAATAAAATCATCTGAAAATAAAATAGAATAATGTGAGGAAAGGATTATAGTAATATGATGAAGAAAAAATAATAACAATAATAATAATGAGAAGAGAAAAGGAGAAAAATGAATTAAATTAATGGTTTAAAAATTGAAAAATTATTATTATTATATATATGCATACATAGGCACATATGTATACATACACATATATGCATATATACATACACGTGCACACGCACACACACACACACACACACATATATATGGACACACAATGAAGTGAATCATTATTTTTAATATATACAGTATATATATTGTAAAGGACTAGCGTCAAATGTAGAGCTTTAAGAACACCGCCACTCGCTGGTTCTTCTTTTTAAGGGCTTTGTTTGCCCATTTTTATTAAAAGCAAGTTCAGCAAATAACATAGGTTTCCCTCACAGGGGTTTTCAGCATTCCTTTTTCCATCAATAAAAAATGACATACAGCCTAGTTGGCTCTCACTTGCAGCACTGCAGCTCTGGCCTTACACTCCAGGCCCTTGTCTGTCCCATACAGGCTGTTTCACCAACCAACCACCTTGGTGCATATAGCTAGCAGCCTCTTGCTGCTCTGCCTCCCACGTGGAGCCCTCCTGACTCCTGGTACTCGGACTTCCTATCTGCCGAGGTGGAGCCCAGAACCATGGTCAGGTTATTACTAAAAGCCTAGCACACACCTGACCAATTAGTATGCTGGCTGTTCTCAAAATCAGGACCCAGGACTAGGGATTTCATCCCACCCGGATCTCTCAAAAATCCCCGAGCTCCAGGTCCCAAAGTGGACTTTGCAAAACACTGAGAAAACTGAAAGGCCAGTTTCTTCTTCATATTACAAGCTCCCTGGAGCCCCACAATCCGTCCGGTTGAGAATTCTGGGTCACAACCTCCTTCTAGACCCTGGCAGGGCAATGCTCTGCCACAATATATTCTGTTTGCGTGCATGTATCTGTAGGAAGACATATTGAGAAAAAAACAGGTCTATAAAAATCTAAATAATCAGAGCAAAAAGACTATACTATATATGTGGTACTTACTTATGAATGATTCTATGTGTGAATTATTTAGTTTTCTCTAAGACTATAGGGGTACTGTGAAGGAATATATAATGAAGAAAAGGGTTATTCGGACAGACCAAAAAGATCAGCTACTAGGTGTTACTGTCCAAGCGACTGGTTATTGTGACCAGCTGCCCCTGATTCTCTGTGCTCCAATTTTGGTAAATAGCACCCAATGGGTATTCTCCATATTCAAAAAGCACACATGTGCCAAGATATAGCAATTGCTTTGCAAAAAAGAACATCCCAAAGGAAAGTGTAACTAAGGGTAAAACTGTTTTTTTTTTCATTTTGGATCCAGTAATGGAGTGTTAGAACCCCTGTCAGTCTGTTTTTGATATCTGTGTCCCATTGGTGAGATTCACCTTCTCTTGTTTTGATGACAAAACAAATGTTATGTTGTTAAAGTCCTTTCACTCTCACTGATAAGGGCAAACAGTAGAAATAGAGAGAGGGAATCTCCATAACAGGGTACAAACAGTAAGAAACAAAGGACAGATGTTCTAACTCCTCTCTGTTGTATCTAATAGAAAAACATATCACCATCAGTTACACTTTCTTGCAGTGCAATACAAAAGTCACATGTAAAAAAGACACATGTGCATGCGTGGCAGCTCCTAGGATGGCGGCGTAGCCCAGAGGCTCTGTTCCACCCCACCGAGGCTGCTATTTAGCACTGCCCTGCTTCCTGCTGGCATCCTGAGACAGAGGAGGTACTGAGGACTGCTCCCATGCCTGGAGGTTCAGCCAGAAGAAACCCAACCCTCCAGCTGAACTCCAGCATTCAGACACCTGAGGCTTCCATAGATGGTGCCTGCAGTTCAGCAAGGAGATGGCATGGAGGGAGAGCACTTTATTGCCAAAACTGACTCATCCACCCAGAAAGCAAACACTCCAGAGAGCCCCACAATGAGTACTCACTCTCCACATGTATCCTCCCCAGCCTCAACTGAGTCCCTTCTGGAGAGAACTCTAGATGAACTATTAATGTCGCCTATGGGTGATATCGCTGCAAGCCCACTAATGCCAGATCAGAGCACACCACATACATCTGCTAACCACATAGATCTGACATCTATGGTAGCCACCTTTTCGAAGATGCTGTCATGTAGACTGGCCCAAACTGCCACGCAGATTACCTCTGACATACAGGCAGATTTGCAAAACCATGGATAGAAGCCATAAAACAGAAAGTGGACCAAACCGTGGCCAGAGCCAATCAGAATACTGCTCATATTGGACCTGCAAGACCAGCTAGATGTTGCCTTATCTAAGATTAACGACCCTCAGACAAAGATCTAGACTCTATAATTTTGGGGATCAGAGGTCTACCTGAATCTATCAAGGACATTCATATGGCTATCTGTTTCTTTATTAAAGATCTCATCTCAGACATACCTGAACATTGCTTGGAACTTGACAGAGCTCACAGGGCCCTACAACCACCATGCTCAGATGGTTTACCAAAGGACATGTGATCAAACCCCACTATATAAGCTTAAGGAAGAAATCATGTGAATCTCCAAGAATGCTGAACAACTCACCTTTAAGGCCATCCTATTCAGGTCTTCGCAGACCTTTCGCCTACCACTATCCAGAAGTGGCGCTCTCTGAAACGTGTGTTGCTGGCCTTGTCCCAGAAAGCAGTCAAATTCTGGTGGCTCTTTCCATTTCATCTACACTTCATCTTCCAGAATAAAACGCATGGGCTCTCATCACTTGCTGAATGTGAATGTTTTCATCTCCAACAGGGGCTCATATCACAAGATCCTCATACATCTTCTCATAGAGGCTCCGGAACATCAAAAAAAGGCCCCTCCTCCGAGAGTGAACAGCATTAGGGCACAGATTTATTTCTGTTGTTCAATAGTTCTATAATTTTTTTTGCTTTTTCTTTTGTTATCTTTTTGCATTGCCCCTCCTAATTAGGGGGCTGTTATTTGCCCTGGAAGGTTTCCCCCATTTTTTTTTTTTTTTGTGACGTTATAGACTTTCTCATATGATATCATAGGATATCTTACATGATATCCAAAGCCTCTCCAATCCTATGGAACTCCTTACCCCAATTTGTCCGCTTATCTCCTACATTATTAGCTTTCAGAAGATCCCTGAAAACCCCTCTCTTCAGAGAAGCCTATCCTACCCACACCTAACAACTGTACTTTCATTTTTTTCCATCAGCTCATCCCCCACAGTTATTACCTTTTGTCTCCACTTGACCCTCCCTTCTAGATTGTAAGCTCTAATGAGCAGGGCCCTCTGATCCCTCCTGTATTGATTTGTATTGTAAGTGTACTGTCTGCCCCATGTTGTAAAGCGCTGTGCAAACTGTTGGCGCTATATAAATCCTGTATAATAATAATAATAGGACCTTCTGATAAGAAACCTTGGGAGGACCGTAGCCTAGAGGGATCTTGTTTTTGGAAGTCTATGTCACCTCTTGGGGATTCTATTTACTATGTATGTAACCAGGGGTGGAGGTTCCTCTACTGAGGATGCCCTGTACCTTCTGGAGTCCTTCTGGGGTCCTGTTATTATGGTGTTTTGGAGGCTGGAGCGAATTCCACACTCCTCCACCTGCTTCAGCATAGTGGATGTTTCTTCTTGATGTAACAGGTCCTTGTCCCCTCATTTGGTGAACCTTACCTTGATTTTTCACTTCAGCAGGGATAGGCAGATCCTTTCCTGCTACTTTGTGGTTTGTGGGAGTTTTGGTCTTGATGTTATTGTCTCTTTCTGTTCTCTCCTTCCTCTTTTTTCCTCCTCTTTTTCTCTTCTCTCTTTTTTTCTGTCACAGATTGGCAGGCACCAGTGAGATGCTCCCAGGTGCTGGACTTTTGGTCCCTTTTGATGCGGTCCATCCTGGTTTGTCTATCACACACTGGGTTGGTTTCTCTTCTTTATTGTGGTTCTTCTTACCTCTGTTCCATGACTCCAAATGATCCAGATCTTTCTCCTCTCCATATTGTTTCCCACAATACTCAGGGATTAAACTCCCTCAGTTAAATGCTGTAACGTTTTTCAACACTACCATTTTCAAAAGATTGATGTTCTCCTCCTGCAGGAAACACACTTTCATAAACAATTCAGTCCTTCTTTAATCCACCAGAAATACCTGGCTTTCTACTTAACTAATACTGATGACAAAACAGGAGGCGCATCTACATTTTTCTCTAAACAATTAGCCTTTTCCCCATCACAGAAAATGAAAGACCCTGCTGGCAGATTTATTCTTCTAACTGGGACTTTAAATGGAAAAATGTATACCTTCTTTTCCTATTACGCCCAGAATCGTGGTTTTTCACTTCTGTGTTGGAAACCTTAATTTACCATTTAGAGGTAACGGTGGTGTTTGGTGGAGACTCCAATATAGCTTTAGACCAGTCCCTGGATAAATCTGGAATTGGAAAATCCTGCCTAAAGCACCCCCCCAAACAAAGTTTACATATTGCTAAGTTAGTACATACTCATGGATTGGTGGATACAGCATATGGAGGGAACTCAACCTGAACTCCAGGGATTATACACACTATTCCTCTCCCCATTAGACTTACACCAGGATTGATCATATTTTTCTTTTTATCTTTGGATATTCCATTGGTGCCCAAATCTTTGTCAGAGATACTGTTTGGCCTGACCATTCCATAGTCCTTCTGATAATTCTGTGGCCCCAGAGGCCCTTTCCATTGGAGCCTAAGTGAATTCTTGCTCAGTGACCCTGTCCAAAGCACCATATTGGAAAAGGAGCTAAAGGAGTTCTCCTGTACGAATGATAATGGAGAAGTCTCTCCTAAGACATTATGGGTGGCCTATAAAGCGGTAATGGGGGGAAACTCCTTCAGATAGCCTCCCAAATTAATCATGAGCATTGAGCGGATATAGATAAACTTGAAAAAGAATTTCAGCTGTTGAGTAAGCATCACAATTGAAATCGCACAAGTGACTCCCTATCTCAACTAGAATCTGCGCGTTTGGCAGTGAATATGGCTCTGACTACAGAGTAGGGATCAGCCGAACACCCTCCTGTTCGGTTCGCAGCAGATTTTGCGACCAGGCAAAAAATTAGGCAGAACACACGAACACTGTTAAAGTCTATGGGACACGAACATGAATAATCAAAAGTGCTCATTTTAAAGGCTTATATGCAAGTTATTATCATAAAAGTGTTTGGGGACCTGGGTCCTGCATTGATATATGTCCCCTGGGTCAGAATCCAGGTCCCCAAATACTTTTTATGACAATAACTTGCATATAAGCCTTGAAACTTAGCATTTTTGATTTTCCATGTTAGTGTCCCATAGACTTTAACGGTGTTCCGGCGACTTTCGAATTTGCCCCGAACACCACATATTGTTCGGTGTTCGCAGAACATCCGAACAACCAAAGTTCGGCCCGAACTTATGCTCGGGCCGAACCGTTCGCCCATCCCTACTACAGAGGCAGAAAAGAGCCTTCGATGGACTGGGGCACATTAATGTTTCCAAAGGGACAAGATTGGGTCCAAACTGGCAGCCAGATTGATGCCCAAACTCTGTTTTTTTTTATTCCCTAAAATCTGTTGCCATCTCGAGATCAATTACCCAAAACCCTAAGCAAATTATGGAAACCTTCCATGAATTTTATTCTTGGTTATATAGGGCATAAAAATCCCTTACAACAACCTCACCTAGATGATTTTTACAAGGTATTCCCCTCCCCAAATTAGCAACAAAATACTGATCCAGCCTCGAAAATCCTATTTCTGAATTAGAGGTTCAAGATCTCATTAAACAATTAAAGAAGGGCTCTGCTCCGGGCCCAGACGGGTTCCCGGTTTGCAGAGCCGCCATCAGGGGGGTACAGGCATTACACCTGTAAGGGGCCCGCATGTCCCCAAGGGCCCAGCCGTCCCCCCCCTGATAATCAGCGCGTTGCTGGTTGCTGGTGAGAGGAGGAGAGTGGCACTATCCTTTTGCCCCCTCCCCCCTGCTCAACAGCTTCTGGACAGAGGAGGAGATCGCCTGAAGGGCTGACACTTTTTCGCCAGCACCCCCCCTTGTCAGCTGGCTGCAGGAGGAGAGAATTTGAAGGGATGACACTTTCACCATGGCCAGTGCACTCTACTCATCCATTCCCTTCGGAGGCAGAGCCTGATGGCTGCTGCAGGATTTGCTCGGACTGTGATTGTGCAGGACAGGGGGAGTGGCCAGCTAGTCGACAGTGCACATGGACACAGACACCAATAACATATTGGAGAGTGCAGCATGGAGGGTAAGTCAGAAATATTTAATGTGTGCTGCTGACTGTGCCCCCTGTGCTGCCTGTACATTTTAGTGGGACTTTATTTAACTCCTTCTTCTTGGATGGGACACCCTTAGGCTGAATAGCTGCATATAATTGTTTTGCATTGTGAAAATGGACGACTCTGTGGGTGCAAATAAGTTACATTTTGGAGAGCCGGCTGCCCACCTCTTCATTATGTAACTCTCATCCCCATCCACAGTCACCCTCATCCATTTTCACAATGCAACTCAATCATCTTTATCCGCACCCAGCATCTACTCCATCCCTCCAGTCTCCACAACGCACGCATCCCCACCCACGCTGAGCACCATCCATTACTCCAGTCTCCACAACACACGCATCCCCACCCAGACCGAGCACCATCCATCCCTCCAGTCTCCACAACACACGCATCCCCACCCAGACCGAGCACCATCCATCCCTCCAGTCTCCACAACACACGCATCCCCACCCAGACCGAGCACCATCCATCCCTCCAGTCTCCACAACACACGCATCCCCACCCAGACCGAGCACCATCCATCCCTCCAGTCTCCACAACACACGCATCTCCACCCAGACCGAGCACCATCCATCCCTCCAGTCTCCACAACACACGCATCCCCACCCAGACTGAGCACCATCCAGCCCTCCAGCCTCCACAACACATGCATCCCCACCCAGACCGAGCACCATCCATCCCTCCAGTCTCCACAATGCACGCATCCCCACCCAGACCGAGCACCATCCATCCCTCTAGTCTCCACAACGCACGCATCTCCACCCAGACCAAGCACCATCCATACCTCCAGTCTCCACAACGCACGCATCCCCACCCTTGCCGAGCACCATCCATCCCTCCAGTCTCCACAACGCATGCATCCCCACCCACACCAGGCACCATCCATCCCTCCAGTCTCTACAACACACGGAATGTTGGAGGTCGGGCCCCGGGGGGCCCAGGCCTAAAGCTTTGTAAGGGGCCCCAACATTTCTGATGGCTGCCCTGCCGGTTTGTTACTACAAATCATTTGCATCAACCCTCTCTCCCTATCTAACATATTTTTTTAACTCTCCCCTGGATAAGGCTTCTAATTTAGGGTATTTAATGGTCATGCCAAATGTGACATGTCACGGGGTCACCTGCACTTAAAGCGGAAGTTCAATTTTTGTGTGAAACTCCACTTTAAAGCCTTTCAATGGTGGTTAAACAAAGGACTGTTCGGGATTGGCCATTTTTTCATGTCAGCTAGGCCTCTCTCCATGGGTTTTTGTGTTAGCAAGCTGAATGTTCTGGATACTCTCAAATTTTACATTTTATCACTTACCATGGGCTAACAAAGGTGACCTGCCAAGGATAAAGATCTACAAACAGTGTATTGCATGCATTATGGACCAGGGAGGTGGTATCTCCACAATGAATGCTTCCTTAGCCAAGGCTACGAAGGAACGAGGGTCAAGTTTTCTTTCCCTTTGTTGCTTGTACCACATTGACCATTCCCGCAAATATAATTCTCATTACTCTCTTTTATTCTATGTCTTCTAGTTGAATGAATAAAGCATACAATGATTAATTCAGTCACAGTCTTTAACCTTAAATTCATATCTGACTGTGGTCATAGCTCAGTCAATAGTGCCAGCTATGGTTTTATTAGCTACTAAATTACTTTTTGGCAGTTCATTACTTTGCCCTGTGATATATATGATTGGCTTTGCTTCACCTATCCTTATGTTACTGATACAATTTAAGGTGTATACTCTAACTCACCTACGAAAATGGTGTAAGCTTTTGGGAGGATCTCAGTGGTTGTAGGTTTGTTCGATGTTATATTATGTTATTATTATTATTATTATTTTTTGTTGTCATTTCTGTACAATTTGTCACCAATTGTTGATGTCTCCCTGATCTTTTATGGTTCTGTATATGCATTCTATTTTGGAAAAGAGATTGAAAGTAGATCGTCTGTACTCACGAAATGTCCAGGGACAGTCGGTTCACTCCTCCCAACTTCCAAGCGACAATCTCTACCAGTGATACCAGTCCAGATCTTCAAAATACAGCTCTTCAGCCAGCTCTCTGTAGAACCATTGTCACTCTCTTTGACTTTAGGCCCTCAGGTCACTCACCTGGGCCCGCATGGCAGCAGGTGCATGGGAGAGGCAGCGTGCCCCCTTCCAGGCTAGAACTCTCCTCTCCAGGAAAGACCTTGTGCTCAGTGAATACAAAGAATAAATACCCTCTCCCAGAATCCCTCAGGTCCACCCTCCCTGGGACTGGCTGGAGTGGCGTTAATATTCATGTTGTGTTCTGCATAGCGTCCACCTATTCATCCAGAACCTTCCTATGTTACTTGGATACAGAGGAGGCCAGAGACAGACAGACCCAATCAGCAGCTGAGCACACTGAGCAGGCTACACTAATCAATCACATCTCTCTGTTAAGCAGGAGAACTAAAACTATATGACACAAATCCTAGCACCTACCTAGGATGGTGCTACATATATTACCACATACGTATGCAACAGTATATAGTGTTGTACACAATTCACTTCTATAGAAACTATCTCAACTTAAAAGGATTGTCAAAATACAGAAGCAAAATTACTAAGGTTTTAATATGAACAAAGAAGGGAAATGATTAATGATTTCACTGTAAATGTAATTATTTAACATTTGTACATTTGTCTTGTTAAAATGTAAGTACTGTAGCTACAAGGGTTTGAAGAGGAACTGATGAAGTTGACATCTGAATAGTCTCAAATTAACTTCATACAAGAACACAGCATAAATCATTTAAGATATCATTTAATCTTGACATGCAAATGCACTTATGTATGAGGACAGTTGTTTACATGTGTAAAGACATCACATTTAGTTTAAACCACTTACATAATCAATTCATATTTCTTTAATCTTTTTTATGTTTTTCAAAAATAATACATTTTCTCTCATTTGAATGGACTCCTTCTTTAACTTTTTACCTATCTTCATTTGTCTCCTGATGAGCAGAAACATACTACTGTATTTTGCTGTTTAGCCCCAATGGCTATCTGAAAAGTAGAATTTTTGTTTAAAAGTTTTTTTATAGTGCTTTTTTATGTATTAAGGAACATGTATTGCTTTTGTGCATAATTTGTAAATATACGGTATGTGTACTAGGAGACAGTCACATTTTCTCACTACAAGTTCAGACCTTGCTTTACGCTTAGGCAGGCCATACATGGTTCGAATCTCAGCCGGTTCGGCGGGGAACTGGCCGAGATTCGAACCGTGCATGGGCAGGCTGAATGTACCAAGTTGATCGATCAATTTGGGTCCAGCCAGCATGCCGTGTTTTACCTGCGAAAATGATTATTGGATCTGGGGGGATTGGGTCAAATCAACGCTATAAAAATGACTCACCTGCCATGTATACTTTATTTGTTCCGTTCGTTACCCATTCCAATGGTGAGATCCCACCCGAAAGGTTTCCAATCCAAAATGATTATTTTTATTTGGGGAAACAAGGGCCACCATTGCCCTCCTGAACCTATTGTGGTATTATCAAGCAGAACAACTGACACCGATTTCTATTATTTACTCGCATGGTTCCAAACCAGACTGGGTGCAAATGGAAAGACAATCTGTCCCTCAACACACTATGGATTTTTTGCTTTGGAGTGCTCCTAAACGACGGCCTCCAATTTTAGCCACTACCCTCTCGCATTCTATAACCTTATCTGAAACCCTCCACAGGCAAGCTTTGTTAATCTCAGCATTTCACCCCTAGCACATCTTTTTCATAACCCTTAATTTTCTGCAGGTATGGATATTAAAGCGGAGTTCCACCCATATAAAAGTCAGCGGCTACAAAAAGTGTAGCTGCTGACTTTTATTAATCGGACACTCACCTGTCCCATGGTCCAGCAATGCGGGCGTACGAAGCCCCGCTTCTCTCCCCCTCCTCTCTGTGGCGCCGGCATTGTCACTGTGGGTGCCCGGCTGTGGGCACGCACTGCGCATGCGTGAGCTGCACTGTGCACTGTGACTGGCCGGGCAATCATCTAGGACCTGTGATATGTCCCAGATGATTGGGGAGAGGGAGGGGGGAGAGGTGAACTTGCTTCTGGTGCCCCGGTGCCCCGGGAGGAAGTGGGAGCTGGATCTTTCTAAAAAGAGTGTATCCCCCCCCCAAAAAAAATGACATGCCAAATGTGGCATGTCAGGGGGTCACCTGCACTTAAAGTGGAAGTCCCATTTTTGGGTGGAACTCCGCTTTAAAGCCTTTCAATGGTGGTTAAACAAAGGACTGTTCAGGATTGGCCATTTTTTCACATAAGCTGGGCCTCTCTCCATGGGTTTTTGTGTTAGCAATCTGGATATTCTGGATACTCTCAAATTTTACAAATTTGTCACTTACCATGGGCTAACAAACGTGACCCACCAAGGATAAAGATCTACGACCCAATCAGCAGCTGAGCACACTGAGCAGGCTACACTAATCAATCACAGCTCTCTGTTAAGCAGGAGAACTAAAACTATATGACACTAATCCTAGCACCTACCTAGGATGGTGCTACATATATTACCACATACGTATGCAACAGTATAAAGTATTGTACACAGTTCACTTCTATAGAAACTATCTCAACTTAAAAGGATTGTCAAAATACAGAAGCAAAATGACTAAGGTTTTAATATGAACAAAGAAGGGATATGATTAATGATTTCACTGTAAATGTAATTTTTTAACATTTGTACATTTGTCTTGTTAAAATGTCAATTTGGGTACAGCCAGCATGCTGTGTTTTACCTGTGAAAATGATTTTTGGATCTGGGAGCAGGAAAATTCAAACTAGGGCAACATCAATGAAATAAACTCTTGAAAAACACTGACAGGTTGGCCTTTTATGATAAAAGACTCTGTAAGTCTCTTCTGTCATGAATGTTTCTTCCTGCCTGTCAGTGTTTTTTTATTTTTTTTTATTTGTCTGAGTGTACACTGAGCAGTACATGCATTGCTACGTTTATAATCTGGGCATGATTCTATGCCAAATGCCATGGACAAAGTAACTCCCTTGTACATGAGCAGGATGTATTTCATCTTAGTTTAGCCAATCAAGGTGGCGGAGGGCTGTGAACTGGGAAGAAGAGTGGGTGAAAATGAAAGCACCAGTAACAATCCTACGGCCTTCACATTACTGGAAAAGAGCATTTAGAGGTTAAGCATACCATAATATGCAAATGTGCTCAGTATATTTGCATATTATAACAAAATCTCCTGGAGCCCACAGCTTTCCTAAATGGTTTACTTCCACTTCTAAGCTAAAGTTTATTATGTTTATATTTTGCCTTCCATGGTTCCTTTTTTCCTCTTAAATCAACATGTTTTTCCAGTTTTAATTACATACCTTATTTTAAACCCAATGACATTATCACTAGGTTGCAATGATTCTTAAAGCAATGAGGGCAAATAATGGCTGGTGGGAGGGGCCAGAGAAATGCTATACCTGGCATCCTGACAACATCTCAAAAGCTCTCAGTAAAGATAAAATCAGTGGGCTGTCCCCTGAGAGGATTTATATAAATATCTAAATGCCTTGGTGAGTGGATGTCAGTCTGGAGGTGTGGAAATTCCTAGACAGACTACCCACACGTGATGCTGGGCCTCCATTATTGAAAGAACAGAAATACAATGAATGAAAGGGGTTAGTCAGGGACAGTAAAGCTGGGGAGAAAAAGACTGAATTATGTTGGACGTCCTCCATATAAAAATAATCCAAATAAAATAGGCTCTATCTTACCGGCTGCAGCACCCAAATCAATGCAAAAATTCAAGTTCAAATTTGTGCAGGATCTCTACATGCTGGATATTATTGGCAATAATAAAACATTAAAAAAATATTCATTAACAGGTAGCTCCTCCTCCATAGATGTGTGGATTGATGATGGTCATTTAAGATTTCTGAATGTTTATTACAGCAATAAATATAATCAAGCACTAAATCTTTCTTTGTACGGTATTAGTCTTTCCATGGAAACCTAAAAACGCGAATTACTTTGGCACTTAGGTATCTACGGAAAATGTCAGTCGATATGCCAAAAATGAATTTTAAAGTGTTCATTTTTGTAAATAGGAAACATTTTCTGTACACAATTTGTACAGTAATAATTGCTCTTTATTCATGAAAACAAACAACATCAAGTGGTGTTTTGAAATGCAAATTACATTGGCTTGACAACCTTATAAGCATATATTTAGTAGAAAATTCATGACTGTTCCTCTAACCTGGATAACATAATAAAAATGATTGAGAAATACATGCTGGAACTAAAATCTTATCTGAAATGACTTTGCATTATTAATTGGGCAGAAGGCATGCAGCTAGAAACACATCTAGAGGGATCATGTTTCCTGATTGACTTTATTGTTCTGTGTCTACATAACACTGACAATTACACGGAATATAAAGAAGGTTGAATTACATGACAGTGAAAATACTGCTTGTGTTGTGACCTGGTTATCATAAAAATTAACTTTGTCTTTTATATAGCTATAAATTATACAAGACAGGGGTTATAGCATTTATTATTGAACAAATACTGCTATTTTATTTTAATTTAGATATGCTCAAAAGATTTCTTTTCTTAAAGCACAATGCATCCTTTTATTTAAAACTGATCCTCATGCATCTATAAGAAACAAATAGTGATATTATTGTTAAATAAAAAGTGTTGCACTAAATTTAAAAGTGAGGTTCAGGTTTCATAAAAAAAAAAATATATATATATATATATACAGTGGGGACGGAAAGTATTCAGATCCCCTTAAATGTTTCACTCTTTGTTATATTGCAGCCATTTGATAAAATCATTTAAGTTCATTTTGTTCCTCATTAATATACACACAGCACCCCATATTGACAGAAAAACACAGAATTGTTGACATTTTTGCAGATTTATTAAAAAAGAAAAACTGAAATATCACATGGTCCTAAGTATTCAGACCCTTTGCTCAGTATTTAGTAGAAGCACCCTTTTGATCTAATACAGCCATGAGTCTTTTTGGGAAAGATGCAACAAGTTTTTCACACCTGGATTTGGGGATCCTCTGCCATTCCTCCTTTCAGATCCTCTCCAGTTCTATCAGGTTGGATGGTAAACATTGGTGGACAGCCATGTTTAGGTCTCTCCAGAGATGCTCAATTGGGTTTAAGTCAGGGCTCTGGCTGGGCCATTCAAGAACAGTCACGGAGTTGTTGTGAAGCCGCTCCATTGTTATTTTAGCTATTGCTTAGGGTCATTGTCTTGTTGGAAGGTAAACCTTCGGCCCAGTCTGAGGTCCTGAGCACTCTGGAGAAGGTTTTCGTCCAGGATATCCCTGTACTTGACCGCATTCATCTTTCCCTCGATTGCAACCAGTCGTCCTGTCTCTGCAGCTGAAAAACACCCCCACAGCATGATGCTGCCACCACCATGCTTCACTGTTGGGACTGTATTGGACAGGTGATGAGCAGTACCTGGTTTTCTCCACACATACCGCTTAGAATTAAGGCCAAAAAGTTCTATCTTGGTCTCATCAGACCAGAGAATCTTATTTCTCCCCATCTTGGAGTCCTTCAGGTGTTTTTTAGCAAACTCCATGCAGCCTTTCATGTGTCTTGCACTGAGGAGAGGCTTCCATCTGGCCACTCTGCCATAAAGCTTGATCTTTGGGTTCTTCTTTACCTCTCTCACCAAGGCTCTTCTCCCCCGATAGCTCAGTTTGGCCAGACGGCCAGCTCTAGGAAGGGTTCTGGGCGTCCCAAACGTCTTCCATTTAAGGATTATGGAAGCCACTGTGCTTATAGGAACCTTAAGTGCAGCAGAAATTTTTTGTAACCTTGGCCAGATCTGTGCCTTACCACAATTCTGTCTCTGAGCTCTTCAGGCATTTTCTTTGACCTCATGATTCTCATTTGCTCTGAAATGCACTGTGAGCTGTAAGGTCTTATATAGACAGGTGTATGGCTTTCCTAATCAAGTCCAATCAGTATAATCAAACACAGCTGGACTCAAATGAAGGTGTAGAACCATCTCAAGGATGATCAGAAGAAATGGACAGCACCTGAGTTAAATATATGAGTGTCACAGCAAAGGGTCTGAATACTTAGGACCATGTGATATTTCAGTTTTTCTTTATTAACCTCCCTGGCGGTATTCCCGAGTCTGGCTCGGGTTGGATTTTTTATACCAAAAGCGGTATCCCCGAGCCAGACTCGGGCTTGCATCGCAGGATCCAGGAAGAGCATACTTACCTTGTCCCCTGGATCCTGCGATGTCTCCCCGCTGTGATCGGCGAGCCGCTGTGTCTCGCTCGATTCACAGTGCCGAGCTCCGTTCCCTGCGAGCGTTGCGACGCACGGGGACGGAGTTTCGGCGGTAAATTCAAAAATGAAACACACAGTATAGATACAGCATACTGTAATCTTACAGATTACAGTACTGTATCAAATAATTACACATCCCCTTTGTCCCTAGTGGTCTGCCCAGTGTCCTGCATGCAGTTTTATATATATAAAACTGTTCTTTCTGCCAGGAAACTGGAGATTGTCCATAGCAACCAAAACTGTCTCTTTACATCAAAAGTGGTTTTAGAGCAGCTAGAAAACAGCGATAATAAATTAGAATCACTTGCAGAATTGAGCGATAGTGATTTGTGGGGAGATCCGTCATCAAACACTAAAAGTAACGAAAGCTAAAATTCTGCAACTGAGCAAATTTCAGTGTTTTTGATTTGATTACATTATTATATAATTTTTATTACTATTATATTATTATTTGTTATAATTATTTATAGTTATTTATTATATTATAATTTTTTATTTCATTTTTCAAACTTTATCATACCCGGGATGTCTACTAGACTCTTGTTTGGACAGATTTAAGTGAACTATTCCTAAGAATTACAGGCCTACAATATAAAACGCCAAATTTCTGTGCAAAATAATTGTACCGCTTTCAGCACCTAAAATCAGAAATAATCATACCGCCAGGGAGGTTAATAAATCTGCAAAAATGTCAACAATTCTGTGTTTTTCTGTCAATATGGGGTGCTGTGTGTACATTAATGAGGAAAAAAATTAACTTAAATGATTTTAGCAAATGGCTGCAATATAACAAACGGTGAAAAATTTAAGGGGGTCTGAATACTTTCCGCCCCCATTGTATAAGTGGATGCAGCATCAGTCTCCCACTGGCTCTAAGGCCAAGCACTGAGCAATTAAAGACTGCTGATCGCTCAGCTCTCAGTCTTCAGGCTGTAGAGAGCTGATGCCTGTCAGTCACTGACTTTCTGCTCTGTCCCTCCAGCGCTCACTGGAGCATTGGGCTGTGGAGGGGGCAGTAGCAGCTGGCTCAGGCTCTCTCCGTGCCTTCCTGAGAGGCAAAGCCGGTTGCTGGTCCAAGCATCTGTGTGGATCCTGACCATATGGCTCTTTAACTGGCTTTAGCCTGCTGTCAGCTGAAAACCGGTCACAGGAGTGCAGAGCAAACTGCACTTCTGTGATCCATAGGAGAAGTAGGGCTTAAAAAGTTTTGGCTATACTCCTTTTTTAACTGATTAAGAAGGATTTACCCCTTCATAACCATGGCATCTTTTGCTATTCAGCACTGTGCTAATTTAACTGCCAATTGCGTGAAAATCTTTATGATTTTTTTTCACACAAATAGAGCTTTCTTTTGGTGGTATTTAATCACTACTGGGTTTTTAAATGTGTTTGCCATATTAATGAAAAAAGACTGAACATTTTGAAACTGCTTTCTACTTTCTGTTATAAATTATATTCAATAAAATCTAATTTCTTTATAAACTTAGGCCAAAATATATTCATATGTCTTTGGTAAAAAAAACAAAACAAACAATATGTGTCTATTATCGTTTTTTGTGAAAGTCCACAAACTATGGTATATACTGTATGTTTGAAAATTGCTCAATTCTGATGCACTTACTGGCTATATAATTTCTTGAGGCCCTTAATGACTTGCCGACCGCCTTCTGCATATATACAAGGCGGCTCGGCTGCGCAAACCAATGTACCTGTACGCCGGTCCATGCATGTGGTAGTGTGGGTGCGCGTGCGCCCTCTGCACACCGGGGCAGCATGTGCGTGGGTCCGGTGGACTCGATGTCCGCCGGCTAACCGCGATCATGGTACAGAGAGGCAGAAAGGGGATCTGCCTATGCAAACAAGGCGGATCCCCATTCTGACAGGGGACAACATGGAGATCTGCTGTCCCTGGGGATCAGGAACAGCGATCTCTGTGTTGTCCCAGTGAGCCCATCCTTCAAATAGTTAGAACACACCCAGGGAACACAGTTAACCCCTTGATCGCCCCCTAGTGTTAACCCCTTCCCTGCCAGTGTCATTTATACATTGATAATAAAAATAAACTGCGCTAAGTGTCCTTTAGTGAATATTGACATAAGTATGAAGTATAAATGGTATAGTCCAAATATCGCTTATGGGGCGTACACACGGTCGGACTTTGTTCGGACATTCCGACAACAAAATCCTAGGATTTTTTCCGACGGATGTTGGCTCAAACTTGTCTTGCATACACACAGTCACACAAAGTTGTCGGAAAATCCGATCGTTCTGAACGCGGTGACGTAAAACACGTACGTCGGGACTATAAACGGGGCAGTGGCCAATAGCTTTCATCTCTTTATTTATTCTGAGCATGCGTGGCACTTTGTCCGTCGGATTTGTGTACACACGATCGGAATTTCCGACAACGGATTTTGTTGTCGGAAAATTTTATCTCCTGCTCTCCAACTTTGTGTGTCGGAAAATCCGATGGAAAATGTCCGATGGAGCCCACACACGGTCAGAATTTCCGACAACACGCTCTGATCGGACATTTTCCATCGGAAAATCCGACCGTGTGTACGGGGCATTAGAGTAAGAAAAGGCACCACAGATCTTCCAAATGGTACAACATGCATAGGAATGATAAATAATCCAAAAGATCACAACCATGAATTGCCCTTTCCAGAGCGCAAAATATATTAAGCAGACGGCTTAAACCCAGCTAGGGCCTTTAGGGATAAGGACCGATCAGATCTGTCAGAGTTCAGGCGTGGTTCCCTCAGTTCATCACCGAAAGAAAAACAAAAATGCTTGCCATAGTATAATATTGTTTTGCAACCAAGTTAAGCATGCACCTGAAACCAACACCCTATTGTGCATATGGGATAAAGGTGATAACCCACCACCACAGCTGTAGATTGTGCTTACCAACTCTCAGGCTTTAGTATTCATTGAGCTCTATATCACTGGGAGATTGGTGGCTGTGTTAGGAAATCCTTATCCATAGTATGCGACCCAAAAATAAGATAAATAGACCATAGTGTAATACGTTCAGATAACCCTTTAATAAATAAAGTAATGCACTTACAAACAGACAATCAGATATCGCATGGCATAGTTAAAACGCCGGCCGGCATAACAATCAAGAAGCGGAGCTCGTCCTCCTTCCTCATTCACGTGGTGACGTCACTGCGTGCGTGCCCAGACGTGTTTCGTCATCAAGCGGACTCCGTCCCCATTGAAAACGTCCACTTGATGATGAAACGCATCATGGTCGTGATCTTTTGGATTATTTATCATTCCTATGCATGTTGTACCATTTGGAAGATCTGTGGTGCCTTTTCTTACTCTAAGCGATATTTGGACTATACCATTTATACTTCATACTTATGTCAATATTCACTAAAGGACACTTAGCGCAGTTTATTTTTATTATTGTTATTTTGTGTTGTCACACTGTTTACTGCTGCTTTATTATATTGCTCCAGCGCGGTATTTTTTATTATATGTCATTTATACATTGATCAGTAGATTTTTTTAAGCACTGATCACTGTATTGGTGTCACTGGTCCCCAAAATGTGTGATTTAGGGTCAGATGTGTCCGCTGCAATGTTGCAGTCCTGTTAAAAATCGCAGATCGTGCCATTACCAGTAAAAACAATAAAAAAGTCCCTAAATCTATCTCCTATTTTGTAGACGCTATAACTTTTACACAAAAAAAAAATCATTGTGATTTTTTTTTTCAAAAACATGTAGCAGAATACATATTGGCCTAAAATGATGAAGAAATTTAATTTTTTACATTTTTTTTTTTGGATGTGTATTATAGCAGAAAGTTATTTATTTATTTTTTTTTCAAAATTGTCGCTCTTTTTTGTTTATAGTGCAAAAAATAAAAACTGCAGAGGCGATCAAATACCACCAAAAGAGAGCTCTATTTGTGGGGAAAAGGGACATCAATTTTGTTTGGGCACAAAGCCGCACGCCTGCACGATTGTCAGTTAAAGCGACGCAGTGCCATATCACAAAAAATGGCCTGGTCATTAGGGGGTAAATCCTTCCGGGGCTGAAGTGATTAAGGTGGTTGTAAAGTCAAAAGGTTTTGTATCTTAATGCATTCTATGCATTAGGATAAAATGCCTTCTGAGTGCAGCAGCCCCCCTCAGCCCCACTAATATTTACCTGAGCCCCCTCTCTATCCAGCGATGTTGAAGGATTGCTTGGTTGCCCGGGACTCCCCTCCTCATCGGCTGAAACAGCAGTGCAGCACCATTGGCTCCCACTGCCTTCAATCAAAGTTGGTCAGCCAATGAGGAGAGAAAGGAGGCGGGGCCGGGCCGCAACTCCGTGTCGAAATGGATACATGGAGCACGGCCTGGGTGCCCCCACAGCAAGCTACTTGCTGTGGGGGCACTTGTCAGGAGGGAGGAGGGCAGAGCCAAAGAGTGACCAGAGAAGAGGAGGATCAGGGGTGCTCTGTGCAAAGTCACTGCACGGGGCAGGTAAGTATAACATGTTTATTATTTTTAACAACAAAAAAAAAAACAGACTTTGCAATCGCTTTAAGTGCCAAGACAGTACTAATACCCCCAAAATGATCCCTTTTAGTGAAATTGAAAGTCTGAGGCATTTAATAAGAAGCATGGTAAATTTTTTTGAAGTTGTAATTTTGTTTGTAAAAAAAAGTGTGGATAAAAAAATTCCAATTTTTTCAATTTAATTTTCATACTATCACCAGTGCAGTACAGTATGATCATATGACTGGTGTGGTGGTGATCAGGGACAGTGACTTGTGGCAATATTAAAAAAAAAAAAAAAAAAAGGAAAATTTATTATCAAATACTTACCGTAATTTTCCTTTCCTGATGGACTCCATGGCAGCCTACGTGTGGGTTAACCCCGCCTCCTCTCCAATGCTATAGGACCCCATACCCTATAAGATTGAGCTCACCTGAATAGACTGTGTTCCGTAACTAGCCTACTCTTTGACCGATGGGTGGGGACTCCGTCTGCCATGGAGTCCATCAGGAAAGGAAAATTACGGTAAGTATTTGATAATAAATTTTCCTTTTTCCTGACAGACTCCATGGCAGCCTACGTGTGGGAAATAAATAGCCAATCCACACGGGTGGATATGCTAAACAGCAATAAATTTCAATTTGACCCGTCAACCGACAGGAATTATAACCAAAGTCCACAGAAGATAGTGAAGCAGGCTCAATATCGTAATGTGACGATAAAGTTTTAATAGAGGCCCATGAGGCCGCTTTGTAGATCATGTCTGGAGCCACGTGCCGGGCTGATGCCCATGAAGCCGCTATACCTCTGGTGGAACGTGCCATCACTGCTTCTAGAGGATCCAGGCCCCTAGTTCTAAAAGACTGATGGATGAACTAGATGATATAGGCCGCAGTTGTTCTAGCTGAAGCTCAGTTCAGTTTGTTACTGCCAAAGTGCAGGTCAGCTGAGTGTCTAAAAAAGGAAAAAGCAGCTTGCAGGTATACCTACAGAATTTTGCCTATGTCCAGAGGATGAACTTCAGCGGACTCCTGGTCCTGAATGTAGTTAGGATGATCTCTTGTTCCTTATGGAACTTTGAGGTAATTTTCGGATTTGAACTGAGCCTAGGAATAAGGACCATCGGGATCGGAAAGAAGGACAGAAGAGGTTCTTCGTAATTTAGGGGCACGACCTCCGAGACCCTCTTGGCCAAGGTAACAGCTACAAGGAAAGTGATTTTAGCCAAAAGGTCTCCAAATAGAAAAGCGGGGAAGACCCCGTATTACTGAGTTCAGTCAGTGAGTTGTGGACAAGAGGAAGATCCCAATTGGGGAACCTTGGTTTAGTTTGAGGGCTGAGTTTTAACTCCCTACGGAAACACTGCTGGATTAAAGGGTGAACAGCCCACGAAGTACCGGAGAAGGCCGACAAAGCTGAGTCCGAGTGACTCTCAGAGAGCTGATGGATAGAGACAAATCTAGGCTGAAATAAAGAAAGCCGGAGATATCCTGAGCTTTGGATTTCTTCCTGATCTGCCCGAAGAATATGATAACTTGACAGACTTGGCCCATCTTCTTCTATAGACCTAATTCGTGCTCATCCCCGTAGAGCTCATGAGAGTGGAAATCATCCTTGACCTGCACCCGAATCGGACAAGGGTGCAGGACTGCCACTTGAGAAGGAAAGTCCGGCCCGAGAGGGAGAGGCAACGGATCCCGAAAGCTGAGCTGGCACAGGAGGGGAAACCAAGGTTTGCTTCCGCCAGAAAGGGGCTACTGCCACAATTTTGACTGCTTACGCATGAGGTCTTGAAAGGACCTGAGGATTATTAGGAGCTGTGGAAAGGTGTATGCCCTCTTGAAACTCAATTGATCTGTCAGGGCATCCATTCTGGAGGCCTAGCTGCAACGAACCCGAGTGTAAAACCTCACCAGCTTGAAGTTGCCTGGGAAGAGAATAGATCCACTTTGGGATTGACTCCCATTGACAGAATCCACTTCAATGCCTGCCCACGAAGAGACCACTCGTTAATGTCTTAACCGAATGTGCGACAAGAAATTCGCTCGGACGCTCTGGACCCTGGGGAAGTAGGCCGATGAAATGTTGTCTAGGCCCAAAACCTGAAGGGCTCGACCTCCCAGAATAGTGTGGAGCTTTGAGTGCCTCTATGACTCCTCACATAGGAGATCGCCATTGTGTTTTCCATTTTCACTTTTTTTTTTTTTTTAAATCTCTTTCGTCGAGTATAAGACATACAAACAGACAAACACCAGTACATCTACCACAGCAGTGGGGTGTCGTCCATTCTTAATAATACTGATTCTCCCTTCTGGAGATGGGAGAAGGACTGAAGGGCACACTAGGCTGCCCGAAATTCCAGGATGTATTAGCCCGGATTGAGAGAACGCGTACCCTTGAGCAAGATCCAATCTACAGAGGGCTCCCCAACCGGTACCGCTGGCATCGGACATGACCTTGACCCGTGAGATGGGGCAACGGAGTGGCAATTGGGCAGGTTTTGCGCTGAAGCCACCAGAAGAGGCTGCTCCTCGTCGTTGATGACATGTGGATAGGTTGACTGTTGCCTCCTGATTTCTATTACTGCAGAAAACCTGACTGGAAAGGGAATAACCTCCGCAGGGACCACTTTACCATAGAGGTCGCGGAGACCGACGAGCTGATAGATTCATGCACTATAAGGCCCTCAGCCATGAAGAGATTAGAGACCACAAAATTCTCTCCTGGATGACAGTGATCTTCCCCACTGGGAGAGAGATGGAGCCTGTAGCAAACTGGGCCCCAAAGAACATCAGGCCCTGGACTGGTTCTAGGTGGCTTTTTCCTAGATTTAGGAGCCATCCGAAGCTGGTCAAGGTGGAGATTAACTGTTTCCTTTGAACCAGCAGCTGGACTTTGTCTTAGGACAGCAACAGGAGGTCATCGGAATAGTGATAAAGACGTACCCCTCTCCTTCTAAAGAGGGCCATTATGGCCAGAGGAATTTTGCGAAGACTCCGGTGAGGTTGTCAGCCGAAAGGGAGGTAGAAGAACTGTCGATGGTCTTGACAACTTGGAACCGGAGGTATTTTAGAAACTCCTTCGCCACCTGAACATGGAGGAAAGCATCTTTAAGTCAAATGAGATTAGCCAATCGCCTGTCCGTACAGATGGTCGACAAAGCCTTCATTTGGATCTTCTGAATTTATATACTTGTTTAAGTGACTTAGATCTAGCACTAGTTGCCATAAATCGTTTAGCACTGTATAACGAAGAGGGGAAAGTATACCCCCTGGAGTTTTTCGTCCCTTGGGACATGTACCACTGCTCCCTGAGACCACAGCGAGTCCACGTAGGACAGTAACGTCTGCTTCTTCTCTTCCGACCGAGTTTAGCAGAGTGGAATAAATCTGGGTGGAGGAGTAACAGTGAAGGACCATGCGTTGCTTGAACAACCGTCTTGACGGCCCAGTCGTGATTGAGGCCACCCAGGTGTGCCGGAAGAGGAGCAGACAAGCCTCCCTGCCTGAACTGTCTGGGCGGGCGTAACCTAAAAGATTTATCCGGTTCACCACCACTGGACGCCTGGTTGTTAGCAGGTTTTTCGAAAGGGCACTTGCCCTCTGCTCCAATTCTTACAGAAGTCCCGGCAGGCCTTTAACAGCAAGCTTCTCTCAAGCGTTCAGCACCTTCTGTACTGGGGACTCTTCTGACCGAGCCGGTGTCTATCGTGGGGAAGGTGTAACCATAAGGCCCGTTGAACCGCAACTGAGGACCATTTAGTCCAAGCCAACAGGAAGATCGGATTGACGCCAGCTCCAGCTCCTTAACCGCTGAACTTTTGGAGACCTATTCCGAAACTCCCTTTGAGAACGAAACCACGTGCTCTGTCCTGGCTTCCATAGCCCTAGACATAGCTGCTAGAGCCAGGACAGGTTTACAAGCCATGTTGGCAGACTCATACGTTTTTCTTGAGGTCTTGATACATTTTCTCTCAAGCCTGTCCAAAAGGACACAGCATCTTTTAAGGTAGAGTAACCTGTTTTGCCAGACGCAACAATGCTGCATCAATGAGGGGAGTGTTTTCCAGATACTTCACTCTTTTGCCTTGAAGGGGTACAATCTGGAGGTTTTGAATGACATAGAAGTTTTCTTGTCCATCATGCTCCCCCCTCATCCTTTAACTCCGTAAGGAAAACAGAGAGAGAGAGAGTGTTCTTTCCCCAGGCGCTTAAAGAATTGCTTTGCTTAGCTGTAGGGTGGAAGGGTCTACCTGCTTAAGGGCTTCCATAATCAATTTGACTCGTGGAGGAACCCGAGAGACGTCAAGGCTTCCGACATATTCATCACCCCCTAAATCGCCAACCGAGGAATCCGGAGACGCAGCGTATGGCTGGGAAGGACCCGAATCCTTTGGGCCACGTCAGCCAAGGAGCCAGGTAGAATATAAAACTGGCTCAATGTGTGGGATGTATCCCATTTCCTTAGGGACTGCTGCATCACACATTTCACAAGAGACTCCACATCATTGTTATCTGTCTCTTTTTCCCAAACCGCCCAGGCATAACACTGGTCACATAAAGACTTACCCTCGGGAACTCGTGTTCCATATCTCCAGCAGACTCTGTGATCCGAGCAGCTGTCATGGCGGTGGGTGCGGTGACTGGAGGAGGAATGGTAACATCTCCTCTAGTTAGTTGGAGGAGGAATGGTAACATCTCCTCTAGTTGGAGGAGGAATGGGAACATCTCCTCTAGTTGGAGGAGGAATGGGAACATCTCCTCTAGTTGGAGGAGGAATAGAAACGTCTCCTCAAGATGGAGGAGGAATGGTAACATCTCCTCTAGTTAGTTGGAGGAGGAATGGTAACATCTCCTCTGCTGTTGTAATGTTGTGGCCTGGCAAGGTCTCTGTCGTTCTGGATCATGATCTGAGAAGACTGAAAAATAAAATGTGGGGAGGGGGAAGGCAAGATATGACATCAAGACGCCAATACTTTGCAACTGTAAGCTCAACCCCTCTCCTCACCTGCACGTACTATGTGCGTGAGGGCTGGCCACACGAAGGCGAAGACTTGTCCATAACCTTTGGACAAAATGTCAAGAAACGGATGGTCTGCAAAAGACCTTAAAATGCCAAACGTATCGGAGCCAGCCAAAAGCAAAAGATTATATAATCTTGTCTACCCCTTTTTTTATTATTATTTTTTTTTTTATAAGAAAGAAATATACTTATTTAAACATTACTCCCCCCTTTTTTTTTTCATTGAAATACCGAAATAACAAACACTTTTTTTTTTTTTTTTTTTTTAAACATTTCCCCTTGAGGGAAAAGGACTAGGCACTTGGAGGCACTCATCAGGGCAGACCAAGGCTGGAGGAGCTGCTACTGCTCACTGCCTGGGGAGATCCCATTTTGACAGGAGCTAGAAGCCGTTTTTGAATCCCCCGCCTGTGACATCACCACCCCCCCACCTCGCGCCTGCGCTGTGGGGAGGTAGCCGAATGGCGCCTGCAAGGCCGCCGGGGTGCCCATCAATCTGCGCATGCGCGAGCCAAGCCTCGCTATCACTGAGGCTCCGGCGCCTGCACAATGACGGTGGCGGCCGTGACCCAGAAGCGCCGCGGCGAGCTGGAACGCAGAAGCGTTCCAATCGCCATGAGGGGTAGCTGGGGATATGGAAAGGCACTGATTAAAGTGAAAACGGGGGCTACAAACAAAAAACACATAGAAACGACTGCCATGAATATAGGAAGAAGAGAGTCGCAGACCTTGCCAGCCGTTGATGCGTCCATGTTCAGGCATACAGAGGCAACCTCCCCTCCACCAGTGGGATATCTAGTGCCTTAAAAGCTTCTCGCCCACCCGTGGCTGGGTCCTGAGCTGCACCGCATAATGGTATGCCAGATCCCGGAAATATCCAACCGGATGTAAACAGGAACAATCGTGTGTGTAGGTCCATTGGAGGAGGACAAAAAAGGAACACAGTCTATTCAGGTGAGCTCAATCTTATAGGGTATGGGGTCCTATAGCATTGGAGAGGAGGCGGGGTTAACCCACACGTAGGCTGCCATGGAGTCTGTCAGGAAAACATTTTTAATTCAATTATTAAAAAAAAAGAAAATGATTTTTTAACCTTTATTTAATTTTTTACTATTTTTTTTTATACATACTTTCATCAGAGTAGCTCAGTGTCACCATAGTAACATGATACTACTCTGAGCAGGTGATCAGGGTTTTTTTTACACATTGTTTGCTGTTACAATGATAAACATTATAGCAGCAATGTATTAAACTGCTATAAATGGGTTACATTCATGAAAGCTGTGATTACTAGTGATCTGTGATTGGCTACAGCACACACATGGTACAGGTAATCACATGGTACAGGGTGCTGTGAATGGCCCAGGTACCATGTGATAGCTGTTATGAATGAATTTATTCATAACAGCTTTGTTGCCATTGTGATCATGATCTCTTATACAGAGAACAGAGGGAATGTGATCACTTACAAAAAGGGGAAAAAATGTTTATAATGTTTCTAAATGTATACACAAATATTTTGCTTTTCATCTCTATTTTAACTGAATGGGTTATTTGACATGATAAAATACATACACTTTAATCACCTGACCCCCCAGACCATTTTTGACATTTCTCTCATAGTTGTAAAAATCAGCATTTTTTGCTAGAAAATTACTTAGAACCCCCAAACATTATATATGTTTTTTTAAGCAGAGCCCCTAGAGCAATGTTTCTCAGCCAGGGTTCCACGAGAGGTCCCCAGGGGTTCCACCACTATCTGTCATTCATCACAAGCAGATGAACGGTGGATCGCATCCCCGCATAGCTGACAGGCTGCAGCGCACAGACCATTGACATCACTGTCCCGTGCTGATCACAGATGCCCCTCCCCTCCATCACAGGTGCCTGAATGTGAATGTGTGACATCACACATGGCATGGGGGGAGGCTCCCTCTCTTCTCTTCATCTTCTTCTTCATCCTCTTCTCTTCTTCGTTCTTCTCTTCTTCTCTTCTTCATTTTCTTCTCCGGGCCGCTCTGCATCCAGACGTCACAGGGAAGTCCCGTCAAGTCACCGTGCGTCAGAGGGGGCGGGGTCACCGGGTGGTCCCGCCCCCCGTTATTTAAGAACCGTCAGACGAGGAGTCGCCGTCACACAGCGGGAGCCTCCCTCCATGCCAGCATGGGTGCGGAGCGGCCCGGAGAAGAAAATGAAGAAGAGAAGAAGAGAAGAAGGAAGAAGAGAAGAAGATGAAGAGAAGAGCCTCCCCCCATGCCATGGGTGCGGAGCGGCCCGAGGAGAAGAAGATAGAAGACGCCGCGGAGGAGATGCTGGACGAGAACGCCGGAGGAAGAACCAGAAGAGCCAGAAGAACCAGAAGAAGAAGAAGATGAAGGAAGATAGAAGAAGCATTTAAATAAAGGAATTGTCAAAAACTGTCTCTTGTCATTTTTAACATTTTTGACAGTTTTTTAGTGAAATGGTAGGGGTAAGTACCCCCTTATCATTTCACACAGGGGGGCCGGGATCTGGGGGTCCCCTTGTTAAAGGGGGCTTCCAGATTCCGATAAGCCCCCCGCCCGCAGACCCCCACAACCACTGGCCAGGGTTGTGGGGATGAGGCCCTTGTCCTCATCAACATGGGGACAAGGTGTTTTGGGGGGCTACCCCAAAGCACCCTCCCAATGTTGAGGGCATGTGGCCTGGTACGGTTCAGGAGGGGGGGCGCACTCTCGCCCCCCCTCTTTTCCTGCAGCCTGCCAGGTTGCGTGCTCGGATAAGGGTCTGGTATGGATTTTTGGGGGGACCCCACGCCGTTTTTTTTTTCATTTTGGCGCGGGGTTCCCCTTAAAATCCATACCAGACCTGAAGGGTCTGGTATGGAATTTAGGGGGAACCCCACGCCATTTTTTTTTTTTAATTTTGGCCGGGGTTCCCCTTAATATCCATACCAGACCTGAAGCGCCTGGTATGGAATTTAGGGGGACTCCCACGTCATTTTTTTTTTTTAGTTTTGGTTCGGGGTTTCCCTGTGGGGAATTCCTATGCCATTTTTATCAATGAACTTCTATGTGTATTGTCGGCAATGCAATAGCCGCGGGTAGTTTTAAATGGGTTTTTTCCTTCAAAATGTCATTTTGCTGTCAGACTGTTCTAAACACAGGAAACATGCGCCCCTTTACAGACATACTATAGACACCCCCCAGGTACGAAATTTAAAGGGATATTACACTTTTATTGTTTGACTTTAAGCATTATTAAGCTCCATTTCCAGTACATCCCTCCTGATGACTGGTACCCAGAACTGGACAGCATACTCTAGGTGCGGCTGGACCAGAGTCTTGTAGAGCGGGAGAATTATCATTTTATCTCTGGAATTAATCCCCTTTTTAATGCATGCCAATATTCTGTTTACTTGGCAGCTTGGCATTGCATGCCATTGCTGAGCCTATCATCTACTAGGACCCCCCAGGTCCTTTTCCATCCTAGATTCCCCCAGAGGTTCTCCCCCCCAGTGTATAGATTGCATTCATATTTTTGCCACCCAAATGCATTATTTTACATTTTTCCACATTGAACCTCATTTGCAATGTAGTTGCCCACACCATTAATTTGTTCAGATCTTTTTGCAAGGTTTCCACATCCTGCAGAGTAGTTATTTCCCTGCTTAGCTTGGTATCATCTGTAAATACAGAGATTGAACTGTTTACCCCATCCTCTAGGTCATTTATGAACAAATTAAACAGGATTGGTCCCAGCTCAGAACCCTGGGGGACCCCACTACCCAACCCTGACCATTCCGAGTATCCCCATTTATTACCACCCTCTGAACTTGCCCTTGAAGCCAGTTTTCAATCCATGTACTCACCCTATGGTCCATGCCAACGGACCTTATTTTGTACAGTAAACGTTTATGGGGGACTGTGTCAAATGCTTTTGCAAAATCCAGATACTCCACATCTACGGGCCTTCCTTTATCTAGATGGCAACTCACTTTCTCATAGAAGGTTAATAGATTGGTTTGGCAAGAATGATTCTTCATGAATCCATGCTGATTACTGATAATGATACCATTCTCATTACTAAAATCTTGTATATAGTCCCTTATCATCCCCTCCAAGAGTTTACATACTATTGATGTTAGGCTAACTGGTCTGTAATTCCAAGGGATGTATTTTGGGCCCTTTTTAAATATTGGTGCTACATTGGCTTTTCTCCAATCAGCTGGTATCATTCCAGTCAGTAGACTGCCAGTAAAAATTAGGAACAATGGTCTGACAATTACTTGACTGAGTTCCCTAAGTACTCTCAGGTGCAAGCCATCTGGTCCCGGTGATTTATTAATGTTAAGTTTCCCAAGTCTAATTTTAATTCTGTCCTCTGTTAACTATGGAGGTGCTTCCTGTGATGTGTCATAAGGATAAACACTGCAGTTTTGGTTACTGAAGCCCCTGATTCCCTTGTGAAGACTGAGGAGAAGAATAAATTCAATACCTTCACCATCTCCCCATCCTTTGTAACCAGATGTCCTTCCTCCTTCTTTATGTGGCCAATATGATCTGTCCTCCCTTTTTTACTGTTAACATACTTAAAGAATTTCTTGGGATTTTTTTTGCTCTCCTCAGCTATGTGTCTTTCATGTTCTATCTTAGCCATCCTTATTGCACCCTTACATTTCTTGTTGCATTCTTTATAAAGTCTGAATAAAGGATGATCCCTCAACCTTGTATTTTTTGGAAGGCCTTCTCCTTTGCTTTTATATGCATTTTTACATTGGAGTTAAGCCATCCAGGACTTTTGTTCGCTCTTTTAAATTTATTACCCAATGGGATACATTGCCTAATGCCCTTATTTAATATGCTCTTAAAGCAAACCCATCTCTCCTCCCTGTTCTTTATTCCTAAGATTTTATCCAAATTTATGCCTTCTAGCAAGGTTTGTAGTTTAGGGAAGTTGGCTCTTTTGAAATTCAGTGTCTTTGTAGTCCCCTTATGTTTCCTATTTGTGTGATTTATACTGAATCCAATTGACCTGTGATCGCTGTTACCTAAATTGCCCCGTATATCCACATCCGTGATCAGATCTGTATTGTTGGTAATCAGTAGATCCAGTAACGCTTTATTCCTAGTTGGTGCGTCTACCATTTGACCCATAAAATTGTCCTGCAAAACATTTAGGAACTGGCGAGCCTTAGATGAATGCGTGGTTCCCTCCGCCCAGTCTATGTATGGATAATTAAAATCCTTCATTATGATAACACTTCCCATCCTTGCTGCGAATCCAATTTGTGATAGGAGATCTGTCTCCCCTTCCTCCCTCAGGTTAGGGGGCCTATAGCATACTCCCAGTATTATTTTCCCCTTAGCTTCACCCCTTTGGAGCTCTGCCCATAAGGATTCCACCTCCTCCCTAGCTCCCTTAGTGATGCCATCTCTCACATTCACTTGTACATTATTCTTGATATATAGGCATACTCCTCCCCCTTTTTTCCCCCATCTTTCCTTGTGATAAAGGGTATACCCTTGAATGGTTGCCAGCCAATCATGAGAGCTGTTGAAGCAGGTCTCTGAAATTCCCACAAAATCTAAATCCTCCTCTTACAATAGTATCTCTAGTTCACCCATCTTGTCCGCCAGGCTCCTGGCATTGGTGAACATGCCACGTAGTTTAGACCAGTCGCATGTTATCCTCTTATTGGGTGTTCCGAGATTGCAACTAGGACTTGCTACTATACTTACCTTGGG
The DNA here is from genome assembly GCF_042186555.1 of Aquarana catesbeiana. Taxonomy (NCBI): domain Eukaryota; kingdom Metazoa; phylum Chordata; class Amphibia; order Anura; family Ranidae; genus Aquarana; species Aquarana catesbeiana. Next base: position 222,268,312 of record NC_133325.1, on the reverse strand, counting down.
TTTATGTGCTTTGGTCAACCTATCACTAATGCCCCCAATACTACCCTCTGGAATATGTTCCGCGCTGGCTATCTCTACCTCTGGACCCTCCCCCCATCACCTAGTTCAACCTGTTGCCTGATGCAACTCTTCATGGAATCCAATCAGCTTCCAGGTTTAAGCCCCCATTCACATCAGCTGTTTTGAAATGCGATTTGACATGTCAAATCGCCACCTATTGCTGGCAACAGCACCGTCCGGATCGGTGCGATGCTGACTTTGCGGCATCTCCCCAATTCCCTAAAGAAGTTCCTGCACTACTTTTGGTGACTTTGGAGCGATTTCAATAGACATCTGGGCAGGAATCCGCACCAGATGAAATTGCTCCAGAAGTCGGACTGAAATGCGGGTTTGAAATCGTGCAAGTTCAGCTGAACTCGTACAATTTCAAACCCGCCTTCAGCGTGAATCCAGGCTTACCATCAAAGCTTAATTGAAAAAGCTGAAGTTAGAAGCTGATTGGTTACCATGCACAGCTCTACCAGATTTTGTACTCTCCAGTTTTAGAAAATCTCCCCCTTTGTGTTTGCTGCTTGGGCTCACACAGTTTTTTGCTTGTGTGCTTTTTTTTTCTTTTGTACACCATGGTATTATTATATCATAAAATGTATTTTTTAAATAAATGCAGTGTAAGCATCTAATTTTGACTTGATAGCAAGCCTCTTGCAGGCTCTCTACTTCAGAGCCAGGTTGGGGAAGGGAGAAGCAACACAAGAAGCAAATCAGTTGTGCTGCAGTGCAAGGAGCATGGCAATAACAGGAGAGGTCAGAGCAACAGAGAGATGAGCTAATATGTTTGCTGCTTCTCAATTTAGTGTCCAGTCACAAGGTGGGGCTAGGAAGGAGATTTGTTAGTGTAAGGGCCCTTTCACACAGGTTGTCCACCTGTTTGTTATTCAGGCGGACCTGATCGGATTCTCCATTCACTCCTATGGATCGGCGCAGGGCTGGACTGGGACAAAAATGTAGCCCTGGTCTTCATCATGACCGGTCCACTTTAATTTTGAGTGTCTCCATCAGCACCCCCTTACATCAGAGTGTCCCCAACAGCGCCCAGTTCACATCAGTGTGTCCCCATCAGCAGCCCCTTCACATCAGTGTGTCCCCATCAGCAGCCCCCTTCACATCAGTGTGTCCCCATCAGCAGCCCCCTTCACATCAGTGTGTGCCCATCTGCAGCCCCTTTCACATCAGTGTGTCCCTATCAGCGTGTCCCCATCAGGAGCCACCTTCCCATCAGTGTGTCCCCATGGTGTCCCCATCAGAGTGTCCCCATCAGAACCCCCTTCACATCAGAGTGTCCCCATCAGCAGCCCCCTTCACATCAGTGTGTCCCCATCAGAGTTTCCCCATCAGCAGCCCCCTTCACATCAGTGTGTCCCCATCAGAGTGTCCCCCATCAGGAGCCACCTTCACATCAGTGTGTCCCCATCAGAGTGTCCCCATCAGCACAGCCCCCTTCACATCAGAGTGTCCCCATCAGTAGCACCCTTCACATCAGTGTGTCCCCAGTGTGTCCCCATCAGAGTGTCCCCATCAGCAGCCTCCTTCACATCAGTGTATCCCCATCAGCAGCCCCCTTCACATCAGTGTGTCCCCATCAACAGCCCCCTTTACATCAGTGTGTCCCCATCAGCAGCCCCCTTCACATCAGTGTGTCCCCATCAGAGTGCCCCCATCAGCAGCCTCCTTCACATCAGAGTGTCCCCATCAGTAGCCCCTTCACATCAGTGTGTCCCATCAGCAGCCCCCTTCACATCAGTGTGTCCCCATCAGAGTGTCCCCATCAGCAGCCCCTTTCACATCAGAGTGTCCCCATCAGCAGCCCCTTCACATCAGTGTGTCCCCATCAGCAGCCCCTTCACATTAGTGTGTCCCCATCAGAGTGTCCCCATCAGCAGCCCCCTTCACACCAGAGTGTCTCCATCAGCAGCCCCCATCACATCATTGTGTCCTCCATCTGCCCCCCCTCCCACGTGTACTCACAGTTTTGAAGGCAGCTTCTCGTTCCTCTCTCCAGTCATGTGATAAGTGACAAGTGATAATGGGAGAGAGGAAGGAACGCCTGCCAGCTGTCTATCTCCCCCTGCAGGCTGGAGGGAGCAGAAAGCCTAATGCTCTCTCCAGCAAGTGATGGCAGCTGCTCCTCCTGACAGGAGTGAAATCGCGATCACTCACTGTCAGAGAGGAGCGGCTCCAGGACTGCCCCTGACTGGCCCACTGAGCCATCGGCCCACCCGGAAACTCCCGGTAGTCCCGATGGCCAGAACAAGCCTGGAGCGGCAAATGTCAGTGGTGACATGTCTGCTGACACCCGCTGCTATCCTATTCGATCCTGTTCGTGAAATCCAGATGGATGGAGACCTTATTTTACATCCATCTAGTGCAGTGGTTCTCAACCTTTCTAGTACATTTGCCTCTTTATAAAATTTCCCAAATTGTGGGGACCCCTAACAGTAAAATTATTTTCGTAGCATGGGTTGTCAGCACCCACGACAAGACAAGTAATTTGCGCCCCTAACCCATGGACATTTAGCACTCCCTGAGTCCCTTCCACTCGTACAGTATTAGAACCCCTTATGGTACATTTTGGGATGTACCACTCTCTCCTTGTTCTCCTTTCTTTCCCTTTTATCTCTCTCTATCCTAATTTCTTTTTTTTCCCCCATCCCTCTCTCTCTCTAGCCATCTTTCTTGTTCTTTCTCTTATTCTTTCTCTCCCTTTTTCTTTGTTCCTCCCCCTCTTTTCCTCTCCCTTCCATGTATTTTCTATTTTTATTCCTTCTCTTTCTCCTTGGTGGGGGGGTGGGGGGAAATGGGATGAGTAGCAGTGCTGGGGGGAGTTATGATTAGCCAACTTAGGTGCTTTTGATCAAGGTCATCTGAGAACTGTAGTGGGGACTTTTAATGGCAACTCTAATCACAGGTAGTGTTACTTACTGTGTCTCCAGCTCTGTGGTGTCTCGCAGCAGTGACACCTATGCCGAAATCAGGAGATAGGGTCTCCTCCAGGCCCTCCCACTTCACATTCCTCACCAGTCAGCTGACCTCTAGTCTCTGCCCCCCACCAATGCCGTGAACTGAACGGGCGGCTGCGAAGAGGCTGAGTGGGCGGCCACAGGCTCCAGGGACAGCCCTGCTGGGCAGCTGCGAAAAGGCTGTGAGAGTGGTGCGGGCTTCAGGAACTTCCCAGGATTCGGTGACCCCTGTCAAATCGTCATTCGACCCCTGAGGGGGTCCCGACCCCCAGGTTGAGAACCACTGATCTAGTGGATCGGATGAAAACGGACAAAGAGGAGAGTGGGGCTCTGACAGTTCTGTCTCTGCACAGTGAGCGGAGACAGACCTTTCATCTGCCTGTTCAGCGGGGATCAGCAGATTGATCCCCCGCTAAGCAAAGCGGAGTCCGTCGGGACTGCAAAAGAGAAACTGCAATAGAGAAAAATCAAGTCTTCAGACTTGCCAGACAAGGCTGCATACTGTGACAGAGCTGTGCAAATTTCAGGACTGAATGAGCAGAATTACAAATTCTTTGTCAGATAAAACAAATTTTATATATGTATTTTGTATGTGTACTTACTGTAGCTGTTTGATCTGGAGTTCAGCTTTAAATATGAACTCCAGACCAGACAATGATTTATATACACAGTTTTACACACAATTGCATCACAATTTGTCACCTCCTCACCAACTGTGTTAACCCTCAAAATGCTGATCCATTGTGTCGTTGCTGTGCAGCTGTTTAATTTATGCAGCAGCTGAGAAGCAAAGCATCATGGCTGTAACATGTATAGAGCCTTGAGCTGGTGCATTTTTGTATTTAGGTGGGCATTAGGGGGTCTTTGGGACCCATTTGCTGAATGTTTTAGCACATGTGCATAGCCAGGAATAAGTGATGCAAATTGTGCAGGTGTACATAACATACAGAGTATTGGAGACAGAAGTAAATAATATACATGGTGTAGGGGTTGAGAGTATGTAATGCACACAATGCAAGGGTCAGAAGTAAGTAATGTATACATTTCATGGATCAGGAGCAAGTACCACAAGAAGTGTGAGGGTCAGGAGTGACTAACACACATAGCATGCAGGGGTCATAGATGGTAAATGTCAAGAATGTGTAGTGCACAGAATGCTGGGGACAAGGGTGTGTGCAGCAAAGATTTCAGAGGTCAGAGGTGTGCAAAAATAACCCACAATCTCTCTTTCCAACACAGGTCTTTATTTCCACTCTTGCCAGGAGATTATGTCCCTCAGCACTACTCCCTCTTCCTCTCTGAATATGGCAGATTTCATGAGAAGCACAGCAAGCAAAGGGATTCCTTCCAGGCTTTTTCACAACTTGTGAGTGCAGGGGTCAAGCGTTTGTAATGTACATAGTATAGGGCTCATAAGTATGAAATGCATAGAGTGAATGGGAAATGATTATGTAAAGCACAAAATGCAGGAGTTAGGGTTTGTGATGCACAGAGTGCAGGGGTCAGGAGCGTATAATGCAAGAGTGCAGGTGTCAAGGATGTGTGCTGCACAGAGTGCAGAAGTCAGTGGTAAGTAAAGCGTAGAATGCAAGAGTCAGTATAAGGTAATGCACATATGCAGGATGCAAGTCTCTCTTTGCAGCACTTCTCTAATATCCCCCCTCCCCAAGTCTCTCCTTCCAGCTCAGATACAAGAATTCTAAATTCTTTTAACAGGCACCATAATTGGGAGAAATGTGATCTGCAGTAGCAGATGGTCGCAGCATTGGAAAATCAAGGCACCCGACGGGAGCTGAGAGGCATGTGTCATGGATGCCTGGAGCTAGCAACTCCGCTAGTGATGGGCTCTAACACAAAAGAAATAGATAAATGGAAGAAAAATTGTGCATAGGAAAATAGGTGAGTGGCCAACACTCCACTAGACACAAAGTGAATCACCAAATATAAAATTAATAGTGTAGCGCTCAAAAGTGGTAAAATAAATAAAATAATATAGAAAATGAAAAAAATCCACCGTGACAATTAATATACAGAAAATAACATAGCATATCAGTCTATCTTGATTAAATATACCATGACAGTGTGAATAACCATCAACAGAAGTGTAAAGTCTAAATGATAAATCTTGAAAAAAAATTGCTTGATCATGAAGTGCGGTCAAGGAAAGTAAGGTTGACACGCTTACCAGGTGGGGTGGAAACATGTATTTTACAGCACATGGATCAAACAGGCATGGTGAGGACTTGGCCTCAATGTAGTAATCTGTAAAATGCAGCAGTAGGTGGAAGGTAGACCTAAAGGATGGATGATGTAAGATCGCACTTCAGACAAACGAACTCCAAAGCGTGCAGCAAATGTTAAATCATTCCATTGACATTGATTATGATAAACAAATGGATCCACATAGCGTAATACCATAAAGTCTTTTATTTTAAAAAGAGGGGTTCACACTAAAGCCCCATACACACATCAGATTTTCTGCTGAGTTTTTCCTTCAGATTTACCAAAACCATGTAGTGCAAGGGCCTGCCTGATTGCATACACATTGAAACTCCTAAGGTTTGACCTCATATTTTATGGTTTTGGTAAATCTGAAGGAAAAACTCAGCAGAAAATCTGATAGTGTGTATGGGGCTTTACAGAGTTGCAGATAAAAACAAGCTTGTTCTTTGGAAGGTAAAAAGCGATTGCCACAAACGTTCATGGCAATCGCTTTTAATATCTTATGTTAGGAAGATACCTGAAGCTTTTGTATATGTCCTCCCTAATTTTGTGTCAGGGTACCCCAGACATACTCCTGTTTTGATTATATACAGGATAGATAGATAGATAGATAGATAGATAGATAGATAGATAGATAGATAGATAGATAGATAGATAGATAGATAGATAGATAGATAGATAGATAGATAGATAGATAGATAGATAGATAGATAGATAGATAGATAGATAGATAGATAGATAGATAGATAGATAGATAGATAGATAGATAGATAGATAGACAGATGTTAAAAATTATTATCTCCCCTTTTATGAGTAATTATTGCTGTCTGTGTCTTCCTGTACTGGTGCTAAATGTACTTTTTTCAAATATATACAAACCTAAATAAATAAAGCTGGTGTAGAGTTTAAAGGGTTAGGAGCTTAATATTATATGCTAAGTAAAATTTTAAGAATAGAAGATGAAGGCTAGGTAATGCTTAGGAGGGGGATTAATTCAAGAATAAAGTTTTGTGTTGGGGAAAATTATGTGTTGAGATTATGTTAAAGGGAAGGGTTAAGGGTTGGATCAGGTAATTTTGTTGAAGAAATAAATCCCCTCAAGATAAGCTACTGAAGATATACTGTATGCTGCGCACTGTGTACCTACATATGTTCTCCATGCAGTACAGTTTATCTCTATAGAAGGTGTACTTTGCCGAAATCTGCTTTTAACAGAAGATGTACTTTGCCAGAATCGGTTCTTAAGCAAGCACATCTAGATTATTCGTGGATAGGCATATACTGTAGATGCACTTGTTTATTATTTCACGGTTTGTACTAAGGAATGGAGTTTATATAGCTAATTAATAGTTTGTTACATTATTAGCAAAAAATGAAATTAGACCACAAATTACTGAAATCATGTTGCAGAAGGATTTTCAGCTGAAAAGCAGCGAATTGCTTTTTTAATGCCATGCGACAAATGACCTACCTATCAGTTAGACCATGTAAGAACAAGTATGAAAACTGACAGGTCTTATACTGGCAGTATGAGCAGGGAATCCATAATATCAGCAGAAGCTGATAATTCATCTCCTTATCTGATTTTAAGGTATACTTATCACTGCTTCCCAGTACTGTTGCAATTACAAAATAAACTGCCCATTCATTCAATTGCTTCTATATGAAGCTTGGTCTACACATATGAAATGGCTTGCTGAGCACATTCTAAGGTCATCGCAAACTATGAAAATAATACTAATAGCAATGGGGGAGATTTACTAAAACTGGAGCATGTAAAATCTGGTGCAACTCTGCATAGAAACCAATCAGCTTCCAGGTTTTATTGTCAACTCTTAATTGAACAAGCTGAAGTTAGAAGTTGATTGGCTAGTGCTACCATACACAGCTGCACTAGATTCTGAATGCTTCAGTCTTAGTAAATCTCCCCCAATAATATCTCAAGTTGCAAGATAATTGTAATGAATATTTGTTTTTGATAAAATGTCAATGCCTGAAAATTAACAATTCAACAACCTACAGACAAAGAATGAACTGAACCTATGAAACAATGGGAATCAAATTTATTTTATATGTTATTTAGTAATAGACAATTATTTAAGTTCCCAGTACCGCTGATCTGCTGAAACAATTATTAAAGAAGAATTCCAGGTTTGAATATTTTTACATATTTCCATATAGGACCAAGGTAACTATGAACATACCGTATCTGTAGGATCCCCCTGGAAGCTGAAAAATCACATAGTAGGTAGTGATCTCCATTAGCTTCCAGGTCCCATGCCAAGCAGCTGCCCTGCTGCATTCTGAACAAAGAAGGTTGCCTGCTCATCACAGGCACCATTCAGAGAATGCTTTGCATTTTCCTAATGAATGCAAAACATTCTCTGATTGGACAAGGTGTATAGCATGACATCACTGCCCCATCTCTCCACCATGTCCAAGCAGATAACACTTTTCATTAATTGAGAAAATGCAAAACAATCTCTGAATGGTGCCCATGCTGAGCAGATGACTTCCTGTGTTCACAATGTAGCAAGGTGGACCCCGAAGCTAATGGAGAACACTGTAGTAGTAGTGTCTACTACAGTGATTTACAGCTTCTAGAGGGATCTTACAGGTATAGTACAGGTAATGCTTAGTTACATTGGACCACACTGAACCAATGTAACTATATAAAAATACCAATACCTGAAATTAATTTTTAGGGGACTTACTCTTCCTGTCAAACTTTTTTTTTTCTGTACATCACGAAGAATGAGCCATGTTTTTCCTGCAGAAAGACAATGAGATTTGGGAACTGCAATGCAAAAATAAAAAGATGGTCAGTGAAACTTTGTTGCTGCTCAGTTCCTTGTACCAAGTGCCATGACTGCCTGCATGGCTTTAGGCTAGGTTCACACTGCCGTGCAGAGCGGCTTACAGCAGGGGTCTGGTGCGTCCCTGTTCACCGTTTCAAGTCCAATTTCAGTGTGAGTTTTTGGCTGAATTCGGACCTGAATTGGACCAGAAGATGCACAGGACTCCTGTGCAATTCGCTCCGCATCTATTCCGGAGCTGTGTGAACCAGCTCCATTGAGCCGGTCGCAGTCTCCTGACATGAGAATTGGATGCTGGGGAAACACACATCCAATTCGCAATAGTGTGAACCCAGCCTTAGGGACTGCTGAAGAATTCAATCCAGCACAATTAACACAGCACTTCTGAGACACTGAAGAGATCTCTAAGCAGCAAACAGATAAAAAGAGAAAAGTGCACAAACAGTGTAGTGGGTGTGTAAACATTTGTTAAAGGAATACAGTTAGCAACTTACATAAAATAAGATAAATTATTCTTATCATAGTTCTCAAAAGAATTCCCAGCTGGGGAAACTGTCATAATGGATACACTGGATATGATCTGGATGGCAGCTGCAATAGAGTGTGTGGATGATCTCATGCATTACAGTCATTGGTGCTTCTGCAGCTGGTAGGAGTAGGGATCCATGATCCTAAGATAGAGCTGCTGCTGCTAGGAGTGAAGTGTGGTAGCTGGGGTGAACAGGCAGACTCAGGACCGGAAGCAGCACGTGTGAATCAATAAAGCACACGCAAGGACTGGAAGTGATGAAATATAAAGGAATGTCTTGGGGTGGCAATATGTTTCAAAGCTGACGCCTCTTTTTAAAGCCAGGAAGTGGATGCAAATGGCAGCTGTCTTTATACTCTATGGGTTATGCAGCGTGAGACTAAAAGGCTTATTGAGCATAGTGACAAATGCAACGGGAACACAAAAGGAGTATGAAAACTGACGGTGTCAAAACTGACCACATTAAAAGATTATAAAACACTACAAAATTGGAAAAACATGGTAATAGAAAAAACCTGATATTAGAGGAAAAGTAAATTAAAAAGCGTGCACCAGGGAGTGCTAAACATATAAGTAAATGCACAAAAAATAATGTCATAATGTACAGAAGGGGACAAGCAAAAATAAAAATAAAAAATTAATTAAATCGAATTAAAACAAATTACCCTTTTGGCCCCCAATTACTCAAACCAAACCATGAGTTACTGGGAGCAACAATGCATATGGTCCAACATCTTTTTCACCCGGAATATTATCTTTTGTGGGAGGTATGAAAGGAAGTGTAAGCCTCTATCAATATAAATAATTTGAAGATTATGAAAGGTACCATCACCCCCATTTAGTATTTAAAGAAAATCCAGGGGCAGCCCCTACAAGCCCCCAGTAGGGAGGGTAATGGATTATCTCGGTACCCAAACATTAAACAAGTGAGATAAAAATATATACATTTTATTTATACAAAAATGTTAAAAAGACAAAGATCCATGGTTCCGATATAACAGCAATTTGTGAGAACGTCATCAAATCATTCCCCTACCCCACCGTATAAAATTCAAAATTCTAACCACAACGTACAAGGCCATCCACAACATCTCCCCCAGCTACATCACCAACCTCATTTGCAGATATCGCCCAAATCGCCCCCTCCGCTCCTCCTAGGACCTTCTGCTCTCTAGCTCCCTTGTTACTGTACCTCCTCTCATGCTCGTCTTCAGGACTTCTCCAGAGCCTCTCCCATCCTCTGGAATTCCCTGCCCCGGTATATCCGATCAGCCCCTAACCTGTACACCTTCAGGAGATCCCTGAAAACTCAGTTATTCAGGAAAGCCTATCCCACATCCACCTAACAACCCCATCAAATCATTCCCCACATCTATTACCTTTTGTACCACCACCCCCTCCCTTTAGAATGTAAGCTTTACGAGCAGGGCTCTCCTATCCCTTCTGTATTGAACTGTACTGTAATTGTGCTCTATAAGGAAAGAAAGGAAATATCGATGGAGGGGGAGAGGAAAAAATGGGGCAAGGGAGGAGAAGGAAAAATGAGGGGAGAGCACGATGGGAAAGGTGGTGTACATAGCAGGGTGCAGTTAGTACGTATATAAAGTAGACTGACCTGGGTTTAAATGAGTTAAGGAAAATCTCCTGGGGGAGCAGATGGTTATATCAAAATCACCTGGGACCCTGCTTAGATGGAATAAACAACAGGACCCATTTTGCATTGGCACCTAACAAGTTAAGTAGTCTGAGATCTAAGCACCCATATCAAGGTGTCTCAAGGTGTCATAGCTCTAAAATAAAAAAGTAATGACCTATTAAAAAAAACATGAAGTAGGTTAACAGAGTAAAGTTGCAATACAAAAAAATGGGGAGGAACACAAAAGAAAGGTGGATAAGGAGAGGAAAAAGAAAGGGAGGAGAAAGGGGAAAGGGATACTCGGTACTGTCATTGCAGAGTTGCCCAATTTAGGCAGCATAGGTTAGAGTCCACTAAAACCAAGCTTATTAGATGGTAGTGTTGATAAAATATTTGGAGGAAATGTATGTATGTCAGTACCTCATTAAGGCCCGGGGGATGTTAGCATTGAGCTGCTCAATCCACAGGGTTTCTCTCTGTAGGATTGGACGGTCCCAATTCCCCCTTTGTGGGTCCCCAGGGACCACATCGAGCACCATAAATTTAAATAAATCAGGTTGAAATCTGTGTTGTATTCCAATATTTTTTCCCACCATGGTGAGCTTGTCATTAGAGGAATAACAGAGATGATCACCAATATGTTGGCATAGTTCCCAGATGATTTTACTGACATAAAATGCGTTGCAATCACAAGACATCGAGTAAACGACCCCCCTCGTTATCAAATGTATGTACGGCGGGAGGGGAACTATCACCATTCCGGAGTATAAACATAGTGCCCTCTTGAACCCAGGGGCAATGAGGACAGTATCCAATTCGGAAGGTAACATGGGGTCCGACAGGTCTCCGTGGCTCCGACCGATAATGGCTACTGGCCACTCTGTCTCTTAATGATGTGGCTCTATAAAAGACCAATCCTGGAGTACTTCTAATGTATTTTTTAAGGATATGATGGTCTGTCAATAAATGCCAGTGATCTGAAAGGATTAAACATTGGTGGTGGCGAGTAAAAAATTTGGTGACAACTTTAACCGTATCTAGCTATTTAGGTTTAGGAGGATCATATAGTAGAGATGTTCTTGTACACCCTAAGGCCTCAATAAAGGCTTTTTTCAAATCAGCTCATGAATAGCCTCTAGCAAGGAAGCGTTCACGCAGGGCGTTAGCGTGTAGGTGAAAGTCACAACCTTCTGTACAATTGCAGCGTAAGTATTGTGCATACAAGATACCTTGAATAAGGGGTCAAGGGTGTGCGCTAGAGGCATGCAGCAGCATTTTGCCTGCTGTGGGTTTGTGGTAAAGATCTATCCTGATCTGGTTGTCTGGGCCAATGATTATTTTAAGGTAAAAAAAAAGGGATACTCCTACAATCAAAGGTAAATGTGAAATGTAAATTGAAATCATTTATATCAAGTAAGACAATAAAGTTGACCGATAGGTCTGCTGGGCCCATCCAAATAATGAACAGATCACCAATGAACCTATGCCAGCAAAGAACATGGCTCAAAAAAGTTGCGAATGACTCTTCCGCAAACACCGTCCACTCCCAACCACCTAGATATAGGTTTAAGTAAAAGGGCACACATGAAGTGCCCATGGCAACGCCTTGGGCTTGGAGGTAGATCTGGCCCATGAAAATAAGGCAATTTTTGGTCAAAATAAAGTGTAGTAATTTTAGAATGAACTCATTCAAGGGTCAAGTACTTTGGTCTTGCTCCATTAGAAAGGATTCAACCATCCAGACAACCTGCTCGTGGGGGATACTAGAGTAGAATGCCTCAATATCAATATTCATGAGCAAGGCACCCCAAGGGATCTGGATCAATGTTCTTCAGAAGGTCTGTTGTATCATGAATGTACTATGGCAAACTCAAGACTTGGGGGATCAGGAAGGCATTGTCAGGGCTGGCTCAGCCCTTCCTTTACTGAGCTGGCCATTCAGCTGTCGGCTAATTGCTAGCTCTCATCTCTCTCTTCACAGTTAACCAGCTGTTGTGGATCTGCTCATCAGTCCCTCCTACTTAAAGATCTCCAGCTCACTTCTTTCCTGCCTTCGCCTTGGTCACATCACAAGAAACCATCTCCTGCGTTCCTGTTTAAAGACTGCTTTGCTGACATTCCTTCTGGCTCCTTATCCTGCTTGCTGTTCCTTTACTTGGATCCCTGATTTCTGGCCTGGCTAATTACCCGAACTGGTTACTGAACTCTGGCTTGGCTGATTACCCGATCTGGTTACTGAACTCTGGCTTGGCTGACTACCCGATCCGGTTACTGGACTCTGGCTATGCTTTGACCACGCTTACTCTATTTACCTTTTTATTTTTATTAATAAACAAATGTGATTTTACTGTACTTCTGTCTTGGTCTGGTTCATGGTTTCTGACAGGCATCCACAAAGGTACTTGCATTTTTAGACAATGAATCGTGGCCTGAAACAATGGGTCTTCGTCGAAGGGTGTTAATGTCCTTATGCGTCTTTGGAAGGGTATAACATCTGAGCATACATGGGAATTGAACATTGAGGTAGTCTAAAGTATCCTTTTCAATCAGCCCTTCCCAGTATGCTCCTACACACAGGCCACAGAATTCAGCAATGAACTTGTATACCAGTGTAGGTGTTACTGGTTTGTACAACACTCATTTTTTAGCATGTTTAAACACATAGCCTGGTATTGTAAATGTGACATGAGGACAATATTCCTGCCCTTATCAGATGGTTTGATGACTAGGTCCACAAGTTTCTGTAGCTGAGCTAAAGCTAGTTTTTGTCCCGGGGTCAAATTGAAGACAGGTCCTGCCACTTGTATTATTTAATTTCCTTAATGGATTGATATAAAAAATCCCAAATAGCTGGGCAGGTCATAAGGTCAGGGAAGTTACGTGACTTTGGCTTAAATGGTTTTTTAATCTCCCCAGGATTCTCTGCGAGAGGAGGAGAAGTGGGGCTGCCTAAATGAATATCCAAAGTGGAGGGTAAATCATCATCAAGGGCTCCTTCCTCAAACAATAGCATGAGATCCCAACGGACTCTGAATTCTTGCATATTGAAATGTTTAGTGCATACGTCAATTCCTTCTCAAGGTTAGCCTCTTGTCTATCTTGGCAAAAAATAAATTTTAGCGTTAGGTTGCGAGCAAAGAGGTATAAATCTTTGATGGTCTTAAACACATTTAGGGGCTCCGTTGGGCAAAATCCCAGACCCAGATGACTAATAGTCTTCATCTGGAGTTAGTGGATGTAGTGGGGGGAATTGGTTTCACTACGAATGTGTCGAAGTTCCCCTGTTTTTTGGGGTCGAGCGTAGTTGGTTCTAAAACATCAGTCATGGCAGTCTGCAATTTTGTGGTCAGTGTGGTAAAACCCAGGAGTTTGGGGATAACGCTGTGTAACATGGACGTGGTAGTGCCCCTGGTCTGGGATCCCCTGCTCCACCCTGTGCATGTAGTAATTTCTGTGCTTTAATTTGTTTTTTTACCCTTCTTGTTATCCATTGGAGAGTGCCTATCACCAGTGAGTGGCCTCTTACCTGAAAAACAAATTTGTGGACCATGGGAGCACCTTCAGAGAAGAAGAAGATGAAAAAGAAGAATCAGATTCTGTCATATGTGCATTAGTAGACTGTCCATGGGGTGCCTGTTCTCGTGGCGGAACCCTTTTGGCTGGGTTTTTTTCCGGTCCACTAGTTTATCTTTAGAAAATTTGCTCTTGTTTTTAGTTATAATCTCTTTATTAAGTCTCTCTAACCGCTCTTTTAACTCCTGCTACTTGGTTGTAAATATAGGCAATTCTAATTTTGTTATGTGTTTAAATTGTGTATGAAGGGATTAATTTCACCACCCAGATTCAACATATCAATAGTGTATTGGGAGATAAGTTATGTCATTAATTCTATGCTACATTTAGTGAGTGTACTTTCCCAAGTTTTTTTTAAATCTGGGAGAGGCTTTTACAGGAGGTATATAGATGAAAATATCATAATTTGGGGCAGCCCCAGACATTGATACCGGAATTTGTGCAACTCTCCAATAATACTCCCTTTAGCCTGTCCTTCACTCTTGTTTGCGACAAGTCATCTTTGGTCTTTTTGGATTTGGAATTCACCTTGGATCAGCATGACATTGTAATAAAAACCCACTCAAACCCACAGCCGGCAACTCGTACATAACTATAAGAGTTGACACCACCCAAGCCAGGTGAAAAATATACCCAAATGTAAATTTTGTCTTCATTACCAGAACATTTTCTGCTAGGAAGATTTTATCCAGTAGAGTGAGATTCCTAAAACCAACAAGCTTTAGAAGGGTTACCCCCCTTACCTCATAGAAGAGACATATACTATCTCAAAGTGTTGATTCTTAAAGAAGAGAGAACCATACCATATGGATAGGTAGCCCTCAGTCTAAAAGGAAAAAAGAGGGACTTTAAATGTGCCAAACGAATGAGAGAAAGATACAAACAACTCATTGCAACAACATTTTTCTTCTGCATGGTGCACTCAATTCTTCTGATATCTTGGGATACAACTTATCCCTACATGCCAAGCCCATTTCCACAGTAATTGCTGCCCAATTTTTTCTTACATTAGGTCCCTATTGAAGCTATGGTCCACTTACCAAATCTCACTCTTAGGCAGGGTCACGGCTATAAAAATGGCAATTTTGCTCAAAGTATTATTTTTTTTAGGGCCCTCCTTATATATGTTACCAAATCCTTCATTGAGTCCCTCCAAAGAGATGTGAACAAATTCGTATGGTGGTCTAAGAAGCAAGGATTCCATAAATCTCTTCTATATAATCCTCAATTTCTTATATCTATACTATCTGGCAGTGAGACACAATGGCACACCCCTATGGACAACATCCCTGGCTATCATTCGAAACTTACTCAATTTCTCCAAATCACCTACAGGGCCTACTATGGTCCACATCCATACAGACAAGCTTTATTTTTAATCTGAACAGAATCATTGCCCAAACTCTCCACCTTTTGTCTCTATGCAGGAGTAAATTTAACTTGGTTTCTTCAATCGCATCCCACTTCTCCTTTTTAGGTGACCCTGACTTTCCCCCAGCCTTTCAAGAAAGAGACCACTTTACCCTATGGAGCTCTTCTTGTTTAACAACATTAAAATCTCTTAAAATTATATACCCACTTTAAAACCTTCTCTCAACTCCAAACAGAATATAATTTACCTTCTACTGAGCTGTTTAGATATATTCAAATCCAGCAATTTTTCCACAGCGGTTGTTCACTAAAATCTAGATTGCAATGTTATTAAATTTGAAGATATTTGCAAATCCTTATCTAGAGAACGTGGTATTATATCACATATTTGCAACTACCTTAATGAAGGTTCTCTCACAGAGAAAACTAAAATGATGACCCAATGGGAAGAATCAGGTCTCATTTTTACACCTCTTGAATGGGAAGAGATGCTCAGTAACATGCTCAAGAACACACAATCTATTTAAGTCCAGGAAACTGCAATCAAATTACACACTAAATGGTACATGACACCAGCTAAGCTCCATTCTATTTATCCTTCAGTTTCCCCGTCTTATTTTCATGGCTGTCTGGACCCTGGTTCCTTTATCCATGTCTTTTGGAGCTGCAAGCATCTCCAACCACCATGGCAACGTACAGCCACAAAATCCATAATATCACTCTGACAATGCAAATGTGTCTCTTCTTCACTCCAATACTTGACAATCCCATTGCTTGTGAACGATTGATACATACTCCTTTTGTTTCCATTCATTGAGTAACAGCATCAAACTGGTATTCCTCCTCCATCTTCTGGTCACAGGGGTTAGCCAGAATGGAAATGTTTAAACTCTCCTAACGTATTCACCATAAGTTGTATGACACTGCATCTCTATAGCAAGAAATGAGATAATTGGGATACGCCCTTTTTGTAATCCACAGTTGTTCCCCTTTTCATGATATACTGCATCAATGCTCCTCCCAATACTGTGGCTCCCTAATGAGTCTACTCTATGTTTTTGTCTATCACCCAGTCCACCTCTCTGTTAAAGCACTTTGTTACCAGCTATTAACAAGCTAAATGTAACCAGTTTTCATATATTGTTGCATTTTGTATAATATTTCTTTGTACTTTACATATCTTGTGTATTGCTGGTTTGTACTTTTTTAGTATCTTGATTGTAACATGATCTTCCAAATAAAACCTTTGTAATAAAAAAAAAATATTCCATCCCAATAGGTATGTGCAATACTTATGGAAAAAGCCCAATACAGTGTATTTGGTCTACCGCATTAGGCAGGGCCTCTGATTGACAAGAGTTAAGCAATTAAAAGTTGTCCCAGAGCTTCCGGTTCTGGAGCCGCATGGAGTAGCTGACTCCTCTCATGGCTCCCAAAGACCTCACCTTTAAGCCAGCATACAAAGCCTTATGGACCATTGGCACAGCCCGCTGTCACACAGCCCAGCTCCCCTCTTTCCATGGATCGCTTCCTGGGTAAAAGCAGCACCTGCTCTCACCCTGCACAGCACCTGCCGGACGGACATGGCCCCGCTCTCCAATATGGTGGAGCCGCCGGCCATGCAAGTGAGTGCAGCCTCGGCCTCTCCTCCTCTGCAGCATGAGGACACTCACACTGAGCACATAGCTCAGGCTGCTCTCCTGGCCCTGACCTTCGCTGCCACAGAAAAAACAGTACAGGCAGGCATGTCAGATAATGAGGGAGCTGGAAGAGCATAAAAATAGACCTAATGAAACAGAGCACAGAAGATCTACTATTGAGGATGGGCTCTATGAGGCTCAAGCCACAGTTGCAGGACAAAACTAACCAATTTAGCATCCAGAAGCTGGAAGAATTAGAAAAATTCCCCTCCAACTCCAAATCCTAAACACGCCCATCTCCTTGTCGAAACTCAATACAATAATACGGCACTTAGCTCCAAACAAAGCCCCAGGCACAGATGGGTTCACGGGCAAATTTATTAAGACTCTAAGACGCAGTCATGCCCACCCTTCTTAATGTAAATCAGGGAATCTGGCATGAGGGTCCCTATTTGCCAACAGGAAACCAAGCCATTATTAAACTGCTCTCTAAAAAAGGGAACGACCCCTTAGAACCCGGCTCCTATAGACCTATCTTCTTCTAAACCTAGATGTCAAGATACTCTCAAAAATTGTAGCGACCAGACTAGTCAACATCATCCCTTCCCTAATCCACCCTCTTCAATCTGGTTTTGTCAAGGGAAGAACAGCCACTCTAAATATCCACAAATTAATGATGGTTTTGGAACATGCTAGAACCAACCCAGGTGGAGAATTAGCCACCATCACACTGAATGTGGAAAAAGCCTTTGACAATGTCAACTTTTTTGGGCTCTCTCTAGTTCTGGCAAAAATGGGCACCTGGTTAAATCAATGTATACTTCTCCGACAGCCAGACTGGTAGTGGCGGGTCTCCTCACTGAGTTATTTAGACTTTACAAAGGCACCAGACAGGGATGTCCACTCTAGCCACTACTATTTAACTTAGCCTTGGAACCCCTATCCTGGAGTTAAGGCTCCCCTGAACAACATCCACATAGAAGTCCTGGAATTACGCACAGCGCTCTTTGCAGATGACATACTCATTTTTATAGCAGACTCCCTCTCAGATATGACCTCCATCAAGGCCATCATTGATGAATTCAGACAGTGTTCAGACCTCCGTATCAACTATAATAAAAACAAAATCTTACCCCTCTGTACATCTCCAAACCCTATCTGGACACACTACTCTCCCTTCTCAGTAGCCAAATCACACATAATCTATCTAGGTATCAAGATAGGCAAGATTACTTCCTACCTCTATACATTAAATTACCCTCCTTTAATTAAGAGAATCGTACAGGAGCTTGAAAATTGGATGGATCTTCCTCTATCACTTCTGGGGAGATGCAACTTATTTAAAATGGTCTGTTTTGCCAGATTATATTACCTACAGACCATGCCAATTCTCCTAAAACATATTGACATCACAAATTTAAATAAAGCTATACCCTCATTCATTTGGGCTAAAAAGAACCCTTGTATTGCACTCTCCAAATTTTATCTCCCCAAAAGCGAAGTGGGCATAAGTCTTCCCAATATCAGGGTTTATAACTTAGCATGTCTGCTTCATACAGGCTAAAGCCCGTATAACACACGATCAGATTTTACGACGAGAAATGTTGGGTGTCAGGCTGTTGGCGGAAAATCCGACCGTGTGTATGCTCCATTGGACAATTGTTGGACTTTCTGCCAACAAATGTTGGCTAGCATGTCTTCAAATTTTCCGCCAACAAATGTGTGTTGTTGGATTTTCTGATCGTGTGTACAAAGGTCCGTCGGACAGTTATTGCAAACAAATTTCCAAAGGCTTTTTTTTTCTAGTGATATCAAGAATAATATTATTATGTTTTTTTTTTTATTATTATTTGGGCAAGTTACCACAACACCATTATGCCGTAGTTTTTAAGATCAAAGATACATCTATGTTGGTGTCCCTTGTCAAATTTATATTGTATTTTTTAAAATGTAACTGCCTACTCCCAAACTGTCATTTGAAGTAAAACACATAGCCAAGTATTATTCTCCACATTTTTTTTATTGTGCATTAAAAAAAAATAATAAATTAAACATGCTATCTGCCAATAGAACATAACCAAAAAGTGCATTCTATGCATCCAAAAATATAGAAAATATGCCAAATCAAATCATTATTCAACCAAAAAAATAATGTCAAAGCAATAACTCCAAGGCCACGGTTTTGTTGTTGGAAAGTCAGTTTTTTTTTTGTGTTTACATATATACTCCTTCTTATAAATTCATTCCCTTTCCTGCAATTCAGCCAAAATTGGGATTTTTGATATAATTTTGATATATATATTATGTTTTTTGACCAAAACTAATATACATTAATGACTCCTTTAGATTAAATACACACTGATTTACACTGTTTTGTGTTAGATTGGCGCCTCCCTGTCTTTGTGGGTGTTCCCTGTGAGCTTTGGTGTGCTACTTGATGATGGAGACAACATACACTACAGCCTATTTAAGCATAGTCTGAGAATGTTCCAATTTAGAGCTCCCATCTACTCTCTATGAAGACTAGCTATTTAACCGGCTGTACCCCACTTTTCTGTTTTTTACCAGCACAACATTGCCACACAGCAATTCTTGAGACTTGAGGCTCCGTCCCTCTTTAATGAGGCTTGTGCATTACTCCCAAAAAGGATACTGTAATTGTATTATTTTTTTTCCCATGTTCTGACATGTTCTGCTATGTTCACACAAAATTCACTGTATACACATATATATTCTACTATAAGTTTCATCATGCTGAAAACAAACTTTTTTCTTTATTAGACATAAACAGTTTGCTTCCATTTAACCCCTGAGGAAGGAAAAGAATACTTGTACCCCCATTCCCCCATTTTTCCATGTTGGGATTTCTTGTGATCACACCATCTGCATGACCCCATCATTGAAGTCCACTTGTGATCCAACAAAACAAGCAACTCT
This sequence comes from Aquarana catesbeiana, assembly GCF_042186555.1. Lineage (NCBI taxonomy): Eukaryota > Metazoa > Chordata > Amphibia > Anura > Ranidae > Aquarana > Aquarana catesbeiana. The sequence goes on along the minus strand of NC_133325.1, from coordinate 222,248,570 downwards.
ATATGTAATATATATCCTAACCATTGTTTTTAGGAATATTGTACTGTATTTTGTAATTATTACCATGTAATAAAATTTGTATGTTTTATATACTTTGGTACTTGTGTATTTTCCCCTACTCATACCCCTATCCACACAATCCTTTAAGGGCATCTTTTTCTAAAAAAAAAAAAAAAAAAGTTGTCAGAAAGTCTGATCGTGTGTAAGGGGCTTTAGACTGGCTACTGAAAGCATCACGATACTTCATCTACCATATGGAATCCAAAATGGTACACCCCTATTCTTTGGAGACACTCTCACATGCAAAGTGGAAATCTTCAATACAATCTCTTACTACGGGACACTGTGATAGCCTGGAGGGAAATGCAGAAAAAACTCAATCTTTCCTCCTACATTTCCAGACATCTCCAGATTCACGGCAATCACATGTTCCCATCAGGAATGGAACAAAAGGCCTTCTCCCTGTGGCATCAACAAGGCCTCACCAAATTCTCTTCCCTGTGATGCCCCGTTTACACGGTTGGACATTGATCGGACATTCCGACAACAAAATCCTAGGATTTTTTCAGACGGATGTTGGCTCAAACTTGTTTTGCGTACACACGGTCGCACAAAGTTGTCGGAACTTCCGATCGCCAAGAACGCGGTGACATCAACCACGTATGACGAGACTAGAAAAGGCCAGTTCAGAACCAAGCGCGGCACCCTTTGGGCTCCTTTTGCTAATCTCGTGTTAGTAAAAGTTTGGTGAGTGACGATTCGCGCTTTTTCAGACTCATGGCTTTTCAGATCGTTTTCTGTGGTTCAGTTTGTGCTTGCGGGTTTGTATCTGCTCTTCAGTGCGTGCAAGCAAGCTACGTGTGACTCAGTCATTGTGTTCTTGTTCATTCGTTACTATTTTTCAGGTCACTCTTCACAGGCCTTGCTGTTCTTCAGTGCATTATGTTACTTCGTTCTGAGCAGCCGGCTGTTTTCTAGCCATGTTGCGTATACGTACTCCTCGTAGAGTTCGTGCTGTGCGGGGGCTTGGTGTTGGGGTCCTGACCATGACACAAGTCCAGTCCATGAACAGGGTGGGGAGGAGTTCATGGACCAAGAATTGGTTGCATCAGCGTGACCAGTTCTGTCACATGCCTTTGCTCTGTGAGATCCGTGAGAATAATCCTGATGATTTCCGGGAATTTCTCAGGATGACGGACCCCGTATTTCACCGTTTGTTGGCTTTGCTGACCCCCTATATCAGCAGGCATGATACCTGCATGAGGCAAGCCATCACTCCGGAGCAGAGGCTAGTCGCTACCCTGCGGTACTTGGTGACAGGGAGAAGCCTGCAGGACTTGAAGTTCTCGACAGGCATCTCCCCCCAGGCTCTGGTGATCATTATCCCAGAGACCTATTCTGCCATCATCCAGGTTCTGCAGAATGAGTATATTAAGGTAAGATTATTATCCTTTAATATCATATTTTATTTTATATAATGTTTGCTAATGTATTGTATTTCTTTCCTCATTCCCTAATTACCATGATTGGAATATGCTGTGAATGTCCCCTTTGTCCTCACGCATGCTGTAATTTTTTTTTGTCCTTCATACATATTTGCCTTCACTTACCTCCCCAGCATGGTCTCCTGCTCTATATTCACCTCATGTAGTCACTTAACAATGTATTTTATCAGCTCCATAGTAGTGCTTTACCCCAAACACCCCCTAAAATGTTTTTAAATGTGATTTGTGCTTTAAATTCAGGCAGAGTGCCAGAGGCTTTTTTTGTGGTGTCCCCAAATTATTTTTAACCCTCCCTCCCCCCAACTGCTAAGTCAACTGATACCAATTCTCTATCTATCCTCAATCATCTATCTGCTGACTTTGCCAAACCCATACACACTATACCCATCTCTTTTGTGATCAGATTTATTGATGAATTCCCCAAAGCATGTAGTGCAAGGGCCTGCCGGTATACTTTCAAATGGAACTGTTTAAAGTTTTTGTATCCTATTATTATCTTGATAGGTAATAGCAGAATGTCCAAATGTGCTCAAATGTGTACTGTGTGTATTTATATCTTTGTATTATGACACTTCTTACCTGTCCAGTGGGCTGCCAATAGTGTAACTAAGGAGGGGCTGGCCAAAGTAATACCCATTATTTAGGCATTCATCTCTCAATGAAGTGGAGAGGGTTACCTGTCCAAGATCCCCCCCCTATAATTTTAGAAATGACCCATGAGAGGGGGGAGGGGGAATGTGATAGGTGTACCTTATACTTTGGTGTTGTAAAATTCCCCTTAATAAATGTTATCTGGATGTTGGCCAAGAATGTTTGTGTCTAATCTGCTTTCCATGTTTGTGCAAAAATACTAATTTATTTTTGTTTCCCTCAACAGTTTCCTTCCACGCCACAGGAATGGCAGACTGTGGCCTCCCACTTGGTGGGACTTTCCTAACTGCGGAGGGGCAATTGATGGGAAACATGTCCACATCGTCCCACCACCCAACTCGGGGTCGTACGGCTAATTACAACTTCCTGTATGTGGACGTGGGGAAGAATGGCCGGATGTCCGATGGTGGAGTCATCGCCCAGACGGAGTTCTACAGGCGTCTCCAGAATGGCAGCTTGGACTTGCCACCTCCAGAAGACAATGTGGAAGGACTCCCATTTGTGTTCGTTGCTGATGAAGCGTTTGCGCTGGGGGACCACCTGATGCGGCCATTCCCGATAAGGACCCTCACCCCGGACCAGAGGGTTTTTAATTACCGGCTGGCCAGAGCCAGAAGAGTGGTGGAGAACACATTTGGAATCATGGCCAGCCGGTTCCACCTAGTTCTTACACCCATCCAAATGGCGGAGTATAAACTGAATCATATAATCCTGGTGTGCTGTGTTCTACATAACTTTTTACAGCAACATTCTGCCAACTATGCTGGCTCAGTTGGGCCTGAGTCTGGAATTATAAATGAAATAACTCTGACGCTGCTTGAAAGTGGCTGTCCTGGCTTGCCCTCCCTGAGTGCCCGTGATGTCCGGCTAAGATACCTTGAGTTCTTTGCGGGTAGGGGGGCCATCAATATGCCAGACAAATTGTGAAACTTTGATCAAATAAAAATAAAATTAAGCAAATCTTTGGTGACATTTACTGCTTGTGTTTGTTTTAGCTGACCCTGACCAAAATGTGGTGAGTCCTGAAAATGGCGTGATTGTGTAACCTTATACAAAGCACCGTTGGGTGTTATTTATACACTTTGCACTACAAGTGCACTTGAAAATGCACTGAAACTGCACTTGTAGTGCAAAGTGGATTTGCCCTTAGGAAATAACACCCATTGTCACAGAAAGCAGCAATTACATCACCACAAAAGTATTGTAGCGTTGAGACAATAATCCACAAATTCTTGATTAACAATCTTTTTAATACCTGCACGATCACATGTGCATTTAGAAACGGTTTTTAAAACAAACCAACATGTTTGTTGTATAACAATTTTTGGGGTGGCATTATCAAAAATAGAAATGTCCATTTAAGATAAAACAGGCATGTTTCAAAACAACAAGAAAGACACAAATCTTGAACTTACAAAGTTCACATATGGTAAAACTTGAAGGCAATATCAGACATGAGTATTTAGGAACTGTGTTTGATATTGCGTTCAGATGCGGTGAAGTCACCCCAGGAAAAGCCAAATTTTGAAGATGCACACCAATTTACGAATGTCAACATGTGCTAGCTGCCATCACGGGGGATCAAGGGACGTGTTTTGGGGGAGCAATCCCTTCCTCTCAGCTACTTTATTATTGAGGAAGGGGTTGCACCCCCAAAACGCGTCCATTGATCTCCCGTGATGGCAGATAGCACATGTTATGTGAAACAAAACCCTGCGCTGGCAACTCACCATGCAAATAATGATAAAATATAAAAAATAAAAAAACAAATAATATATGCACAATTGATGTGTGCTATGTGAAATTGCACAAAAAAACACTAACGGGCTAGGTGACTAATAAACAATAATACACTAACTGTGTATGTTTACTTGAAACGCACAAATAGTGTGGTCTGTGTGGAATTACCCAAAAAAACCACTTGGACGCGATGCGACTACAGGGCGATAAAATATCGCTATACTAGTGCAAAAAAAAAATATATATAAAGGCATATAAATTAACATTCGGTATCCACAAACAACAGTAGGTGAATCTCTATAAAGAGATAAACGCCAAATTATAAGTGAAACAAAGAATCCAGAATAGCTGGTGGCAGAGAGTCTATTATATCAAGATGTTTCTCCACAAGAAACAATCAGCAGACTTCAAACTTTTCCTCCATATGATAGGTCTGGACAAGAAGGTAGGCTGATGCTGGTGATGGTTATGAGGAGACTTATGGGACCACAAAACTCACGTTCCACCAAAAGAAAGGAGAAAACATATAGTGCAAAACCTATAACACCGTGAGATCACCTGCGCATATAAGCGCTACTCACGGAACCGATGTGCAGAGCAGGCATTCAGATATTTGTAAAAATAAAGAGGAAACTGCTGCGCCAACCAAAAATAAAAATAAATGTGAAACTAAAGTGTAATGAAACGATAAGCAGCCAACACCACCAATTAGACTAATTGTGACAATAGATATGAAAAAGAAAAGTGTAGCGCTATGATGTGTCAGTCAGCAGCATTGGAGTGTGCTGAGTGGCAAACAAAGTGTATCAAAAAGTTAGGTTGTATAAGACCTCATATAAAAGAACAATGAACCAGTGAGAAATCTAGTATTCAAAAGAAAACCACTATTATCATGTCCTCTGTGATAGAACAATATAAAACAAATGTGCAACACATGGATTCAACCCAAACCCTCAAAATAAAACACAGGCATGTAGGGGTAGGGGTAAGTGGTAAGTCCCTGGGGTAAGGACAGTTCATTTAATTAGACGGAGACCTCTTGGAGCATAAACATATATCTCATGATAACATTTGTTATTGATGGGCTCCTCCAATGATCAGCCAGGTGCAAGAGTAACGTAAAATGCCCTTACCGGACGCGGTGGACTCACAAGCCATACAGCGGTGAGTCATACGAGCTTGAACCGTGTAGCACGGTAGGGTTATAGCTGTTCCTGGTCCGCAATCGAATGGTCTTGAGAAGAACTCCAATCGTGAACAGTCTCCCAATTCGTCCTCCAGCACTTATTTGGGTCTCAAACAGTCAGAGACAGGGAAAACAGGAGAAAAGAAGGCTCCACATAGTGTAAATTCTGGGGTAGTTGATGTCTTTTCAGACGAAACGCGTCGGTTGTAGGACGCTACCTTAAACCATCTGTCTACTGCGCTAAATACATTTTTTTATGTTTTTATGAATCTTGCTTTTATCTGGAACTTTTTGCTGGAACTTTTTATACAATAAATCTCCTGTTAAACCAGAATTTACACTATGTGGAGCCTTCTTTTCTCCTGTTTTCCCTGTCTCTGACTGTTTGAGACCCAAATAAGTGCTGGAGGACGAATCGGGAGACTGTTCACGATTGGAGTTCTTCTCAAGACCATTCGATTGCGGACCAGGAACAGCTATAACCCTACCGTACTACACGGTTCAAGCTCGTATGACTCACCGCTGTATGGCTTGTGAGTCCACCGCATCCGGTAAGGGCATTTTACGTTACTCTTGCACCTGGCTGATCATTGGAGGAGCCCATCAATAACAAATGTTATCATGAGATATATG